>NC_044031.1:606781195-607095361 GCF_901765095.1 Microcaecilia unicolor | reverse complement strand
ACAGTGCAAGTTGAGTTATGGCCATAAAATCATGGTAAAAATAAAACCATCCTAAAACAGGGGTTATTTTACCATGCTGGGAGCATCAGGCCTGTAATCTTGGCATATGCAGCAGGATAAAACCTAGCCAATTAAGTACAATATTCAGCACTGAACTGGCTAAGATGAACTACATAAAGTAGGACTGTGTTTTATTTGATTCTATTTAGGCAGTTATCCTAGTCAGTTAAGTGCTGAATACCAGTATTTAACCAGCTAAGGGGTCCTTTTATCAAGCTGCAGGAAAAGGGCCCTGCAGTAGCAGCAGGGGCTGTTTTTCTCATGTGCCATGGCTCTTTTTACAGCAGCGGATAAAAAGCCCCCCCCCCCCCCCCGAAAAATGGCAATACGGTAAGATAAGGGAATGGAACTTGAAATACCACCTTTCTGGAGTTTTTGCAACTACATTCAAGGTGGTTTACACAATTACTTGTTTATACCAGGGGCAATGGAAGGTTAAGTGACTTGCCTAGAGTTACCAGGA
Organism: Microcaecilia unicolor; assembly: GCF_901765095.1. Taxonomy (NCBI): domain Eukaryota; kingdom Metazoa; phylum Chordata; class Amphibia; order Gymnophiona; family Siphonopidae; genus Microcaecilia; species Microcaecilia unicolor. The sequence goes on along the minus strand of NC_044031.1, from coordinate 607,094,838 downwards.
GCTGCAGTGGGAATCAAACCCAGTTCCCCAAGATCAAAGTCAGTTTCACTAACTGCTAGGCTACTCCTCCATTTCAACTTAGTGGTGAACACTTACCACCACCCATTGAGGTGACAGTAAAGGCTCCCTTGAAAACCAGAGTTTTTATTTTTTTTTCCCCTGGAAATGAAGCGCACTTGATCCAGAACTACCACCGGTGGCAACGTTGGGCTGGCGGTAGTCCCAGAATAGCATGTGGTAAGCCCATGTTGGGCTTAACAACACTTCGTAAAAGGGCCCCTAATTGCTGACTCCACCCTGAATGCCCACAAAGTAATCGGTTTCAGCTTAGACACTAACCGGGCATTTTCAGTGGCACTTTGTACTTCATAAGAGAATTGATCTTAACATTTCTTGGTTTGTGTTTAAAACATTCTGTGGAGATAAAACTGGAAGAGTTTCTTTCATTGGTATGTTTTTTGTTGTTGTTGAAAAACTACTTCGTAAGCAATCCAGGAATTGTATGCTTATGTATCCTTCTTTTGAAGGAGTTCGTTCTAAAAATTTAATTGAGCAACATCAACATCAGGCAGCATCAATTTGGAATACACTCCCTGAGACTATTAGACTATTCCGTGTTTAGAAGTTATTTTAAAACATTTTATTTGAAAGAAATGTGCTGCAATGTTTAGTTTTACTTTTTTTTTCATTTAATTATATATACTTATTTTTTCTTCAGGTTTTGTTTAAAACTTAGATTAAATTCTGTGATTCTTTATATGTAAACCACTTCGGGACCCTTCTAAGGGAAGAAGTGATTTATAAGAATGAAGAATAAGCAATTTAAATAGCCAGGAGCCATTTCTGTTGGCTGTGAATATTGAGCCTAATAATAATAATAATAAATCAAACCTCAACCTCTACTTACCAGGTATTGAGGGATAGGAGGTAGAAAGCAGGGAGTCAAATTTCAAACATGGTTTACTCTGCCTTCATTATAATTGGATATATGCTATCTTTCTGTGACCCAAGTTCCATGGTACAGTGCATGTAAGCAGGTGGCAATAACCGCCATTTGATGAGAAAAACATTTCACAAATGAAAGCATTTTGTGTGTCTGTTCCGTCCAAGAACCTCGCTTGCTGCTTCGCACAGGCTTTCACTGCTCTGCTTTCTGTGCAGATCAGAGCTGTTTTGGAAAACAATGCTATAAATAGAAGCTGTTATTTTGCTTCACTAAAGGGCCAATAAGAGAAACTGGTCAACGGTAGAAAGCAGCTCAGATGTGTGCTGAATAACTGCACACTGCGTTTAAGCATGAAATTGCTGAAACACATCCTGAGCTGCTCCAGTAATGATAGCAAGCGCTGCCCTTTCCGTGGTGATCTGAACCTCGCTGAGATCGCCAAACCTTAGGTTATTCTGTTGCTTCCTTGTTCGGCAAAAGAAAAGTTAGGTTCCCATTAGAACGGAAGCTCAAAATTCTAACGTGGCTTTCATTGGCTTCTTCAAATAAGTTTGAGGGTTGCATTCTGATTGATTTTTGGACATGTTTACTCAAACACTTTAGAATCTCCAGTGGACAGGATTTCAAATTCCTTTCAGGGAAAGGTAAACAAAGTCTGTACAGTCTGTAATGAAAATTGGCTGCAGACTTATTTTTAGACACCTGTATTTTCACAGCATTAGAAGGAGGGCAGCAGGCTGTGCGTGACAGCTATTTTTAGCACTCGGCACATTAACTTGGTGGTGTGAAGATTCTGCACTCACATTACAACTCAAGATGGAGTTCTGGTGTACTTTGTCCCTGGATCTATAGCCAGGAGAGATAGTTCCTATTTTGTTTCTCTCCTTCTATGCAAAAGCCTCTGTTGTCTCTGTTATCCATTTTTCGGAAGTCTATCTACCATCTTCAAGGGTAGCAGTGCCAACATGGATTCCACTTCCCTGCTCTTCCCAAGTGAACAATAAGCTTCTGTACCTAAACAATTCATAAGTCTTGATGGCAAAACACTGACTAGCGATATTCAATCCATGAGAGTCAGCATCTTTTAAAGTGTCAACTGAATTAGACCTGGATATTCAGTGCTTGGCCATACAGTATCTGGCTACTGGCACTGAATAACTGAGTCTACAAAGGACCCTAAAACTTATGCTGTGATTGGCTGAGAGAGACCTAGGGGTGGAAGATGGACGGGAGTTGAAGACGTGGACGATGGACATCCTCAACTGCGCTCTCCTGCACTTTTCTTGTCAGGGGTGGGCTCTCAGAGGTGGCGGCTGAGCTGGGATCATGGAAGGGAGGAACCCCCAGAGCCTTCCTGCAGCAGGCCGTGGAGGGGGTGAGCGGCATGGTGTCTTCCTTTTTCCGGGCAGGGAGGCGCAGGGACGGCCACAGGCATAGCAAAGGTGCCATAACTTTAAAAAAATGTGTTAAAGTCCCTCACGAGCACTTGGAACACGCAGTTCTTTTTGTTTTTTAGATGGGTGTTAGGCGCTTTTTGGACGTATTTGGCATGCGCGGAGCTGCGCGTGCTCGACTGGCCAACTGGCTTCCGAGGGAATAGAGAATGCAAGTGAGCTACAACGAGCAGCTCATTTGCATTCCCTTTCCTTGATGCATTCCCGTTGCTTACCGATTCACTAAGGAATCAGTAAGCAACTGGCATTAACGATTGTTTTAGTGCATCTTCCCCTCTGTCCACAGAGCAGTCTGGAACTAAGTGCATAATGATGTGACAGTTAGTGCTAATATTCAGCTTCACTATCCAGTTAAGTGCCACAGAATATTAGCAATTGGGCCAGTGTGACCCTTCTAGTTGGTTAAATTGTTTTGAATGTTGTCCCCATTGTTTTATAGGGGTCTCCAGGCAAAATATTTTCATTTTGTTTAGTTTCCCAAGAATTTCATTTTGCTAATTTTTTTGTTTTCATTTCAGAGGTAACTAGTGCACATTTTTTTAGAAACAGTGCACCATATTTGTGAATAGAGCACACTCTTTCTGAAGAATGTGTACAACTACACAGGAAACCCCCAAAATTTTGCTTTATTTTTACTGTCATTTTGGAAAAAAAAAAACCCAAACAAACATGAAAAGACATGGGAAATGACCCTATTGTAATCTCCCTTGGGAAATCTGTTGACAGAAGTAGTTTCAAATAAATACATTTTTAGTTATTTATTTAAAGGGTGCTGGACGCTTAGAAAGGGTGGGGAATATCTGGAATGCCCTCCTGGCTGAAATTACGGGGACTTAAATGGTAACAGAATTCAAAAAGCTGTGGGATAAACACAGAGAATCCCTCTATTGCAGTGGTTCTCAACCCAGTCTTCTGGGCATATCCAGCCAATCAGGCTTTCAGGATATTCATAATGAATATACATTTGCAAGATTTGCATATCAAGGTCACAGTTCATGCAGATCTGTTTAATGCTTATTCATTGTGGATATCCTAAATCTTTAACACGGTATCTTCAATAAAATCTTTTGGGTGATTTTTTCATACACGGTATCTTCAATAAAATCTTTTTGTTGTGGGCAATTTGTTCATACACGGTATCTTCAATAAAATCTTTTTGTTGTGATATTGATCTGCTGGCTTTCTTTCCCATATTGGATTTTGCAGATCGTTTGCCTTGTTGTTTTTTGGGATATTCATTGTGGATATCCTGAAAGCCTGACTGGCTGGGTTGAGATGCACTGCTCTATAGAAAGAGGATTGAATCAAAGCGATAGGGCATTCCACTAAAAGCAAAACACAACTTTCAGATTTCAAATAAAAAGGCATAGGAGAGTGTAATCTGCATAGAGCGGCAGGTACAACATAGATATTGGGGAGGGAGTGGCAGGTAAATCCCTAGACAAAAGCATATAGGTTGATAACTTGCACCAAATAGCAGGTACAGCCCAAAACAAAGGCATAGAGAGTGGGTAACCTGCACAGAGTAGCAGGTACAATTCTTGCCACCTTCCTGTGCAGAGGAGATGTTTGGAGGATGGTCTTTATCTGCTGTCAATTACTATGTAAATTAAAATATGCAAGAGGTTTCTTCCATGCATTTCCAACAACTCCTAGTTAACCTTCTTTTAGAGACTCTGGGAAGGAAAGGGATCAACAGAGAAGGAAATTGTTTTCAGGAGAACCAAAGGACAGAACTTGGAAGCCAAGTAACCCCCAAGGTGCACAGAAAGTATTAGATTCACAGTCAATTTTCCAGCTCAGCACACAAATGCTGAAACTCTCCAACTTCCAAATATGCCTGGGAGTAAATGTATATGGTTAACATGATTTTTCTACGAAATTGAGCCCTGCATACATATTGAGTTATGTGAGGTACATATTTTATTCTTATTTAGCATGTTGTCCTCCCTTGACAGCACTTAGTCCAAAGCAAAATGACAACAAGCCTATCCATGCGACTCTCTCATGAAAATGGACACAATGAGTTGTCATGGGTTGTATTTTTATTAGATTTTCATTTTTGAAATTGTAAAATATGCAGCACTTTTCTTGCTGAATAATGTGGGGCCCTTTTACCAAACTGTGGTAAAAAGTGGCCTTAGTGTGGGCGTAAGCAGGTATTCCTGCTTGCTAAGACCATTTTTATCACGTGGGTAAAATGGTCGAGTTTATTTTTTGAATTAATGGCCATGCACTAATTTTCCCCATTAATATGTGGCCATTAGGTCTGACGTGCTAACCACTTGCTAATTGGCTAGAGAGAGAGTTGATGTAGTTGCACTAACTGATTACAGCAGTAAATAGAGAGTGGAGTGGAAGTGAGCCTATCTAGTCCATTGTAAGTAAGGAAGACATTTGATTAATCTCTGTTTCCACTCCCCTGCGCAGCCGTCACCGTTCACTGAAAGCACAGCAAGCAAACCTGTTACCTGCTGCATCCACGTTGTCGTTCTTTATTGTTGGTCAATCTGTAACAAGTCTAACATTGTTTTTGTTGGCTAGGCAGTGCCATAAGGTGGAGGAGAAAAAAACATAATTGAATATCACTAAAACAACTTCAAAAATTATTGTAGCTAGCAGAAACAGCAATTATAAATTCTGTAGTTTGTGCTCATTTTTCTTCACTGTGCCTCTATGCAATTCAGATGTCCAGATGTCAGTGAGAATATTCTGTTTCCTGATGGGTTCATCTTAACTGGTTGTAATCTGCCTTGGGAAGCCTGGTGTTTATAAAGATGATGGAATATATTAAAATTAAATGGAAGTAGAATTAAACTCTCCTTTCATTGGGGCACATGGAATCACATCTTCATCTGTTTTGTAGAAGTTTACCCTGGACATGGATGGGAGGAGAGGGCAGGGCAGGGGAGAGAGGAAAATTGCTGGACATGGATTTATGGAGGGGGCAGGAGAAATGCTGGACATGGATGGAGGAGAGGGAAGACAGGAAGGAGATGCACATGGATGGAGGGGAGGGGAGAGAGGAGAAATGCTGGACATGGATGGAGTGGAGGGCAGGGAAGAGAAATGTTGGAAGGAAGGAAAGACAGAGGAAGGAGATATACACAGATAGAGGGGAAGGGAGAGAGGAGAAATGTTGGACTTGGGTGGAGGAGAGAGAAGACAGAGGAAGGAGATGCACATGGATGGTGGGGAGGGGAGAGAGAGTTGAAATGCTGGACATGGATGAAGAGGAGGAAAGAGAGAGGAAGTGAGATGAACATGGATGGAGGGGAGGGGAGAGGAGAAATGCTGTACGTGGATGGAGGGGAGAGAAAACAAAGGAGGAGATATACATGGATTTAGGGGAGACGAGAAATTCTGGACATGGATGGAGGGAAGAGAGTTGAAATGCTGGACATGGATGGAGGGAAGGGAAAACAGAGGAGGAAATGCACATGGATTTAGGGGAGACGAGAAATTCTGGACACGGATGGAGGGGAGAGAGTTGAAATGCTAAACATGGATGGAGGGGAGGGAAAACAGAGGAGGAGATACACATGGATTTAGGGGAGACGAGAAATTCTAGATATGGATGGAGGGGAGAGAGTTGAAATGCTGGACATGGATGGAGGTGAGGGAAGAGAGAAGAAGTGAGATGAACATGGATGGAGGAGAGGGGAGAGAGAGGAAGTGAGATGAACATGGATGGAGGGGAGGAGAGAGGAGAAATGCTGGACATGGATGGATGAGAGGGAAGAGAGAAGAAGGACAGGAGATGCATATGGATGGAGGGGAGGGAAGAATAGGAAAGAGATGCATACTGACGGAGATGAGGGAAAGGGAAAAGAGGAGAAAAACTGCACATGGATGGAGAAAATAGGCAAAAACTGGATCCACTCTATACCTCCTCCAGTCAAGGCTGCGGAGGACCCAGCTTTTACTTATGGATGTAGAACAAGAAATGAAGAAGAAAGGAGGAAAGTAAAGAAATAAATGGAAAGGAATCCCTGGAAGCGGAGTTAAGGGAATAGATACAGAGCAGAAGAATCAGAGACTGGGACTGACATGATCAGAAAAACAAAGTCACCATTTTAATGTTTGGAATATGTCCAATTTGAGAATTTACATCTGCTGTCTTATTTTGCACTGGATATACTGGAGCTGTAACAGCTTACAGAAATTATTTATAATTAAAAAAAATCATGTTATTTTTTTCTCCTATACTAGTATAATACTTTCAATGATGTCTGTTTATATGCACCATGACTGGTATAAGGGGTGTGGCTAATGTGAGTGTGGCTATCATAGGGGTGGATCCATATGTGGTGGCCCCGTCCATAATGAGTACCGGCACCTTTTTTTCTACAAAAAAAGCACTGCTGGGGATTGAGAATTCAAATTTTTCCAGATGTCTCCAAGGAAACCCAGAAGAGATGGCAACAATTTCTGTTGATGAAGCCAGGGGTTCTTCAGTTGGGGGCTACTTTCTTTTTTAGATATCCTTGTAAATGTGTCATTAAGTACCAGTCGGTTAAATATATTTTTTTAATCCCTCCCAATTTACAGCTTTTTGTCAGCTAAAAGAATTATTGGGATATCTCAATAATAGCTCTCTTTACATTTAATTTAACTGATATCGTTAGGTTAGTCAGATGAAGCAAATTCCTGTAATATCTCTTTCAATTGAATTTCCATTGTTTAACATCTTGGATCTAAAATAGTGGACTTGAGTAATGACTGGCAGAAAATTGTTTTCCTTCCTTCTTTTATTTAGCATAATTGAATATTGTTGTCTTGGGTCATACTTTTCTATATGATTATATTTGAAATTTTGATAAATAAAAAATAATTAAAAAAGACTTCCTGACACCCTCTTTGAGCTGTCCTCACTTTTTTGTCCATTGCTTTTGTTGCACATGAGGGTTTTCCTCCTCCTTTTTGTTTTTCTGTCAGACACACCCCTTGCCATAAAGACATCCTGGAGCTTTAGATGTCCATATCCCAGCTTTTATAAAATCAGGATTTGGATGTCCATTCAATATAGATGTCTAAATGCCATTGGCGGGTTTTTTTTACCGACTGCGTTTCTAAGCTTGAACGGACTTTCAATACACTTTGGGAAATATATTCTGATTGTTAATTTTATCTTATACTGTATGTCCATGAGCAGACCTATAGGATCTTTTTGACCCCTGATGCAGGCGTTTGCATGCCGAAACACAGCCCGTGTCAGGTCACTTTCGGAATAAAGGTTAACATTTTTCTCAATCCTGAAGGCCCAGTGTTTGCTTTTCTTGTGATAAATGCCAGTTTTAGACATCCAAAACATGCACAGAGCTTCTACAACAAGTGCCAATCTGGAATCTGATTAGTTACTCGAACTTCCTATGAATTTTGTACAGTTTTAGAAAGGGTCTATTTCTTTCATAGCTTAAAAATTAAAAGAAGCTGGAGACTTGATTTAACTCCTTAGCAGAAATACTGGCAAAGAAATATGTATTTTTAACAAGAACAAAAACAAGTCTTTCTTTTGGTCCTCTAATTCATGAGATAGATCTTTATCTAATTTGGAAATGACGGGATTCCATACACATTATTTCAATGCATTGTTCTAGGATATAATCAGTAAACTAACACGTTGAAGCTTTGAGCCCATTATACACAATAGGTTGAAAGTACACAAGTAAATCATTAACTTTTTTTCTTGCTGTAAGGAGAAAGCATCATCTCACTGATGCATTCATACCTGTCGCTAATGAATTAATGTGTTGTCCCAAACCAGACACATTCATTTATGTATGGGATATCCATTCATTTTACTTGCTTGACATAGATGGATGCTGAAATTAATAGTTGCACAATAAAATGTAATGCACACAATTGATTTTAACTGATTACATGCACAGAGTGGTAATTACTGACAGTAAATCTAAGATGAAAAATAGAACCGTATGAAATGCTTTGGTGCAGTTTTTGAATGAGATCTAACAGAACTTCGCACTTAGGTGATGATCCTGTTGTCAGGAGCATACACACAAAAAAAGTGCACTTGCCATGTTAATCAAGGTGGATGCAATAAATAAACGTCGACAACTAAGCTGATGCTGTTTTATTGGAATAACCTAATATCTGTGGCTAAATTTCGAGGACTACACTCTTCGTGGACCAGTTTGAACTGAGTTAAATATGAAGTTGCCAAATTGTTGAAATGTACAAGTAAATGAGAATCCTATTCCAGTGTGAGATGAGAGAAGATAGAAAAGATGGAGGTGAGGACAATGTATTTCTAGACCCCCCAGAATTTATTAGGGGTGTACAGCTCAAAAAAGTAGTCTTGTATCATTTCCCATGTCATTAATGAGAATTTTTGTTTTATTATTTTTTTTTTCATTATTGGAGCAATATCGATAAGAATGCGCACCCTTTTGGAAAGAATGTGGACTCTTCCAAGATTACATGCTTTTCACAAAGAGAACATGAGAACATACTGGGACAGACTGAAGGTCCATCAAGCCCAGTATCCTGTTTCCAACATTGGGCAATTCAGGTTACAAGTACTTATCAAGATCCCAAAACAGTACAATACATTGTATGCAGTTTAACATAGAAATAAGTAGTGGACTATCCCTAAATCCATGTTAATAACGGCTTATGGACTTTTTTTTCAGGTAGTTATCCAAACCAATTTAAACCCCGCCAAGCTAACTGCCTTTACCACATTCTCTGGCAATGAATTCCAGAGTTTAATTACATGCTGAGTGAAGAAATATTTTCTCTGATTTGTTTTAAAATTACTACTTTGTAGCTTCATCGTGTGCCCTCTAGTCCTAGTAATTTTGGAAAGAGTAAACAAGTGATGCACGCCTACTTATTCAACTCCACTCAGTATTTTATAGACCTCAATCATATTTTTTATTTATTTATTTTATTTTTATTAGTTGCATTTGTATCCCACATTTTCCCACCTATTTGCAGTCTCCATGTGGCTTACATAGTACCGTGAGGTGATCACCTTTCCGGTATGGCAAATACAGAGTGATATTATGGTATAATAAAGTGCATGTGTGACAGACACATAAGGGAATAGAAAGGAAGAAGCATTAAGTTATGTCCAGTTCGAGTATTAGTATCGTTGTGTTGCAGGATTCAGGCATTTAAGTTGGATCGTTAGGGTATGCCTTTTTGAACAAGATAGTCTTTAGTGATTTCGGGAAGTTTGGTAGATCATACATTGTTTTCGCGGCATTTGGTAGTGCGTTCCAAAGTTGCGCACTTATATAGGAGAAGCTGGATTCCCTAGGTTGATTTGTATTTGAGTTCTTTGCAGCTTGGGTGGTGAAGGTTTACTGTAGGTATGAGCGTGTTGATCTTGTTGTGTTTCTGGTTGGTAGGTCTATGAGGTTTAACATGTATCCCGGGGGCTTCGCCGTAGATGATTTTATGAGCCAGAGTGCAGATTTTCAACGCAATACGTTCTTTGATTGGGAGCCAATGCAGTTTTTCTCATAGGGGTTTGGCTCTTTCGAATCTCGTTTTACCAAATATAAGCCTGGCTGCGGTGTTTTGAGCAGTTTGGAGTTTCTTTATGATTATTTCTTTGCATCCTGCATAGATTCTCCCACATAGATATCTCCCCTGAGCCATCTTTTCTCCAATCTGAGAAGCCCTAGCCACTTAAGTCTTTCCCCATAGGGAAGTCGTCCCATCCCCTTTATCATTTCTGTCTCCCTTCTCTGTACCTTTTCTAATTCCACTATCTTTTTTGAGATGCGGTGACCAGAATTGCACTCAGAACTTGAGGTGCAGTCGCACCATGCAGCGATACAAAAGCATTATAACATCCTTATTTTTGTTTTCCATTCTTTTCCTAATAATACCTAACATTCTATTTGCTTTCTTAGCCACTGCTCCACACTGAGCAGAGGGTTTCAACATATCATCAACAATGACACCTAGATCCTTTTCCTGGTTAATGACTCCTAATTTGAACCCTGCATCATGTAGCTATAGTTCGGGTTCCTCTTTCCTACTTGCATCACTTTGCAACTGCTCACATTAAAAATCATCTGCCATTTGGATGCCCAGTCTCCCAGGCTCATAAGATCCTCTTGCAGTTTAACAACTTAGAATAACTGTGTCATCAGCAAATTTAATTATACCTCACTAGTCATTCCCATCTCTAGATCATTTATAAATATGTTAAAAAGCAGCAGTCCCAGTACAGAACCCTGCAGAACCCCACTATCTACCCTACCCTTCTTCATTGAGAATGCTGACCATTTAACCCTACTCTCTCTTTTCTATCTTTTAACCAGTTTTTAATCCACAATAGGATACTACCTCCTATCCCATGACTTTCCAATTTCCTCTGGAGTCTTTCATAAGGTACTTTGTCAAATGTCTTTTGAAAATCCAGATGCACAATATCGACCAGCTCACCTTTATCCACGTTTGTTCACCCCTTCAAAGAGTACAATATTTTCAAAAAGTACTATTTGCTAAGAACAGCACTCTGTTTCCTGATAGTGTGCACCTGTGCAATGTTTTTGGAACAAGTACACTATTGGGAAACATGCACACTGTTTCTGAACCCTGTTTGCAAACAGTACACATCCTTTACAAATAGTACATACTGTTTGCAAAAAATGTGAACTGTTATCAAAAGAGTGCTCTATTAATGACACATGAAAAACCTGTTTTTTTTTTTTTTTTGGCGGTGGATTTCCTGTGTTATGAGAAAAAAAATGACATGAAACAACATGGGAAATGGCAGGTTAAATGAATGCATTCTCCTAGAATACATAACAATAGGAGGACTATGGGCCTCATTCACTGGTGGTAAGTTTTCAAATATTTTACTAAGCAACTAAAACATTAGCTACTTTTAGCAATCCATCTTTCGGATAATTTTCAACTGTAAACTAGCTGGCTAGATTATGATAGCAAATTAGCTTGAATTAGTTTAACTGAATGACTGCTAAAAGTGTATTTATTTAGACATTATGGCTACCTAACTTTTTAAGTTGTTATGGAATAAATTATCAAAAAGTCTCTGAAATTTAGGTGCTGGGATAATGTACAGTAACCTCCTAATTCTATAAAAGTTGCCAAAAATTAAACACACAAATTTGTGTGCATGCTTCAATTAAGTACTGAACTAATTAGCACCAATAATTGGCTTTTTAACAAGCCATTATTGACACTTATTAGACTTAATTGGGCTATATGCGTGTAAATTTAGGCATGGGATCCGCACCTAAAATTTGCATGAGAGTTAAAAAGGGGGTGAAATGGGACAGTCATGGGTGGAACAGGGCAGTTCCTTACATTTACGTGTGTTGTTATAGAATAACGGTGATCTGTACATAATTTAGTTTTATAAATCTGCATCACATTTCAGTTGGTAGCTTGGAATGCTGCTACTGTTTGGGTTTCTGCCAGGTACTTGTGACCTGGATTGACCACTGTTGGAAACAGGACACTGAACTAGATGGACCATCGATCTGACCCAGTACAGCTACGTTGTTATGGTGCACATGGCTGTGCCTAAAGTTGGCACAATTCCCGAGCATAAGTGCTGGTCTATAGATCACACCTAACTTTAAGCAAGGCTTATAGAATAGTACTTTTTTCAGTGCCATATATATCTTGTGGGTGGGAGGCAGAGAGATGGTTATGCCAAATGCACCAATAAAATTACAGGAGGCTGAGATTCTGCAGCAATCTAGCATTAAAATTTTGGCAGTAATAATGGATTCTGGTTTAAGTATGGAACTGCTTATAAATGAGATTATTCGGAAATCATGTTATAAACTTAAGAGCCTTTGAAGAATTAAGACCTTTTTAGAGTCTTCATATTTAAGAATGATTATACAAGCTACAATTACTAGTCAATTAGTCTACCGTAGTATAGACCTGTTGGGTTTATCTAATTTGGCATTCTATTGTTACAGATTGCACAAAATGTAGCAGCTAAATTGATATTGGGAGGCAGATTGATCATGTAACTCCACTTTTGATTGCCTTGTATTGGTTGTCAATTTGTGTGGGGATACATTTTATGTTATTTATATTTGTTTTCAAATTTTTACATGGTTTACTGCCAAATAATCTCTCTCAAGAGTTATTGCTCTATTATGCCTCCAGGTCTTAATGATCAGTTCAAGAGTTAAGATTAAGAGTAACTTCCAATCTGTTGTAAGACACTGACTTGGAAAAGAACCATAAGTGGCAAGGGTCCAGAACTGTGGAACAGTTTAACCAAAAAATTAGGCACATTCCTTCTTATCTGATTTTTAGAAAGGCTCTTAAGACATCTGTTTTCTTTATATATATATATTTTTTTTTTGTTGTTACATTTGTACCCCGCGCTTTCCCACTCATGGCAGGCTCAACGCGGCTTACATATTGTATACAGGTATTTATTTGTACCTGGGGTAATGGAGGGTTAAGTGACTTGCCCAGAGTCACAAGGAGCTGCCTTTTGAGTGATTTAATCATTTGTAGTATCCATTTTTCTATTTAATTTTCTTTATATTTCTTTATATATTTTTTTTTTGTTACATTTGTACCCCGCGCTTTCCCACTCATGGCAGGCTCAACGCGGCTTACATATTGTATACAGGTACTTATTTGTACCTGGGGTAATGGAGGGTTAAGTGACTTGCCCAGAGTCACAAGGAGCTGCCTTTTGAGTGATTTAATCATTTGTAGTATCCATTTTTCTATTTAATTTTCTTTGCTTCTGTACTTTGGTTAGTTATTGATTTATTGTAATTCAATGGTATGCTGTATTATTATTATTGTTTGTTTCTTTTGTTTCCACCTTGAGCCCTTCCTGGGAAAAGTGGACTAGAGATGCCCGTATTAGATTAGATTAGAATAGAATTCACCCCTAAGCGTGAATTCTATAATGGAGTTGTGCGCCTAACTGCTGCTGTTATAGAATACTAGTGTAAGTCTGCATTTCTGAACCTAACTTTAGACATAATGGCTGGAATAAATGCTTGCACCTAACGGTGGGCAGATAGACATGAAAATGCTATCTGACATGCCTTTGATACACCCCTGATCTGCCCAGGTCCATGCTCCCTTTAAAGTTGCATGTTCTAGAATTTAAGGGGCCCTTTCACTAAAGAGTTGGTGTTTCGCAACAGGCTGGCTACGCGACAATCCAAAACTAGCCCAGTGGTAGTTCCCATCCCCAGTGTGTACCATTTCCAGTGTTACAAAAATATTTTCTATTTTTGTAGGTGCTTACCCAGTGGCAATCAAGCAGTGCTGCCCTGTTACTGCCAGTTTGGCGTGAAAGTCCATACCACCACTGCAATGGGTAGCGGTAAGTGCTCGTCCCCAAAATGGCTGCCTGGTAAGTGGTTTACTTACCGCATGGCCATTTCGTTTTGAGAAAGAAAGAGCTTTTTACCTGCTGTGGTACAAGGGGGCATCAGCGCACATCAAAAACATGTGGTGACGCTAGCGCAGGCCCCCTTTTACCACAGCTTAGTAAAAAGACCCCTAAGTGTGCAACTTACAGAATATCAACTAAAGGCAGTTATGTGTGTAACTGATCATTGGTGCCAATTAAGGATAATTATTGATCCTACACACCAATTATCAGCTCATTATTAAATTATGCACACAACTAACTTTAAAGTCATGGGATAGCAGGCAATGTTTTTCTGTGGATTAGAAATTGGTTGTTGGACAGAAAACAGAGAGTAGGGTTAAATGACCAATTTTCTCAATGAAGGAGAGTGAATAGTGGAGTGCTGCAGGGATCTGAATGGGCTCTGGTGCTATTTAACATATTTATAAATGATCTGGAGATCAGAACGACGAGTGAGGTGATTAAATTTGCAGATGACACAAAACTATTCAAAGTTGCCAAAACATTAGCGGACTGTGAAAAATTGCAGGAAGACCTTAGGAAACTGGAAGACTGGGCATCTAAATGGCAGATGAAATGACAAAAGCAAAGTCATGCACATTGGGAAGAATAATCCAAACGATAGGAGCCAACTTTTCAAAAGGGGGTGCTAAGCTCAAGGTATATAACCCCTCCCTGGAAGCATACAAGAAAGTTTCTCAATATCGGGGGTGTTCTAGTACCGTGCCCACGGAGTTGGCTTCTATGATCCAAATCATATGTACCTGATGCTAGTGTCCACTTTAGGAGTAAGCAAACAAGAAAAAGATCTAGGTGCCATTGTAGACAATACGCTGACATCTCATCTGCAGATGATCTTGCCAACCACTTCAAAGAAAAAAATAATAAAACGACGCAATACACTTCCTCAACACAACACTGACCTCAAGCACTTCTTCAATCTACTGGACTCAAAATATGAAGAATAATCCTCAGACCACATCTGGTCAAAATTTGCTCTTCTCTCCATCTAATCAGTTACCCAAGCGATCCATAGATTCTCCGATACCCACTGTAAACTGGACACCTGCCCCAGTTACTTACTTAAATCTGCACCCAATCGTTTCATTGAAGACCTTACATCGTACCTAAACTGCATGCTCCAAAAAGGTCTCTTCCCCAAGGAACATGGCATCATCCTACTCATCCCACTACTGAAAGACACAAAGAAAAAAACGAATGACCTTACCAATTACCACCCAGTTGCATCCATCCCATTAGTAGTCAAATGGTGACTATCCCATTAGAGTATCGTGACAAAACAGCTTATGGAATACATGGACAAGTTCTCATTATTACATGAATCACAATCAGGATTCTGCCCCTCTCATAGCACCGAAACTGTACTAGTCACCCTCCTGGCCAAATTCAAGCATGAAATTGCCACAGGTAAAAGCATGCTCCTCCTCCAATTCGACATGTCGAGTGCATTCGACATGGTAAACCACAACATACTTCTATGCCTCCTAGACCATTTCGGGATTGGAGGAAATATACTTAATTGGATCAAGGGTTTCCTAATAACCAGAACATACCAAGTTAAATCAAAAACAAACATATCACCACCGTGGAATGCAGATTGCGGAGTACCTCAAGAATCACCACTCTCACCAATACTCTTCAATATAATGATGACCCCCCTAGCCAAATCCTTATCCAACCAAAATCTTCACCCGTTCATTTATGTAGATGACGTCACAATTTACATCCCTTTCAAACACGATCTAACAGAAATCACCGATGAAATCAAACGCTGTTTGTATATCATGGACTTATGGGCAAATTCATTTCAACTGAAACTGAACACTGAAAAAACGCACTGCCTCATCCTCTCATCCCAACACAATAATTATAAACCCACAACCTTAAACACCCCAGATCACACCCTCCCTATCTCAGATAGCCTCAAAATACTAGGCATTACAATTGATCGCAATCTTACACTTGAGAGCCAAGTAAACTCCACTATAAAGAATATGTTTCATTCAATGTGGGAACTTAAACGTATAAAACCTTTCTTCCCGAAAGAAATATTCCGCAACCTGATACAATCAATGGTAATGAGCCATGCAGATTACTGCAATGGAATATATGCGGGATGTAAAGAACAACCCGCAAAGTAACTCCAGACAGCCCAAAACACAGCAGCCAGGCTGATATTCGGTAAAACACGTTTTGAAAGTACCAAACCCCTCTGAGAAAAACTGCACTGGCTCCCAATCAAAGAACGTATCACCTTCAAAATCTGCACCTTGGTCCACAAGATTATCTATGGTGAAGTCCCAGGATGTATGGTCGATCTGATCGATCTCCCAACCAGAAACAGAACCAGAGCATCATGTACGTACTTGAATCTCCACTACCCAAGCTGCAAAGGACTCAGATACAAATTAACCTATGCATTCAACTTCTCCTACATAGGCACACAACTGTGAAATGCACTGCCAAAGACTGTGAAAACAATCTACGACCATCTAAACTTTAGGAGATCATTAAAGACCTGCTTATTCAGAAAAGCATTCACCACCGACATAACTTAGATGCCTCAACACTGCAACACAGTAAAACCATAGATTGTATTGGACACTATATATTCCTTCCTATCTTCGATCCCCATGTACCTGAATATACTAACCTTACCCAACCCTAATATGAAATTGTATTTGTTTCCATACCGGACTTGGCGATCACCTTTACGGTATTATGTAAGCCACACTGAGCCTGCAAATAGGTGGGAAAATGTGGGCTACAGATGTAACAAATAAATAAATAAAAATAGTTTGACCTAAGATGACCTGATACTAATGTGTTCTTCCAGTCAAAGGCTTTAACTAGATGTCCATGATAGTGCTTCAGGGCTTGTTTTCTTTCTAATGGATAGTCTGATGGTATAGAAATGAATCAAGGAAGTTCTTCTGAGAGCAGATTAGAGTCACATCAATTTTTCAGGTGGACATGCAGTTTAGTTAAATTTATACTGGAGAGCAGGAGGCATCAACCATCAGCTGTATAATTATCATGATCTCACATATAGCCTCATTTATTAATTTGAATTAACAAGTAAACATGAGCTATTTAATGCAAGCATCATTATTTTCAGTGGGGTCTTTACTAACTAAGGGGTCCTTTTACTAAGGTGCGCTAACAGATTTAGCGTCACTAACAATTAGCGTATGCGAAATGATAACACGCCCTTAGGAATATAATGGGAGTCTTATCATTTAGCTCACGCTAATCATTAATGTGTGCTAAATCCTTTAGTGCACTTTAGTAAAAGGACCCCAAAGAGTAATCTTAGAACAGGCCACCTATATGTGAAAGCCAAGTAGATTCATATTTTGAGACAATTTTAAGAAGTCATATGTGTCTTTATGAAATACTAGAAGCAAAGTGGCAGACATTATGCCTAGACTGAAGCAGCAGGCATTAGAGCCTGCCTGGGAGTAGATATAATTGTTCACATGTATTTGATAAACAATGCACATAGGGCCAGATTCTATATATGGCGCCTAAAAAGTCCGCATGGTAAATGTTTCAGCACCTAGATTTATGAGCAGTAAATAGAATACACTTAGGTGATATGCCTTCGCCTAAATCTACATGCATCCATTTACACCAATGAAAATGTGACATAAATCTCACATGTAGATTTACATGCACTGGGCCATATTTTATAACTACGGGTGTAAATTTTGGAACGCCTACAAAACACCCATTTCCCTGCCCATAGTCATGCCTCTTGTTGCCTGCATGCATTAGAAGTTAGGCGCACTGTTATGCACGCAAATTCTAATTGTTGCCAATTAGTGCTCATTATTGTTCGTTAAGTGCTGTTAAAAACGTTGATTGGCTCATTAAGCTAATTAAGTTACGCTCATAGTTATAGAATCCGCCTGAATTACTGCACGGATCTCTAGGCGTGCTATATAGAATCTGGAGGATAAAGTGCAACTCCACCTCCCACCAAAACTCCATCCCTGAATGTGTCTACATGTGTTGTGTAAAACTATACACCTTCTTGGCACTCTACATGCTTATGTGTACATAACTTCTATGGCAATTTTAGAAATGGCTTTTTCAGTGCTTCAAAAGTCCTTTATGCATGAAAAATAATTTATACAATTACCCCCTAAGTGAAATAGAGGCAATGCTATAACTTGGTGCCTCATTGTAGGCGTCCCAATGCTGCTTGTTGAGTGCTCATTCTATAATAGCGTATGGGCATGCCTAAGTTGTTATAGAATATTAGTGTAACTCAGCATTGGTGTGCCTTATCTTAAGCATGAACATTTATGCCATGTCATTGCCTGCTGTAAATAGTCACATATAAGTGCACCAATTGATGCACATAACTGACAGCATCCTGTAACTTACTGTACATTTGTTACTTGGCACCATGTCCATGGCTCACCATTTTCTTGTAACTGGATAGTACTCCCCACTGCATCTTACCGCATGGCCATTTTTTTTTGGGGGGGGGGGGGCATTTTACCTGCTGTGGTAAAAAGGGCCCTGAAGCGCTGGAAAAACAGCCCCTGCCGCTATTGCAGGGCCATTTTTCTTGCAGCTTAGTAAAAGGACCCCATAGTTACTGTCCTTTAAAGCTCAGTAGGGATTGAATGACACATACACATTCAAAAAACAAACAAACAAACAAATAAATAAATAAATAAATAAATAAATAGATAAGATAAAGCATGTTCAGGTCTAAGGCTGACTGCCTTTCTACCCTTTCTTCTCCAAATTTCACTTGCTTAAGAAAAAATCTACACCACCATAAATCAGCATCATTCACCTCTTTCTTGTGGAAGAAAAATGCCTTCGGTACATTTATCATGGTTTAAGAACGTTTGACATGTTGTTCTATTCTGAATTTTCTAGGGGTATATTTCCAGTGGCAGCAGTAAGGAGACAATAGCAAGCTGTACGGGTTTCCAAAACATGCAGTATGTGTGAACTTAAAAAAAGAAAGGAATGTTTTAGAAAAGTAAAGAAGTAGCAGAAAAATTGGTTCCAGGGGAGAATGAAGACCAGGCAGGATTTTTCATGCAGCCTGTGACACATAATTAGTCTTGATACTCACATCATCTGTCACCACCAGTACCTGGAAATCAGGGTCAAGGTAGCTTGCAGAACTGTCATCTCTAAAATGTCATTTTCCCAGTAAAAAGTTCTCAATTTTGCAGGATGACTCTTTGTTGAAACCCCCCCCCCCCCCTGTGATAGATGAGGTGTTATAGAATTAAATTATGTGTATTAATTCTAAGGAAATGAATCTTTCGCAAATGATGTGCAAGTTAGATATTTATATACCATAGCTCCATTCACAGTTTGTAAAGGTGAGAGAAGTAGGGTTCTACCTGACAGCAAAAAGAGGGTGACCATTTTAAGAAATCTAATTTGGACAGTGAAAGACATTTATGAAGAGATTATTGAGGGCCCCTTTTACTAAGTGGTGGTAAGCCCAATGCGGGCTTACCGCTCGCTAAACAGGAAGTACCCCCCGGGCTAGCGCAGCAGCCTGGCAGTACTTCCCACCCCTAGCGTGCCCTCATATCCGACGCCACAAAAATATATTTATTTTGTAGCACTGGAGTGTACCTGGCAGTAATCAGGCAGTGTTGTGCGCTGCCCAGTTACCACCGGGTTAGCGCATGAGCCCTTACCGCTACCTCAGTGGGTGGCAGTAAGGGTTCCCCCTGAAATGGCTGCAAGGTAAGTGCTTAACTTGCAGTTCAGCCATTTCCTGCAGGAAAGAGAGACTTCCCTTTTACCTGCTGAGGTAAAAGAGGGCCTCAGCAAGCGTGAAAAACACGCGCCGACGAGCTTGGTAAAAGGGACCCTTAATAAACAAGATGCAGGACAAAACAACCTGAATTCACACAATCCTTACTCTGCTGAAGTTAGCCACTGTCAAAGGGTAATTTTAAAACAGGTTGCTTAGGTTAGAAGATTGATAAGGCACCTATGTTAAGCCTGTTTTATAAAAACACACGCTGATCTGTCTTTATTAAATACCAAGGGCAAAGTGATAGAAATCTCAGCTAGACTGAGCTGCAGACATTTATGCAGGATCATACATACATGTTTATATGCAAAATATGAGGGGACATAAATATTTTATAAAATATACACATAAATTGTGGCTCCTCCTGCACTGTACCCAAAACCTGCCTCTGAACATGCCTACACCAGGTACAAAAATTTGCATGTTCTTTTGATGATGCATGCTTTTACTGAGGTCAATGCCTAGGGAAATTTTAAATAAAAGCACTTTTACATGTGAAAAATCCTTTAAAAAATTACTCTTCAGTGTCTCTCTGTTTTCCTCAGGCCATTGATAATTCAGTCTACGGAACAAAGTAAAAGCACAGTATCCAGGTATATAGTTCAAGAGGCCAGAGGTCTTTCCAAGAAATCCTTAATTTCTCCTTCCACAAAATGAGCTCAGTCAGTTTTCTGAATCTTCTTGTAGCAGAAGGACAAAGGAAATGGCCAGATTATGCATTAACATCCAGGACCAAGTAAGGAGGCTTCCTCTCTTCACCTATTCTTGATAATCCCTTTCCCCCTCTGCTGATTTTACAATCCTTCTATGTGTTGTGTCCTTTTGTGGATGGACATCTGATTGTCTTTAGGAATCATGTGACCATGCTGAAACTTTTGGGCTCATTTTCAAAAGAGAAGGACATCCAAAAAGCGACACAAAAGGCACATGGATGTCCTTGTGAAAGAAGGTCGTTGAAATCCAATAATCGAAACAGGGCTGTAAAGACGTCCTCAGTGCGAGGACATCTTAGAGGCATGTTCTGGGCGGCGTTACAAGATGGGCGCCTCCAACATATAACCAATAGCAAAATGGTTTTGCATGGGCAGGAACATAGGCGTCCTTAGTTAGACCTGAAAAAAGCATTCAGGGTAAGGGGGAAGTCGTCTTTAGACCCATTAGCGATTTTGTGGAGTTGGAGAGTGGCAAGATCGTTGTTGGGAGAGAAAGTTGAGAGTTGTTCAGTGCCCTGTTACCTTTGTCTGTGTGGCTGGTTTGTTGCTTTATATGCCCTTCAGTATGCTGGTGCTGGTGGCCACTAAGACCAACTTCTGTGTCTGACTGGTGTCATTACGTGCATAGCAAAAGGGGAGGAAGTATATTGGTCAAACTAACCCAGTTTTGTTTTGCAGCATTCATAGACATAGCCCCACATGTGAAGACCCATGAAACAGATGGTGAAGAATGGCATTAGCAGGCAATCACAGATCTTATTGTAGATGGTACAGAGCTGGAGATGAGGAGTACAGTGCACTTTACAGTCTGATGTGCAAGAGAGCCACACAGACAGGTGGGTAGACATAGAACTGTGGAAGGAGTGCAGAGGACACAGTAAAATTACTTTTGCAGGTGGGTGCCTGTTGGTGCCATTCTGACAATGGGATGCAAAATTTCGAAAATACTGAGGACGTCCCAAGGACACCCATGTAAGAGCAGGATGGGCATCCCCAAGATGGATGTCCTAATTTCAATTATGGGCAAAATCCCTAAATGTCCCCAGCTGCTCTGCCGATTTGGGCATCCTCATTTCACTTATGGGTGGGAACTATGGACGTCCCCAGCTGCTCTGTGTTTTGGACGCCCTAATTTCGATTACGGGTGGAAATGATAAACATTCCCAGCTGCTCTTCTGGTTTGGAAGTTTGCATTCCCTTTATTGGCACCTCTTTAAAACATCTTTCTCTGTGCTTGCACTGTAGAGGTTTTTCTTTAGATTATGGGGTGGTATTTCTAAGTGTTTTAGCTTCATTTATAGTAAACCTTGTTTTGCCACTGAATGCTTTTTTGGGGGGGAGGGGGGTTGGGAGGGAGGCACCTTTTGGCCAATTCAGGAAATACGTCAGGCAAGGGCGGAGCCATGATGCAAAGGAACGGAACGAAGGCAGGAACCGAGCTGAGCCTGCTGCCTTCGCTTCAACGCTGGCGCGCCTCGAGGGAAAATAAAAATTTTAAAGGCAGGGCAGCGAGGCAAGAAGGAAACCAGGGCTACTATCGGCAGATCTGCAGAGGGCAGACGGAAGATGGACGAGCGGGGGAGTGGGAAGGGCTGGAAGAAGGCAGATGGAGGAGAGGAGGGCAGGGGGGGAGATGAGGGTTGCTGGACATGGGTGGGTGGATGGAGGACAGGAGAGAGGAGGGTTGCTGGACATGGGTGGGTGGATGGAGGACAGGGGAGAGGAGGGTTGCTGGACATGGGTGGGTGGATGGAGGACAGAGGGGCGAGGAAGGTTGCTGGACATGGGTGGAGGAGAGGGAAGGGAGAGAGAAGAAATGCTGGACATGGGTGGAGGGGAGGGAAGAGTGAGGAATGAGATGAGAAGAGGGAAAAGGAAGAGAGGAGAATAACTGCAAATGGATGGAGAAAATAGGCAGAAGCTGAGGACCAGAAATGAAGAAGAAAGGAGGAAAGAAATAAAGGGAAAGGAAGCCCTGGAAACGGAGTTAAGAGGACAGATAGCAGCAGAATCGGATACTGGGCCAGCATGAGCAGAAAAACAGTCACCAGACAACAAAGGTAGAAAAAAAGTCATTTTATTTTCATTATAGTGTTTGGAATATGTTCACTTTGAGAATCAGGTGCTCAACATTAAAAGTTTATTTTTATTTACTTATTTATGGCATTTATCCCACATTAAACATGAATTAGATTGGAACCTGGGATCATTTAATAGTTTTTTCCTGGAGAGAGTAATGCATTGCACCCCCCCCCCCCCCGGCTATAGCCAGCTCTGCAATTTGGGGGAGGGGGGCGCAGAGGTGGATGGGGGGGCGCAAAGGTGGACGGGGGGGGGGGGGGGGGGGGCGCAGTGGTGGACGGGGGGGGGGGGCGCCGAGGTGGACCGGGGAGAGAGCCTGTTGTTAAAAATTTACCAGCACACCACTGGCTGTGGGCCTTTATGGTAAGGGGAGAGAGGCTGGATGGGCATTTCTGTTCCCACCCAGCCTCCACCCCCTTACCATACAGTCATGCAATTTGGAAGGAACAGGTGGCCTTCTGTATTGCCACACTTATGACACATATGTACCAAAGCTTCTCTGTCACAGTTCACCTGTCATGCAACCCAGATTGCTGCCTCCTCTCACATCAATCTCAGCATTTGATAATATGTAGTGCACAAAATAGAGACACACACCCTGTTATCTCAAAAATATCAAACATGTGTATTTAACCAAACAAAACAAAACTATATAAAAATGTATAAATTTTGTAAATATTTTCTCAATGAGGCCTTTCCCCTCCTCCCTCCATGGCCTTTTGCAGCAGGCTAACGAGCAGCACCAGGAGCTGCCTCTGTGCCCCAAAGTGCTGCTCATTAGCCTGCCGCATCGCTGCCATCTCCTGCAGCAACTGTTTTTGGGTATGCACCAGTTGCTGCAGGAGGTGCAGTACAGCAGCATTGTGGTGGTGGTGGTGCTGGTGATGGTGTGGAGAGGGCTGGTGGTGTTGGCCCCTCTATTTCACCCTCCTCCTCATCCCCCTCAAGGGAAGGCATATCCTGCCAGGGGTCTTCTACAGGGGGAACCTCCCATTCCCCTGGCTCCACCACCACACACTGTGGCCCTTCTGCCGCCTCCTCCTCCCCCAGTGATGCTACCACAGCCTCCTCCTCCTCCTCCACCACTGGTGCGGCCACTATTGCCTCCTCCTCCTCCTGCTGCTGCCGCTGCTGCCGCCGCCCTGTGTAACATAGTAACATAGTAGATGACGGCAGAAAAAGACCTGCACGGTCCATCCAGTCTGCCCAACAAGATAACTCATATGTGCTACTTTTTGTGTATACCCTACTTTGATTTGTATTTGTACTTGTGCTCTTCAGGGCACAGACTGTATAAGACTGCCCAGCACTATCCCCGCTTCCCAACCACCAGCCCCGCCTCCCAACCACCGTGTATCTAAAAGGATTGTCCTTGAGATCAGCACATTCAACATGGTTTGCATAGTGCAAGAGCTGGCTGGCTGGCATGAGGCAGGGATGGGGAAAGGTCAGTGGTGAGCCCTGGGCTATACACATGGGGTGTGAGATACATGAGAGGGAACACTGGAAGCTGGTCTGAAAAAGGAGTACACAAGAAGTGTTGGCAATGCACACTCATTCCTCAGCAGTGTGTTAGCATTTTGAGTTGTGACTATGGTTGGATGAGCTGTTTTTTTTTAGGGGGGGAGGGGGTGGAAGCAGGACCTCAGGCAGGAATACCATGAAACAGTATCCACCCCAGAAAGGGGGATATAGAAGTGAGGTGTGTCATCTCATTCATCTCAGAGGAGGTTAGTTGGAAGTTGCAGCCACACTCATGGGAGGGTAGCTGCAACCTCAGGCCTTGATGTGGGACAGAGGTGTTATAACTTACTAGTTGGCCTATAAGCCACATGGAAACTGATATTGTACATGAAATTTGCATTATTAAATAAATACATTTACGAAGGACTACAGGTGCCCTGTTTATAATATCTACTTCGAGCCCTGAGGTGCTGTCACACGCTCCTTATAATGTCTGGGTTGTCCCGACGTATCCGGCAGTACCTCCGCCTCAGGGACTCTAAGTCCCTGCGTATGCCAAAAGGTCTGCAAGATACAAGTTTCTACACCAGGGGTCAGGGGATGGCCCTTCTTGCCTTCACAACACACATTTATTTGGCAGCCAAATTGGACACACACACACAACACTGATGGGGGGACGACATTACATTGGTACAGGTGATGTCATTGAGGTGGACATGAGGACAGAGAGTACCGTTTGTGTGCAGTATTGTAGGGATGTGGGAATAGTTTTCCTTTCTAGTACATTGATTCTATTAATGAATGTGCATGCACATATCACTGATTACCCTTGAATGCAAACTACAGTTACTGCTTATATTGCTGAGGGAGCTCTTATATGTGTAGCTACAGGCATAGGCGCCCCATATAAGAGGCTTGGGGAGGCTAAGCCTCCCCAGCCTGCCACTGCCCCGCCCCCCGCCATCGCCGCTTCCGCCCGCCCGCCGTACCTTTAAATATTATATTTTTGCTGGAGTCGCGGGCAGCGCCGGCATTGAAGGCATCAGCAGGCTCATCGCGGTTCCAGCAGCCTTCCCTCGCAAGTCGGATGATGGCTCCGCCCTCTTCTGATGTATTTCCTGTTTCTACGAGGGCGGAGCCATCATCCAACTTGCGAGGAAAGGCAGCTGGAACCGTGATGAGCCTGCTGATGCCTTCAATGCCGGCGCTGCCCGCGACTCCAGCAAAAATATAATATTTAAAGGTACGGCGGGGGGGGGGGGGGGGGCAAGGAAGGAAACAAGGGCAGACGGGAGAGGAGGGTTGCTGCACATGGTGGATGAAGGGGAGAGGAGAGGGCAGGGGAGAGGAGGGTTGCTGGACATGGGTGGATGGAGGGGAGGGGAGAGGAGGGTTGCTGCACATGGTGGATGAAGGGGAGAGGAGAGGGCAGGGGAGAGGAGGGTTGCTGGACATGGGTGGATGGAGGGGAGAGGAGGATTGCTGGACATGGGTGGATGGAGGGCAGGGGGGAGTGAGGAAGGAGATGAGAAGACGGAAAAGGAAGAGAGTAGAAAAACTGCACATGGATGAAGAAAATAGGCAAAAGCTGGATCCACTGGACAGTCAAGTTTGCGGAGGACCCAGCTTTTACTTACGGATGTAGGACAAGAAATGAAGAAGAAAGGCAGAAAGTAAACAAATAAATGGAAAGGAAGCCCTGGAAACGGAGTTAAGAGGACAGATAGCAGCAGAATCGGATACTGGGCCAGCACAATCAGAAAAACAAAGTCACCAGACAACAAAGGTAGAAAATATCATTTTATTTTCATTATAGTGTTTGGAATATGTCCACTTTGAGAATTAGGTGTTGTAGAAAAGATCCTGCTGGTCCTCAGCTCAGAGCCCTTTTCCTCTGTTGTCCCACTTCCTTAGGGATCTTTCCACTCAAAACCCGGCTCCCTGGGGAGACAGGCTGTTTCCAGCACCTTTCAATTTACAGCAAGGCTTTTACACCCTGTTCCAATTGCAGCAGGGCCTTTCCAAACACAGCCCTAAATGTAGCCTGGCTTTTCAAACACAGTCTCAAAAAGTAGCAAGGCCTTTAAACACAGTTCCCCTGGCAGCAGGGCTTTTCCAATCACAGCCCTAAAATGTAGCCTGGCTTTTCAAACACAGTCTCAAAAAGTAGCAAGACCTTTAAACACAGTTCCACTTGCAGCAGGGCTTTTCCAATCACAGCCCTAAATGTAGCCTGGCTTTTCAAACACAGTCTCAAAAAGTAGCAAGGCCTTTAAACACAGTTCCACTTGCAGCAGGGCTTTTCCAAACACAGCCCTAAATGTAGCCTGGTTTTCCAAACACAATCTCAAAAAGTAGCAAGGCTTTTAAACACAGTTCCACTTGCAGCAGGGCTTTTCCCAACACAGCCCTAAATGTAGCCAGGCTTTTCAAATACAGTATCACAAAGTAGCAAGGCTTTTAAACACAGTTCCACTTGCAGCAGGGCCTTTCCAAACCCAGCCCTAAATGTAGCCAGGCTTTTCAAACACAGTATCACAAAGTAGCAAGGCTTTGCGCGGGCTCAAAGCCTCCGGGTCCCACCCTCTTGGTCAGCCTTTTCTCCTGACCTCCTCCCGCTTGACCCGGACAGCCCCCTATACCTCCTGCTCTGACTGAGTCAGAGCCAACAGCTCCATCGGTTCCTCAGGGACCTCCTCTGGCTCTCCTTGTTCCATTGCCTCTGGCTCCTCTCCTCCCCTCTCCTCTGGAGCCCAGTCCATTTTCTCCTCTCCCCTCCCCCCCTCCAGCTGATTCCCTTTTCCCTCATTAACCGGGTTCTGGGGTTGTTCTTTATCCGCCCCTTTTTTCCACCACCACCTTTTCCACCAGGGTAGAGCTTCAGCTTTCTCCCTTTTTGGTTGGCCCCCTTTTGGAGCCTCTGGGAGGTGCACCCTATTTCTCCCCCTTACCAGGTGCTCTCCTGGGGCTTTCTGGGACTTGTAGTGTTCTACTCTTATGTCCCTTTTGGGCAGGATCGGAACCCCCACCGTGTCATCTTTCCCTTTTTGGTAGCTGGGGTTCCTCCCCACCCCCTTTCTTTCTCCAGACTCCTTACCATACTCCTTACATACCCCCCCCCCCTTAAGCTTTCACTCCCCCCCCCCCCCCCGTTTTCCCTTTTCCTCTGTATCGTCCCCTACCCGGGATAGGGCGTCCACATTCGCCAGACACCTCCCCGGACGATGCTCCACTGTGTACTGGAAGGGTTGCAAGGCTAAATACCAGCGC
This sequence comes from Microcaecilia unicolor, assembly GCF_901765095.1. Classification (NCBI taxonomy): domain Eukaryota; kingdom Metazoa; phylum Chordata; class Amphibia; order Gymnophiona; family Siphonopidae; genus Microcaecilia; species Microcaecilia unicolor. The sequence goes on along the minus strand of NC_044031.1, from coordinate 607,067,708 downwards.
ATCAGCCTTCCATTGTTGTTTTTCATTAAATTAAGCCACTTCAGTGGAGCATGATCCGTCACCAACTTGAAGGGTCGCCCTTCCAGATAGACTGTACATTCCTACACCGCCCATCTTATGGCTAGACACTCCTTCTCTATGGTGGAATAATGGGTCTCATGTGGTAGGAGTTTTCGGCTCAGATACAGAACAGGGTGCTCTGCTTCTTCGTGTTCTTGAGACAGCACTGCCCCTAGCCCCCTACCCGAAGCATCGGTTTGCAGGATAAAAGGTTTTCTGAAATCTACTGCCTTCAACACCGGTTCCTGGCACAGGGCATTCTGCATCTGCTCTAGGGCCCGCAACTCCTCCCCCCCCCCCCCCCCATCTCAGCTGATCGGGGTTCTTACCCTTCAACATATCTGTTAAGGGAGTAGCGATTTCGGAAAAGTGAGGGATGAATCGCCTGTAATAGCCCACCATACCTAGGAATCGCCGCAACTGTTTTTTCCGGCTGGGCCGAGGAAATTCTTGGATGCTTTGAACTTTGTTCAATAAAGGCCGCACCTCTCCTCGGCCTACGTTATAGCCTAAGTACTTGACCCTATATTGGGCAAAGCAGCACTTTTTAGGGTTGAGGGTAAGACCCGCCTCCCGTAAAGCTTGCAGCACTGCCCCTACCTGCTTTAAATGGGTGTCCCAGTCCTCACTGTGGATTACCACATCATCCATATACGCTGCAGCATAGGTCTGATGTGGTCTGAGGACTTGGTCAAGCAAGCGTTGGCAGCTGGCCACAGCTGAATTGAGGCCAAAAGGCAGCCTTTTAAATTGGTATAAGCCCATGGGGGTACTAAAAGCGGTCTTCGCTTGGGCCTCGTGAGACAGGGGGATTTGCCAGTACCCTTTTGTTAAATCTAGAGTAGTCAAATACTGGGCAGCTCCCAACCGGTCCACTAGCTCTTCTATATACGGCATAGGATAAGCATCCGTTTGGGAGATCGTATTAAGCTGCCTGAAATCAATACAAAATCTCCATTCGCCTTCAGGCTTAGGTACCAACACTACCGGGCTGGACCAAGGACTATGGGACTCCTCAATTACCCCAAAGTCTAACATTTCTTGTACTTGGGTAATGACTTCCCTCCTCTTCATCGGGGAGAGTCTATAGGGCCTTTGCCTTACGATCTTCCCCGGCTCGGTGATTATCTCATGCTCTATTAAGTGGGTACTCCTCGGACAGGCCGTCAACACATCCTTAAAGTGCTCTAAGAGCCTTCCTATTTCCTTCCTTTTCTCCTGGGGTAACTGGGGATTAACTCCGGGCTCGCCGTGCTTAAAAATCTCCCTTATTTGAGGCTCTAACTCCTCGCCCCCCCTTTCTTCCTCACAGGTTTGATACCCTACCCTAGCTACCCAGGGCTTCATTAGATTAACGTGAAATGTTTGTACTCTACCCCTCTCATTCGCCACCTCATAGGTGAGGGGACCGAGTCTCCTCCTTACCACCCAAGGTCCTTTCCACCGGGAGGAGAACCTATGTGGATCTTCCGAAATTAATATCAAGACCCTATCCCCTGGGGAAAACTCCCTTCACCGGGTCCCTTTGTCATAATACCCCTTCTGTTGTTCTTGGCTATGTTCTAGTTGGTCTTGGGCATATTCTTGTATCCTGTCTAACCGGCCCCTTAGATCCTGTAAATACTCCACCACGGTTTTATCGGTCGTTTCGGGGGGCACCCAGTGCTCCTGCACTATATCTAATATACCCCTGGGGCGCCTCCCAAACATTAATTCAAAAGGGAGAAACCCCTAAGGAGGCTTGCACCTTTTCTCGGTAGGCGTACAACACGAATGGTAAAAGCTGGTCCCACCCGGTCCTGTCCGCCCCCAAGGCTTTTTTTAGCATACCCTTTAAAGTCCGGTTAAAGCGTTCCACCATCCCATTTGTTTGGGGATGGTAAGCCGCCGTGCGTATATGTTTTATTCCAAAGGCCTCCCATACCTGCCTCAATGTCTGCGACATAAAATTGGACCCCCGGTCGGTCAATACTTCTTGGGGGAACCCTATCTCGCAAAAAATTTTTATAAGCTCCCTAGCGATATTCCTCGCCGAAATATTCCTTAAGGGCAGGGCCCATGGATATTGGGTGGCCATGTCCATCACCACTAACACGTAGAGGAACCCTCTCTGTGACCTTGTCACCGGCCCCACGATATCCATGGCCATTCTCCTCCCAGGTTGGTCTACCCTAGGCAGCGGCATTAAAGGGGCTTTTGGAGGGAATCTGTCTGATACCTTTTGACAGTTGGGACAGGATTTACAGTATCTTTCCACCTCCCCATAAATCCCTGGCCAATAAAATCGGGCCAATATTTGGTTTAGTGTAGCTTGGGAGCCCTTATGCCCCCCCAGGGGATGATCATGGGCCAGCCTTACCACCAGAGAACGGAACGCCCGGGGTACCACTAGCTGTTTCCCTCCCCCCGAGTTCTCCCAGCTAGGCACCTTCCTATACAATATATTCCCGTCCACCATGAACCCGGAGGCTGCCTGGCCTTCCCCCTGGTGGGCCCTCTCCCACGCATACTCCAGAGTAGGGTCTGTGGCCTGCTCTCGGTGAAATTGGGGAAACTGTTCCCTCAATTCCTCCGGGGCCACCGGCAGGTAACTTTCCCTCTGTACCCTCTGAAGAGCCTCCCTTCTATCCTTCTGTTCCTTTCTTTTCAAGGATTTTCCTTTCCTTTCTCGGCCTGGATCCCCCAGGACCTCGCCTTGAAAAGGAAAAACACCCCCGAGGTCCTCCCCGCCCCTATCTGCCTCACGGCTAGCCTGAGCTCTGGTGGTAACCAACACTTTTTTTTCTCCCATACATTCCCTAAACTGGGGCCAATCCCTTCCTAAAATCATATCTTGGGGTAATCTGGGCAGAATAGCCACCGCAAGCTTTATGTCCCCCAGGGGTCCCTGTAAGTTGACCCTGTGGAGGGCATAAGGCGTCTTAGCCCCATGAATACATTGTATGGCCACTTTTCCTTCATAGATCTCCCTCCCCGGGGGTCTCCTCCTCCGTATCTGTTCCCAGAGCCCTCTAGAGATCATGGACTGATCTGCGCCTGAGTCTAACATTGCCGTAACGGGTACCCCCTCTACCTTAACCTGAGTCAGGTACTGGGGCATACCCCCTTTTTCCAGACGCGAGATCCATCCCTCCCGCCACTGGCAATCCTTTTTTAAATGTCCAGCGCTACCACACTTAAAACACACCCTGTTCCCAAAAGGGGCAGCCTTTTTACTCGGGCCTGCAACTACCTCGGGCTTCCTACCCCAAGTCGGGGTCTCTGGCTTGATGAGGGAAACTTTGGGGGGCCCCTCTTTCTCTACCACCCGGGCTTTTCCTCCTTCCAGCCCTGGGGTACCCCACTGCTGGGCCTCTAGGTAGCACTCCAACCCAGCCGTCACCCCCTCCACCGTCTTACATCCTCTCTTTATTAATTCAGCCCTAATTCCTTCGGGAAGCCCCTGAAGGAATTGCTCCACCACCAACTCCTGCAATACCTCTTGCAGGCTATGTTGCTCGGGCTCCAGCCATTTTTTTACTAAATCCATAAGTTTATTTGCTACGGCTCTAGGGGGGGGTACCCTTTTCCCATTTTGTGGCCCTAAACTTGCGTCTGTAAGCTTGGGTACTGAGGCCATATCGGTCTTTAATAGCCTCTTTCAGTCTTGCATAATTGGCAGCATCTACAGGAGATAAATCCCTAAAGGCTGCCAATGCCTCCCCTGACAAAGAAGGCACTAACCTCATAGCCCATTGCTCTCCTGGCCACCCCGCCGCCCCAGCCACCCTTTCAAATGCCGTTAAAAAATTGTCCACATTATCTTGTTCTGACAATTTTCCCCAGTTAAGTGAATGTAGGGATACAGGTCCTACCGCTCCTCCTGCTCCGATCCCTTGTCCATTAGTTCCAGCTCCCTCCTCACAGGGAGTAGTGGCTCCTCTCTGAAAAAAATCCTGCAGCATGTGCAGTACGGGTTGCTGTTGATCGCGAGCGGCGGTCAGGGAGTCTTCGACTATTTTGGCGGTCATCTCCTGTTGTTTTTGAAATTGCAGAGTCATCCATCCGAAGATCTCCTTGGGGTCCATCTCGAGGCCGGCACCACCACCTGGGGAAAAACAACAGAGAAAACTCCTCCAAGGGCGATTACCCCTTTTTATGTTGGGCTCTTTTCCTGACCCCTTTTTTTATCTCCCCTCCCACGTCCGGCCCGCTTACCGGAACCCCAGATGGGTCTGCGCCTTTCTCCGCGTTGGCCCTCCCGAGGGGCTTCTCCCTCCGTCTGATCCCAGTCTCCTCTATAGCGACAGGTCCTGTAGAAAGATCCCACCACTGCCACCATTTGTAGAAAAGATCCTGCTGGTCCTCAGCTCAGAGCCCTTTTCCTCTGTTGTCCCACTTCCTTAGGGATCTTTCCACTCAAAACCCGGCTCCCTGGGGAGACAGGCTGTTTCCAGCACCTTTCAATTTACAGCAAGGCTTTTACACCCTGTTCCACTTGCCGCAGGGCCTTTCCAAACACAGCCCTAAATGTAGCCTGGCTTTTCAAATACAGTATCACAAAGTAGCAAGGCTTTTAAACACAGTTCCACTTGCAGCAGGGCCTTTCCAATCACAGCCCTAAAATGTAGCCTGGCTTTTCAAACACAGTCTCAAAAAGTAGCAAGGCCTTTAAACACAGTTCCACTTGCAGCAGGGCTTTTCCAATCACAGCCCTAAATGTAGCCTGGCTTTTCAAACACAGTCTCAAAAAGTAGCAAGGCCTTTAAACACAGTTCCACTTGCAGCAGGGCTTTTCCAACCACAGCCCTAAATGTAGCCTGGTTTTCCAAACACAATCACAAAAAGTAGCAAGGCTTTTAAACACAATTCCACTTGCAGCAGGGCTTTTCCCAACACAGCCCTAAATGTAGCCAGGCTTTTCAAATACAGTATCACAAAGTAGCAAGGCTTTTAAACACAGTTCCACTTGCAGCAGGGCCTTTCCAAACCCAGCCCTAAATGTAGCCAGGATTTTCAAACACAGTATCACAAAGTAGCAAGGCTTTGCGCGGGCTCAAAGCCTCCGGGTCCCACCCTCTTGGTCAGCCTTTTCTCCTGACCTCCTCCCGCTTGACCCGGACAGCCCCCTATACCTCCTGCTCTGACTGAGTCAGAGCCAACAGCTCCATCGGTTCCTCAGGGACCTCCTCTGGCTCTCCTTGTTCCATTGCCTCTGGCTCCTCTCCTCCCCTCTCCTCTGGAGCCCAGTCCATTTTCTCCTCTCCCCTCCCCCCCTCCAGCTGATTCCCTTTTCCCTCATTAACCGGGTTCTGGGGTTGTTCTTTATCCGCCCCTTTTTTCCACCACCACCTTTTCCACCAGGGTAGAGCTTCAGCTTTCTCCCTTTTTGGTTGGCCCCCTTTTGGAGCCTCTGGGAGGTGCACCCTATTTCTCCCCCTTACCAGGTGCTCTCCTGGGGCTTTCTGGGACTTGTAGTGTTCTACTCTTATGTCCCTTTTGGGCAGGATCGGAACCCCCACCGTGTCATCTTTCCCTTTTTGGTAGCTGGGGTTCCTCCCCACCCCCTTTCTTTCTCCAGACTCCTTACCATACTCCTTACAGTGTTCAACATTAAAAGTTTATTTACTTATTTATGATATTTTATCCCACATTAAACATGAATTAGGATGTTTTGTGGCTCTACTTGAGAATTGTGATATTATGATCCCTTGTTTCAATATTGTTGACGGTCTGCATTTTCCGTATGGGTGGTATATTGGTGTATTAGGTTCTGCCCAGTGTAATATTTATGGTACAGTAAGGTTCAGAGTGTGTTTTTGCACAGTTGTGCATAGTGTTTTGCAGTTGAGCGATTGTGGTTAGTATATGCTTTGAGCAACCACTTTATTCTTTGACATATGATACATAACTAATATCTAAATTTAATAAAAGGTATTAATTGTGACATTTATTTATTTTTTTTCTGTGTGTGATCAGACAATTACGGATTTAAGCTCCACCCCTGGCCCCACCCCAACCCCGCCCCCTTTAGCCTCCCCAAACAGTTGGGCCACCGACCGCCTATGGCTACAGGAGGGGGACCTGATAGCCCAGAACCAGTGTGGGGGGGGGGGGGGGGATAAACAGTTACCTTTCCAACCTGTCTCTTATTAGAGTCCATGCTCTAATACAGACAGTCCTGGGGGGCAGATGGTGGTGGTGCATAAATAGACATCAATGGTGCCTCAGACACAGCTGCACCAGAACCAAGCTTTCAGCGACGCTGAAGTTGGGTTCTTGTCGGACAGCCATGTTTCTCAGTGAATAATCATTGGAAAACGTGCATCGCCTTATATGGACGTCCATGCGTGGTGGATGTCCTTACATGCACAGTTCCATATATGGATGACCAAGCACGTGGACGTCCTGGCCCATATATGATGGGTTGGCACGTGGAAGACCATCACGCATGGACATCCATCACGTGCATGGACCGTCTTCACACGTGCGGGGCCTTATATGGATGATTACGTATTCACACGTGCGGAGCCTTCCTTATATGGATCATTATCAAGTGTGCGAACCTCTTCATATATATACAATAAAATATGAATGTTCCTTATATTTCCCTTACCTGGATGTTCCACAAGTACAGTGCATGTACTGTAGTTGCGGAACATCCAGGTACGGGAAATATAAGGAACATTCGTAATTCCAAGTACAGTGAAAAGGACGTGTTTCTCGCAGAACTGCCGAAGGATGTCCATCTTACAGAACCGCCAAAGACGGTTCTGTAAGATGAACGTCCTTGGGCAGTTCTGCATGAAACGTCCTTTTTACTGTACTTTGCACTATAAATGTTCCTTATATTTCCCGTACCTGGATGTTCCGCAACTACATGCACTGTACTTGCGGAACTTCCAGGTACATCAGAGACGTCCAAAGTATAGTAACAAGGACGTGTTTCTCTACAACCACCGAAGGACGTTCATATAACAAATGTTAAAGTACAGTGAATGTAGATTTGTTTTGGGAATGTCCTTTGGTGGTTCTGTAAGATGGACGTCCTTCATTGGTTCTGCAAGAAACACGTCCTTTTATCTACACTTTGGACATCTCTGATTTGGATATTTTGCACTGCGATTTTGGAATGTCTAAGGACGTCCATACTATTTTTTGATTATACCTACCTGATTTTGGACGTCTTCGTGAGGACAACCAATTTCAGACTTGGACGACCTTTCAAAAATGCCCCTCTTTGTGTATAGCCAGTGCTCACCATTTTGATTTAGTATGCTCTCAGTAGAGCGAAGAAAGGAACATTAGGGTACGAAGATTTGAAAGTTATTTTGCTGCACTGATGAACTTTTTTCAACTCGTAAAACTCTTTTTACTTAAAATGATGTTTTCCAGTGGACTAACTCCCTTGAAGCAGGCTGACGAAATATGGACCATGTCGGTTATTGGTCCCCACCATCTGCTTTATAAGATAAGTGTTCAATGTTTTCAAAAATCTCATTTAGAAAAATTAAGGGATTTGGAAAACCAAAGCATGCTTAAGGATAAATATATTTTTTAAATGTAAAAAAAAAACTTTAAAACTGTAGGCTAAAGCATTTAACCAGCCAGCATTGGCACCTAGCCCGTTAAATGCCCCATAACTGGCTATCCAGCAATAATCATCAGGGGATAACCAGTGGTTAGTGGCTAGCAAACTGGTTATATCGGCCGACATAACGGACCATCTGCTGATTTTCAGCCCCACTTTAGCAGCTATATTTGTGTAACCCCTAGGGGTTAAAATAAAATTACCTGAGGCTGCTGGGGCGGTGACCCGGAAAGCAATTGGGCTGCAGGTGGGCGTGCGGTTAGCTGGCACATGCTGCAGGGGTGCCTCAAGGAGGGAGAGACAGCTGACAGCATGAGCCAGATGCTGGCTCATGCCAGAGCTGTGCAGCGGGCACGTGCTGGAAAGAAAACTGAAAATAAAGCACTCCAGGACTTTAAAAAGGTATGAAAAATATGTTTAAATTTTATTTAAATGCTGTGTAATGTTAGAATGTTATGATTTATTGTAAAATTTGTGTTTTGAAGCTGTTTAGTGGACTGTATGTTAGTGCAGGGGCTCGTGCTGGGCTTGTGTTATGTTATGACGTGGAGGGGAATAATCGAACAGGGCCGGCCCCGTAAAGCAGCGTCCCGATCGTATTATCGAAACAAGATGGCCGGCCATCTTTTGTTTCGATAATACGGTCGGAGCAGGCCAAATATCAACATTTGGGCCGGCTTTAGAGATGTCCGGCATTGGTTTTCAGCGATAATGGAAACTAATGCCGGCAATCTCAAACCCGGCCAAATCCAAGGCATTTGGTTGTGGTAGGAGCCAGCATTTGTAGTGAACTGGTCCCCCTCACATGCCAGGACACCAACCGGGCACCCTAGGGGGCATTGCAGTGGACTTCAAAAATTGTTTCCAGGTCCATACCTCCCTTACCTTGTGTGCTGAGCCCCCCAAATTCGCCCCTAAAACCCACTCCCCACAACTGTACAACACTACCATAGCCCTTAGGGATGAAGGGGGCACCTACATGTGGGTACAGTGGGTTTGGGAGGGGTGTTGGAGGGCTCCCATTTATCACCACAAGTGTAACAGGTAGGGGGGAATGGGCTTGGGTCCACCTGCCTGAAGTGCACTGCACACACTTAAAACTGCTCCAGTGACCTGCATACTGCTGTCATGGAGCTGGGTATCACATTTCAGGCTGCCATAGAGCCTGGCAAAAAAATGATTTTTATTTTTTTTGGGTGGGAGGGGGTTGGTGACCACTGGGGGAGTAAGGGGAAGTGATCCCTGATTCCCTCCGGTGGTCATCTGGTCAGTTGGGGCACTTTTTGGAGGCTTGGTCCTAAAAATAAATGGACCAAGTGAAGCCGGCCAAGTGCTCGTCAGAGCCAGCCATCTTTTTTCCATTATCGGCTGAAGCTGGCCATCTCGTAACCATGCCCCCGTCCCGCCTTCCGTACCCTGCCGAAACGCCCCCTTTAACTTTGGCCGGCCCTCCAACGGAAAGCAGTTAGAGCCAGCCAAAATCAGCTTTCGAGTATACCGATTTGGCCGGGTTTAGGAGATGGCCGGCCATCTCCTGATTTGTGTCGGAAGATGGTTTGCCATCTCCTTTAAAAATAAGCAGGATAGTAAAGGTTCTAAACTGTGTGTTGAGGCAGTTGGGAGGTAGGTTTGATGCTGAATAGACCTGTGTTAATGGTCTCTGGTCAGCTGTGAGGAAAATTCTGTTTTAAAACGGATTAAGTGAATTTTAGGAATTTAATGTGTATTGAGAGGTGTGACTAAATTAATTAATTCATTTTAAAAGCCTCCCACATCTTTTAAGGCTTATAGAGTTGTGGCTGAGAGCTGTTTCGAAAAGCTGCTGTTTTAATAATAAAATAATTTGATATATCAAACAATATTATTAATAGTTTGATAAGCTGGTGAGGCTTGTTTAGCTAAAAATATGTCACACTGAGTACTTATGACAAATGTGTTTTCTGCTGTGCACATCTAAGTCTGTTATTCTGAAGTGGGTTCTGTGAGAAATTATTAATTGGAAAACTTCCGCTGAACCTTAGAATAAACTACTTTGAAAAGAAAAAGTAATTAAATTGATTTAAAAATACAGTGGACTTTAGAGCAGCTGTGGGCTGTTCTGTTGGAGTAGACTTTAAAGTCTCTGAATTGTATACCAATCTCAGTAGTTCTGTGAGTGAAATAGTTATTCTGAGACTTTTAAAAATCCTTTTTAAAAAATTATTTGTGGGAAGGATAGAATAGGGTTAAGGAATTATACATTTTTTTACTGGGGAAGCTAGATAGGGAAGTAATTCAAGAGTTATCTAACAGGATTACTTTCATAACTGAATTAGTTAGGGTTTAGGTTTTTTTAGTTTTTTAAAGTTCAGAGTAGTAGATACCCCAGACCTGGTTCCTGTTGTCATCACGTGTAAAGTACTCAACGATAAAAGAAAGTAGAAGACCCGAAGAAATACAAGAACGCTGGAAGAAATAGCTAAGTTACTTAATTCATCTACACAAGTACATAGAGGACTGACACACAAGAGACTAACTAGAGGGGCAAAAACAAAAACATATATTTAATACTTACCTGCTCCTTTGATGAAGAACCTGAAAAGTAAATAAAAATAAAGAATCAATTCTTACAAATTAGAGGGATTTTAAAATGAACTATTGATGTTAAATACACGTTTAAATATAAATTTTTGCTTATTTTAAAATTGATACTTATCTGATAGGTTTCTGCTATGTTCAGTACTGAAAGGGGTTGGTAGTCTGTGGAGAAACAAAGACATTGTCAAATATAGTAGAAATCTGATATTAAATTAATATTTTTGAATAAATTATTTAACTTTAAAGGTAAAACATCTGCCTCACCGAGTTATTTATTTTAGATTTATTCCCCTCCAATTTTAGAAATAGGAAGGCGAAGCTAGTGACAATATTTGGACCTTTATCTCCATTTTGGTGGGGTATATCTGAGGTAAACATTTGGGTACAGTAAGATATACTTACATCCTTGAAGGTGAGGTCACATTTGGCTGCTTCAATATGTGGGATATCTTTAGCTAGTTAGAAGATAGCCAGCTAAGTCTGAATATCAACATATCCGGTTATCTTCTAACCAGACAAAAATAAACCAGATATTCAATGTCGGTCACCGGAAACAGCCCGGCATTAAATATCCGGGTTTAGTGGTGACTGTGGGCCCTGTTTACTAAGGTGTGCTAGCGTTTTTAGTGTGTACTAACAATCTATACATGCTAACCGTATAGACACCCATAAGAGTATTATGGACATCTACACAGTTAGCTAAAACGCTAACGCGTCTCTAGAGCGGCTTAGTAAAGAGGGCCGTGCAGGAGTTAGCCAGGTTAACTCCCGCAGTCTGAATATCAGTCCCTATGTTTCTTTCTTTGAAATGTTGTCTTACATTTGCTATCAATAAACAGATTCTTTAATAATAAAAATATAGCAATCCTATGATGACCCGGGTAACCCAGGAGCAGATAATGAAGTACTTAATTGAATTTATAGATGCAGCAATGTAAGTGTATGTTGAGATATTTTAAGTATTGGGATTATTAATTTGAATCTTTTGTGGATGTGGCACCACCTCAGAAACTATCTTTCACTTAACAAACAAGTTTATATGGATTGAACTGGCAAAGAGGCCTATTTATGAAGCTACTAGTAAAAAAGGCCTGTTTCTCACACAAATGAAACGGGCACTAGCAAGGTTATCATGTAATGGCAATTATGTTTTTAAGGGAACCGTTAGGAGAAATGTTCTGTCATGATAAGTAATAATTGGGAAAGGTGTATAATGAGTAATATGCTCCAGGGGTATAAGATACGGATTGTTTTATCTAAACGTGTAGACACCCATAAGAGTATTATGGACATCTACACAGTTAGCTAAAACGCTAACGCGTCTCTAGACTTTGCCTGATCTTCAGGATGGCTGCTTGTACCCACATTCTGCCAAGGGTTGCCAGCCTCTGGAAGTCATACAGGAAGCAGGGGAAAGCGAATGCTACATACCTGTAGAAGGTATTCTCCGAGGACAGCAGGCTGATTGTTCTCACTGATGGGTGACGTCCACGGCAGCCCCTCCAATCGGAAACTTCACTAGCAAAGTCCTTTGCTAGCCCTCGCGCGCCCGCGCGCACCGCGCATGCGCGGCCGTCTTCCCGCCCGAAACCGGCTCGAGCCGGCCAGTCCAGTATGTAGCAAGACAATACACTTCAAGGGAAGACACAACTCCAAAGGGGAGGCGGGCGGGTTTGTGAGAACAATCAGCCTGCTGTCCTCGGAGAATACCTTCTACAGGTATGTAGCATTCGCTTTCTCCGAGGACAAGCAGGCTGCTTGTTCTCACTGATGGGGTATCCCTAGCCCCCAGGCTCACTCAAAACAACAACATTGGTCAATTGGGCCTCGCAACGGCGAGGACATAACTGAGATTGACCTAAAAAATTTACCAACTAACTGAGAGTGTAGCCTGGAACAGAACAAACAGGGCCCTCGGGGGGTGGAGTTGGATCCTAAAGCCCAAACAGGTTCTGAAGAACTGACTGCCCGAACCGACTGTCACGTCGGGTATCCTGCTGCAGGCAGTAATGAGATGTGAATGTGTGGACAGATGACCACGTCGCAGCTTTGCAAATTTCCTCCATGGTGGCTGACTTCAAGTGGGCTACCGACGCTGCCATGGCTCTAACATTATGAGCCGTGACATGACCCTCAAGAGCCAGCCCAGCCTGGGCGTAAGTGAAGGAAATGCAATCTGCTAGCCAATTGGATATGGTGCGTTTCCCTACAGCCACTCCCCTCTTGTTGGGATCAAAAGAAACAAACAATTGGGCGGACTGTCTGTGGGGCTGTGTCCGCTCCAGATAGAAGGCCAATGCTCTCTTGCAGTCCAATGTGTGCAGCTGACGTTCAGCAGGGCAGGAATGAGGACGGGGAAAGAATGTTGGCAAGACAATTGACTGGTTCAGATGGAACTCCGACACAACCTTTGGCAGAAACTTAGGGTGAGTGCGGAGGACTACTCTGTTGTGATGAAATTTGGTGTAAGGGGCCTGGGCTACCAGGGCCTGAAGCTCACTGACTCTACGAGCCGAGGTAACTGCCACCAAGAAAATGACCTTCCAGGTCAAGTACTTCGGATGGCAGGAATTCAGTGGCTCGAAAGGAGGTTTCATCAGCTGGGTGAGAACGACATTGAGATCCCATGACACTGTAGGAGGCTTGACAGGGGGCTTTGACAAAAGCAAACCTCTCATGAAGCGAACAACTAAAGGCTGTCCTGAGATCGGCTTACCTTCCACTTGGTAATGGTATGCACTGATTGCACTAAGGTGAACCCTTACGGAGTTGGTCTTCAGACCAGACTCAGACAAGTGGAGAAGGTATTCAAGCAGGGTCTGTGTAGGACAAGAGCGAGGATCTAGGGCCTTGCTGTCACACCAGACGGCAAACCTCCTCCAATGAAAGAAGTAACTTCTCTTAGTGGAGTCTTTCCTGGAAGCAAGCAAGATGCGGGAGACACCCTCTGGCAGACCCAAAGAGGCAAAGTCTACGCCCTCAACATCCAGGCCGTGAGAGCCAGGGACTGGAGGTTGGGATGCAGAAGAGCCCCTTCGTCCTGCGTGATGAGGGTCGGAAAACACTCCAATCTCCACGGTTCTTCGGAGGATAACTCCAGAAGAAGAGGGAACCAGATCTGACGCGGCCAAAAGGGAGCAATCAGAATCATGGTGCCTCGGTCTTGCTTGAGTTTCAACAAAGTCTTCCCCACCAGAGGAATGGGAGGATAAGCATACAGCAGACCTTCCCCCCAATCCAGGAGGAAGGCATCCGACGCCAGTCTGCCGTGGGCCTGAAGCCTGGAACAGAACTGAGGGACCTTGTGGTGCACTTGAGATGCGAAGAGATCCACCAGGGGGGTGCCCCACGCCTGGAAGATCTGTCGCACCACACGGGAATTGAGCGACCACTCGTGAGGTTGCATAATCCTGCTCAACCTGTCGGCCAGACTGTTGTTTACGCCTGCCAGATATGTGGCTTGGAGCACCATGCCTTGACGGCGAGCCCAGAGCCACATGCTGACGGCTTCCTGACACAGGGGGCGAGATCCGGTGCCCCCCTGCTTGTTGACATAGTACATGGCAACCTGATTGTCTGTCTGAATTTGGATAATTTGGTGGGACAGCCGATCTCTGAAAGCCTTCAGAGCGTTCCAGATCGCTCGCAACTCCAGAAGATTGATCTGTAGATCGCTTTCTTGGAGGGACCACCTTCCTTGGGTGTGAAGCCCATCGACATGAGCTCCCCATCCCAGGAGAGACGCATCCGTGGTCAGCACTTTTTGAGGCTGAGGAATTTGGAAGGGACGTCCCAGAGTCAAATTGGAGCAAATCGTCCACCAATACAGGGATTCGAGAAAACTCGTGGACAGGTGGATCACGTCCTCTAGACCCCCGGCGGCCTGATACCACTGGGAGGCTAGGGTCCATTGAGCAGATCTCATGTGAAGGCGGGCCATGGGAGTCACATGAACTGTGGAAGCCATGTGGCCCAGTAATCTCAACATCTGCCGAGCTGTGATCTGCTGGGACGCTCGCACCCGCGAGACGAGGGACAACAAGTTGTTGGCTCTCGCCTCTGGGAGATAGGCGCGAGCCGTCCGAGAATCCAGCAGGGCTCCGATGAATTCGAGTTTCTGCACTGGGAGAAGATGGGACTTTGGGTAATTTATCACAAACCCCAGTAGCTCCAGGAGGCGAATAGTCATCTGCATGGACTGCAGGGCTCCTGCCTCGGATGTGTTCTTCACCAGCCAATCGTCGAGATATGGGAACACGTGCACCCCCAGCCTGCGAAGCGCCGCTGCTACCACAGCTAGGCACTTTGTGAACACCCTGGGCGCAGAGGCGAGCCCAAAGGGTAGCACACAGTACTGGAAGTGGCGTGCGCCCAGCTGAAATCGCAGATACTGTCTGTGAGCTGGCAGTATCGGGATGTGTGTGTAGGCATCCTTCAAGTCCAGAGAGCATAGCCAATCGTTTTGCTGAATCATGGGGAGAAGGGTGCCCAGGGAAAGCATCCTGAACTTTTCTTTTACGAGATATTTGTTCAGGGCCCTTAGGTCTAGGATGGGACGCATCCCCCCTGTTTTCTTTTCCACAAGGAAGTACCTGGAATAGAACCCCAGCCCTTCTTGCCCGGATGGCACGGGCTCGACCGCATTGGCGCTGAGAAGGGCGGAGAGTTCCTCTGCAAGTACCTGCTTGTGCTGGAAGCTGTAGGACTGAGCTCCCGGTGGACAATTTGGAGGTTGAGAGGCCAAATTGAGGGTGTATCCTTGCCGGACTATTTGGAGAACCCACTGATCGGAGGTTATAAGAGGCCACCTTTGGTGAAAAGCTTTCAACCTCCCTCCGACAGGCAGGTCGCCCGGCACTGACACTTGGATGTCGGCTATGCTCTGCTGGAGCCAGTCAAAAGCTCGCCCCTTGCTTTTGCTGGGGAGCCGCGGGGCCTTGCTGATTCGCACGCTGCTGACGAGAGCGAGCGCGCTGGGGCTTAGCCTGGGCCGCAGGCTGTCGGGAAGGAGGATTGTACCTACGCTTGCCAGAAGTATAGGGAACAGTCTTCCTTCCCCCGAAAAATCGTCTACCTGTAGAGGTAGAAGCTGAAGGCTGCCGGCGGGCGAACTTGTCGAATGCGGTGTCCCGCTGGTGGAGAGACTCTACCACCTGCTCGACTTTTTCGCCAAAAATGTTATCCGCCCGGCAAGGCAAGTCCGTAATCCGCTGCTGGACTCTATTCTCCAGGTCGGCGGCACGCAGCCATGAGAGCCTGCGCATCACCACACCTTGAGCAGCGGCCCTGGACGCAACATCAAAAGTGTCATAAACTCCTCTGGCCAGGAATTTTCTGCACGCCTTCAGCTGCCTGACCACCTCCTGAAAAGGCTTGGCTTGCTCAGGGGGAAGAGCATCAACCAAGCCCGCCAACTGCCGCACATTATTCCGCATGTGTATGCTCGTGTAGAGCTGGTAAGACTGGATCTTGGACACGAGCATAGAGGAATGGTAGGCCTTCCTCCCAAAGGAGTCTAAGGTTCTAGCGTCCTTGCCCGGGGGCGCCGAAGCATGTTCCCTAGAACTCTTAGCCTTCTTTAGGGCCAAATCCACAACTCCAGAGTCATGAGGCAACTGAGTGCGCATCAGCTCTGGGTCCCCATGGATCCGGTACTGGGACTCGATCTTCTTGGGAATGTGGGGATTAGTTAATGGTTTGGTCCAGTTCGCAAGCAATGTCTTCTTCAGGACATGGTGCAAGGGAACAGTGGACGCTTCCTTAGGTGGAGAAGGATAGTCCAGGAGCTCAAACATTTCAGCCCTGGGCTCGTCCTCCACAACCACCGGGAAGGGGATGGCCGTAGACATCTCCCGGACAAAGGAGGCAAAAGACAGACTCTCGGGAGGAGAAAGCTGTCTCTCAGGAGAGGGAGTGGGATCAGACGGAAGACCCCCAGACTCCTCGTCAGAGAAATATCTGGGATCTTCCTCTTCCTCCCACGAGGCCTCACCCTCGGTGTCAGACACAAGTTCACGGACCTGTGTCTGCAACCTCGCCCTGCTCGACTCCGTGGAACCCCGTCCACGATGGGGGCGTCGAGAGGTAGACTCCCTCGCCCGCATCGGCGAAGCTCCCTCCGCCGACGTAGTCGGGGAGCCTTCCTGGGAGGTGGCCGCGGTCGGTACCGCACGCGGTACCGACGTCGGGGACCTCAACCTGGGCGATGGGCCAGCCGGCGCCACGCTCGACGGTACCGGTGGCGCAAGCACCGCCGGTACCGGAGGGGTAGGGCGCAACAGCTCTCCCAGAATCTCTGGGAGAACGGCCCGGAGGCTCTCGTTTAGAGCGGCTGCAGAGAAAGGCTGAGAGGTCGATGCAGGCGTCGACGTCAGTACCTGTTCCGGGCGTGGAGGCTGTTCCGGGCTGTCCAGAGCGGAGCGCATCGACACCTCCTGAACAGAGGGTGAGCGGTCCTCTCGGTGCCGATGCCTGCTGGGTGCCGAATCCCTCGGCGACCCAGAGCTCTCGGTGCCGACACGGGGGGGAGACCGGTGTCGATGCTTCTTCGATTTCTTCCGAAGCATGTCACCGGAGCTCCCCGGCACCGACGAGGAGGACGTCGAATCCACCCGTCGCTTCCTCGGGGCCGAGACTGAAGAAGGTCGATCTCGGGGGGGCTGTACCGCAGGAGCCCTCAGGGTAGGGGGAGACCCACCCGAGGGCTCACCGCCACCAGCAGGGGAATGGACAGCCCTCACCTGCACTCCACCCGATGCACCACCGTCCGACGACATCAGCAGACGAGGTCCTGGTACCACCGACGTCGATGCAGCTATCCGATGTCTCGGCGCCGATGCAGAGGCCCGATGCCTCGATGCACTCGATGCAGGGGCGGCCGAGGAAGATGGTCTGGACGCTGACGACGTCGATGCACTCGAAGATCCCGGTGCCGATGCCGACGAAGAGCCCGAGAACAACACGTTCCACTGGGCTAGTCTCGCTACCTGAGTCCGCCTTTGAAGCAGGGAACACAGACTGCAGTTCTGAGGGCGGTGCTCGGCCCCCAGACACTGAAGACACGACGAGTGTCGATCAGTGAGCGAGATAACCCGGGCGCACTGGGTGCACTTCTTGAAGCCGCTGGAAGGCTTCGATGTCATGGGCGGAAAAATCACGCCGGCGAAATCAAAAGCCGAAATGGCGAAATTTGAAGCACCAAATTTAGAGGGAGAAAAAATCTCGACCGAGGCCGAAAAAAGGCCTACCCCGACGACGAAAGAAAACTTACCGGGGCAAAAAAGCTGGAAGTACGGGGAGGATTTACACGAAACCCGGCGGGGGGTTTCCGGAGCACTTCCCGACTAGGACAAAGCTTTCCCGAAGGAAAAAAACACGTTCAAACAAATTGGACGCGCGAGGTCGACTTTCCGGGGCTCGACACGGCGAAAACACGACCGTACCGAGTGCGGACAAAAGAAGACTGGCCGGCTCGAGCCGGTTTCGGGCGGGAAGACGGCCGCGCATGCGCGGTGCGCGCGGGCGCGCGAGGGCTAGCAAAGGACTTTGCTAGTGAAGTTTCCGATTGGAGGGGCTGCCGTGGACGTCACCCATCAGTGAGAACAAGCAGCCTGCTTGTCCTCGGAGAAACAATATTTATCCCTAGTGGATGGCACCATCAAGTGCACAACATGGAAGACACTATTTCCATTAACCACAATTGGGTGAATGGCTGCAGTGTGACTTGCATGTGGCATTTCCTGCAGTGTGAGCTGAAAGCAGTGAAGCAAGAGATCGGAGAATGTCGAGAAACAATGGATGACTTATTTCTCAAAGTGATTGTAGAAAATAGAATCCGGTTCTTGGAAGAATACTTTGCTGGAAGGGATATTTCCACACCACCTTTGTCAAAACTGGGCCCCCTGCATGCTCTGTATGATCTAAGCAGGACAGCAGATGTGTTAGCAGCGCTGATTGCCAATGAGGACTTTAAGAAGCTTGAAATGGAATCCTTTTCTCCTGCACCACTGGAATTATTGCACCATTCGCAAGCAGTAATAAATGATACATACGGAATAAACAATCTGTAATATGTGGTTCTAATAATATTGTTTGTTTCTCAACATTGGAGTGAGGAAACTGAAATAGCATTGAAATTTTTTTTGGTTTTTTTTTTTAGTTACCCTATTTATTTTCTTTCATTTCATGTTATGCAGTTGATTTAATTGTAGAAATTATTTTTAGTCATACACTAGCGTGGTTTTTGTGACTAAGAGGTCTCTTACTAAAGGGCGTTAAACCCTTAATTTGCAGTTAGTGCATGAAAACATACTACTGCAGAATGTGTTAAATGCTTTGCAGTAATTTGGGCTAACTTTTTTTTTTTTTTTAATATTTTAGAGAGAGGGTGCGTCATGGGTGGAGAGTGGGGGTTCCCATGTTATCCAGCTAGTGTGTTATGATTAGCAAGCGGGAAATTGATAATGCAGACTTAATGCGGGAGCACTCATAACCACTCGCCTCCACCTACCCTCCTCTCTTCCTTCCCGTCCACATTAATTGATTTGATTTGCTTACTTTCTTTATTTTTTGTCTATTAGATCGTAAGCTCTTTGAGCAGGGACTGTCTTTCTTCTATGTTTGTGCAGCGTTGCGTATGCCTTGTAGCGCTATAGAAATGCTAAATAGTAGTAGTAGTAGTTATCTATGTTTTTTTTGTTTTAATCTTTCTTTTTTTGTGATTTTTATTTATAGTATTTTTTAAAAGATAAAGAGTACGCAGACTCCGTCCATGTCCAGCATTTCTCCTCTCTTCCCTCCCCTCCATCCATCCATGTCCAGCAACTCTCCATTCTCCCCTACCCTCTCCTCCATCCACATATATCCAGCAAATTTCCTCTCTCCCCTGCCCCCTCCATTCATCCATCCATGTTCAGCAATTCTCCTCTCTCCCCTGCCCTCCCCTTCCCTTCCCTCCATCCATGTCCAGGAACACTCCATTCTCCCCTACCCTCTTCTCTATCCACCCATATCCCGCAAATTTCCTCTCTCCCCTGCCCCCATTCATTCATCAATGTCCAGCAATTGTCCTCTCTCACCTGCCCTCCCCTCCATCCATCCATATCTAGCAATTCTGCTCTCTCCCCTGCCCTCCCCTCCTGTCCTGTCCAGTGATCTCTTCTCCCTCTGCCCTCCTCTCCAATTCCAGCCATCTCTTCTCTCCCCCTGCCCTCCCATCCACATCCAGCGAGTCTCCCTGCCCTTCCTCAGCTCCCTGACAGCCCTCCTCTCTGTTCCTACCCCCCCCCCCCCCCCGCGTTTAACCCTTTTACTTTCAGGTGCAGCGACGGCAGTGAAGAGGACAACACAGCTTCTCCCTTCCCTCACACAGTGTCCTGCCCTCGCGGAAACAGGAAATGCATCATCGCAGAAGGCAAGACACTGTGTGAGGGAAGGGAGAAGCTGGAGGTGAGTCCGCTGTGTTGTACTCTTCACTGCCGTTGCTGCACCTGAAAGTAAAAGGGTTAAACACACGCAAAGGGGGGAGGAACGGAGAGGAGAGCTGTCGATCGGGGAGCTGAGTGCGGGAAGGAGTGGAGGGACTGTCCGAGAGCTGCCTGGCTGCAGCGCTGCTGTGCCAGGCAGCCCTGCATTTGGGGGGGGGGGGGGGCATCAGCCATGGGAAGGTCATGGTTCTGTCCTCCCATCCCATCCATGTCCATCAATTCTCCTCTGCCCTGCCCTCCCCTTCCCTTCCTCCCCTCGATGTCCCGCGATTCTCTCCTCCTGACATCATCTCGCCTCCAGCGTTCCCTTCCCCCTCATTGTTCCACCCTCTGAGTCATTACATTTTGACGAGAGGGCTGGGCAATGAGTGGGAATGGATGTTACGAATCCAGGCATCCAGACGTAGAATGTTGGAGGTGCAAATTATTAAATAGGATGATAACACATTTGTGCACAGTAAGGAGGCAATTCAATAATTGAGTGCCTCCTTTTAGATGCCTTGATGCTGCACAGTGAGAACCTAATCTATTATGGTATCTGGGCGTCTGGTTATAGCATTGCCCTTCACATCCAATTTTAACATGTGCTATAGTGAATAGTTTGGAAGTAATGCAAGAAATTTGTGATTATCGTGAACATTAGTGTGGCTTTCCACTGTAGACAAAGCTGGTATAATGTAGATATAGTAACAGTGGCGTACCAAGGGGGGGGGGTGGTCTGCCCCGGGTGCACGCACTGGGGGGGGGGGGTGCCGCACGCCTGTTGGCTCCGAGTTTGCTTGTTCCCTCCCTGCTGCTCCCTCTGCGCAGAACAGGTTACTTCCTGTTCCGGGGCAGAGGGAGCAGCAGCCAGGGAACGAGCGGACTCGCAGCTAACAGGTGCGCAGCACCCCACAGCAGGTAAAAATGCACCCGGGGGGGGGGGATGTAATTTCACCGGGGGGGCGCTGCACCCAGGGGGGGGGGTGTAATTTCACCAGGGGGGGGCGCTGCACCCGGGGGGGGGGGCGCATCGGCGATCCACCCCGGGTGTCAGCCAGCCTAGGAACGCCACTGCATAGTAATGAGCTTCCTTATACAAAAATAACTTGAATGCCTTTTATATCTGCTGAAAGTCATGTTTAAAAACCAATTCCCCAAAATATGGCACTAATTCCGTACAGTGGAAACCTAGAAGAACTACCCACTGAGACTAAACCATGCCTTGCCTTGAACAAAACAAAATATATATCCAAGGTTATCTTCTTCCCCATCAAGAAAGTGCTACATCTTGAAGGAGAGTTCTTTTATTTTCCTGACAGTTTTTATGAACTCATCTATGATGAAGGTATGTTCTTCTTTACTATTCTTTTTTTCTGAAGCTGTGTTTGTGTGATGAAAAGTCTCTTCCAAAGATGGAGAAAGAGGTCACATGCAAAGTGGTGACCAATAAAACTCAGAGTTGTAATTAGCAGGAAGTAAAGCAACTGATAGTTCAGGATACCAACTGGACTACAAATACAGAACAATATACCATGCACACTTGTGGGGGCAGAACAACCATTACCTAAACTGGCATGAATAATGTCATTTCTGAGGTTCAAGGTCAGATAAAACCAGTAAAGACGTATTGCTTAAAATGGACTTAGAAATATTCTAAGGCAATTAAAACATCAAAGCATGATGGATTATACCCTTATGATAAATTAAAGACTGTTAGATTTGTCCCATTAGTTTTCTTTTCCTTGATTAAGAAAGATGAATGCAGGCTATGGTAATTTACATATTACATACAGATACTTTCTCTGTTCCTAGTGCATTCACAATCTATAGGTTTCTTTTACAAAGCTACATGATTAGCAGTTCACCAAATGCAATGAAGCCCATTCAATTCCTGTGGGCTTTGTCGCATTCGGCATGTGGTAATCACTACCGTAGCTTTGTAAAAGGACCTATATTTTTGGTACTGGGAGAGATAAGTGGCTTT
The DNA here is from genome assembly GCF_901765095.1 of Microcaecilia unicolor. Lineage (NCBI taxonomy): Eukaryota > Metazoa > Chordata > Amphibia > Gymnophiona > Siphonopidae > Microcaecilia > Microcaecilia unicolor. The sequence continues at coordinate 607,046,050 of NC_044031.1, read as the reverse complement.
CACAGGGTCACAAGGAGCCATAGGGGGGATCAAACCCAGATTCCCTGGTTTTCAGTCTAAAGCACTAACCATTAGGCTCCTCTACTCTGGGTAGTGTCCTCAAATATGGATTCATAGTTAACCACTACCAATGACTGTACAAAATCTATATAATAAAGTTGTAACCCGGTACCTCTAAGTGCAGCCAAGGATAGAACAATCTCCTCCAGCCACAGGCTCCCGGTACAGTTAAGAAATAAATGTCCACCATCAACTTCACTCTTAAGGACTTTATTCCATGCAGGTTTCTAGTAGACCTGATACACAGTTCCAAGAGAAGCATTCACCTTCAATCTTAAGCACATGTAAGCAATCTGAAAGTGTGTGGCAAATAGTCCCCTTTAAGCAGTAGGCTATCAGCACATACCAGCATTCAATACAGGCTCACAGTCAGCTCTAGTCTGGGCTCTTTATCCAGTGCACAATAAGCAGGTCAATTCCAAATAGAAGCAGTTCATTCAGTTCATCATCACAGTTAAATCACAAAGCAGCAGTTTCTACCTTCTACTCTCTTTACCTTCAGGAGGGGTTCCATACTTTAGGGATTTCTCCTACCCCAAGGGATTCCCCTTTACATCGGCTTCACTGGTAGATTCAATACTTTATGGACCTCTATTACCCAAGGATTTTCAGCCTGCAAATATGTTTGGGACTCTCTCACACCCAAGGGATTTCATCCTGCATCTGCTTCACTCTAGCCTCTTCTCGCCTTCTGCTTCTCTCCTCCCTGGGACCCCTTACCACCTGCCTAATCAATCCCTGGCTTCTGCTACCACGACTAATCATTCTCCTTCCATTAGCTTCCCCCACACCCATACCAGCTGAGTTAAGCATTAGACTAATGATGAGCTCCTGCACACAGGGTTTCCTCTCTCTCTTTCGCCCTAGTGGCAGCCAATCTACACGTCCTGCCAGCTTACACCCATGTCTTCCCCTATTGCAGCTAGGAGTCCAGTCCGGGTTCTTCATCTCACCCCCTGGCTCCTTGCCCTGCAATGCCTTCTGGGACTTATATTTCAGACTGAAACTGCCTTAACCCAACTATCCTGGATGTGACTCTATCACAAAGTGCATAATTAAAGTGCCAGAAATAGTCCTTGTTGGACTTGATTTACCCTCTAACCCCAACTTATCTTGTGAATTTATAAAAATATATGTTCAAAAAATTACTTGTAACATTAGAAAAATAATATTTATCTTCTATTTTTTTAATGACATTATACCACAGCACGTTAATCACAAAATAAAAAAAAAAGATATTTTTATTCAGTTAACCCATGTTAATTAAACTTACTGTTCAGCATATTACTATCAATGTATAAGCTTAGAAAGATGAATCAGATGCCCTAATGTACTTCAGTTGAGTCTTATAGTTCAAGTACATTGTTAGTGTGTTATATCTAATGAGACACCTCTTGAGTTTCAAGTACTTGACCAAAATTATTGCTCATGCTATACTATTTATAGATTGCTGACAGTCTGAACTTCTCAATTTAACTGCATTATTTTACTCATCCTTTATCCTTTACATAGTCTAGCTAATTATGGTAGATAGCAAGTACACTGTACAACACAGGAGTTGTTGTTCATGCATTAGTCACTGGTTGAAACTCATCATCAAATGATACATATTATAGAATTAGAAGCAGGGAAATTATACATTCCTTCATAACACTGATCATCAGAAGCAATGAGTACAGTCTTACAGTGATTTCTTGGAATTAATTAGTGCATAATGCACCATATATGGCTATACTGGAAATAGAGAGAAGCTTAGTACATCATGGAAAATAAGAACATAAGACCTATTTAGTCTATCCAATATCATTCCTGTTCCATTGCCCTATGCCCCAGGTACCTCTGTCTTCCACTTTACTCATTCATAAGTAAGGACACTCATATGACCTTAGCAAGGTACTACTACTACTTATCATTTCTATAGCGCTATAAGGCATACGCAGCGCTGTACACCATACATGAAAAAGACAGTCCCTGCTCAAAGAGCTCACAATCTAAACAGGATAGGCACACAGACAGAACAACTAAGAGGTAAGGGAATTCAAGAAGTAGGGATAAAAGGGTACAGGGCAAGTGAATAGTGGTTAGGAGTCAAAAACAGCATTAAAGAGGTGGGCTTTTAGCCTGGATTTGAAAACGGCCAAAGACGGGGCTGGACGTACAGGCTCGGGAAGTCTATTCCAGGCGTGAGGTGCAGCGAGATAAAAGGAACGGAGTTTGGAATTAACAGTAGAGGAGAAGGGGACAGACAAGAGAGATTTATCCACAGAACGGAGTACCCGAGGGGGGACATAGGGAGAGAGGAGAGTGGAGAGGTACTGGGGAGCGGTAGAGTGAATGCACTTATAGGTCAGTAAGAGAAGTTTGAATTGAATGCGGAAATGGATAGGGAGCCAGTGAAGTGACTTGAGGAGAGGGCTAATGTGAGCATAGCGACCCTGGCGGAAAATGAGATACAGCCTCCAAACCTGAACTTTGTACTCCAAGTGAGGACCCCACCAAAATCCTCTATAGAGGCAATATGACCTCCTTCTATCCATTTCAATGCACAGTTCAAATTTCTGTTACTTACTTACAAGCACATTAATTCTGCTGCCTGACCTTGTCTCATTGTTTTGCCACCTTGAGATCCACAGACATAATCGCACCAAGGCCTCTCTCCTAGTTATTCTCATCAGTATCTCCACTCCTATCACATACAGTTCCTTTGGGTTTTTTAATTCCAAATGCATCACTCTGCACTACTTTATGTTAATGGTTAACTGCCAAAAATTCGACCAGACCTCTTGTTTTTGTTGATAACTTTTCATTTTGATTACTCCCTCTGGGGTGTCCAATCTGTTGTAGAGCTTCATGTAATCTGCAAAAAAAGACAAATTTTACTGTCTAAACCTTCAGAGATATCTATGCTTTTTATCTAATTCTCTGGTCACCCAGTCAAGCAACTCTATCAAACTCATTTGGCATGTTCTGTCTCTGGTAAAACCATATTGTTTGGATCTTGGAACTCACTAATCAACCAGGGCCACATGCAGGAAGGTAAGAACTTATTACCTTCCTGCATGTGGCCCTGGTTATGTGGCAATGCTTATGTTCTTAAGAACTTAATGTAACCCATAGAGGGTTAAAGAAGTTTTACCTGGAGAGGCGCTCTTCTGGGCTGTTGTGGGCTGTAGTGGCAACTCTGCAGCTGAAGAGATCGTCAGTCGCATCGTTTGCAGCGAGGGGAAGTTTTTATTTAGAGTGGCAGACGCACACAAGAGAGGAGAAGTGCACTGGGAAAGCGGCGATCAGCTGTTCAGCTGATCGGCGGTTTTGGTGGGCGGCGGTGTCCGGGTTCTGGGGTTGAGGCAGAAGCGGTGGCGGCGTTTGGAGTGGTGATTTTTTTAGTGGCCTGGCGTCACTGGCGGGATCAGGCGGCAGCAGGAACATCGGGTGAAGTTTTTAGTTGCGCTCTTTGTAGCGCCGGGTTTTTTAAAAAAAATATGCGGAGCGAAGGCGAAGAAGGGGAGGTCTGAGCGCTGATTGGCCCTGCGTCGGAATCTGACGTCGCGTAATGACGTCAGATGTACCCAGCCGACGCAGGGCCCAGGAGATGATTAATTTTAAAGGGAACCGACTCTAGTTAACAGGAGAGCCGGTTCTGAAGATGAACGAAATCGGGGGTGAGACCGGAGATGGTGGGGAGAGTGCTCCGGTGCACTCTCCCAACATTTTATTTTATTGTGGTGGTGATTTGCGGAGGAGTGAAAGTACTGCACGCGCTGGACAGACGAAGGGAGCGCGTGGGGAGGAGGAACAGCTGATGGCGCGAGCCAGGAGACCGTCTCGTGGATGGAGTGGGAGGAGGCTCGTGCACGGATGGAAAAGGGACTTTTTCAGGCTTCAGGGAAGAAAAAGGTACAAATTTTACATTGTTGGAACATACTGTTTATGTAAACATGTTTAAAAAATGGTTATTTTGATTTTAAAATGCTGTGGTTGTGTATTTAGGGAAGTTAGAATGTAGAGCTCGTGCTGGCAGCGGGAGCTAGGGTAAGGGTTCTAAGTTTGACGGTTTGTCAGTTGGGAGGTGAGTGCTGAGCAGGGCAGAGCTGTGTTTAGGAGCTGTGCTCAGCTGAGAGAGAACTGTGGGTTAAAATTTAAGTAAAAGTGTTTAAAGATGTGTTTGATCTGAGTGTGCTGTGAGAGATTAAAAGTGGTACATTTAATTTGAAAGCCCGCCGCGTTTCAAAGGGCTTTAGGGAAAAAATTGATGACTGCCTGTGAGTTGGGATTGTAGGTGAATTAAATTCCTCAATCTTGACCTCAGATTAATGTGTTCTGGGCTCTCTGGAAAAGGGGTCCTGAGCTAGTGGTAGCTTGATAGCACTTTAGAACTCTGTAGAACATAAATGGTTTAGAAAGAGTTAAAAAGTGAAAAGCTTACCTGAAAGTTAAAGTTTCTAATTGATTATAAAGAAAAAGGGGTTTTTTTTAAATTTCAACCCTGTAATTTTAAAGAATTACTTAGCACACGCTGATGTTGTTTAAATTCTGATGGGGGGCGGTAAATAGAGTAGGGATTAATAATTATATGTTTTTTTTGGAAGCTAGATAGGAAATGTGTACAGTAGGCACCTGTATTGTGGGGATCAGTTAGATTTTAGGGTTATTGCTTTGTTATAGATTAGAGTAGTAGGTGTCTTCGTTCCTGGTTCCTGTACCCTGGCCAGGGTTCCACCCCGCAGCAAACTTACAAGCTTATGGTACCCAACGATTGACAGAATAAGAAGATACAAAACCAACTGAGGGGACGTAAATAAAAGTATCCTTTTGAACTTTTATGGAATAAAGAGAAAAAATAGCATACTTACCTTGAAGTCTCCGGAGGAAAAACCCAAAACCTGAAAAAGAAGAAAAGAAACAAAGAATCAATTCTATATAAGGGACTCATATTAGAATATACTCTTTTGCATGCATGTTTATAGTTTAGTTTAGGAAATTGAACTGCTACTTATCTGATGTGTAGTCTTTCTGAAGTTGAGCCTTATAGAGAATAGAGGAACCTATAGGAAATAAAGAAATGTAAGGTTAAGGTTATTGGGGGGTGAACTCTATTGTGTTCATTTAAGTTTATATTAAAATAAAGTAAACTTTTACTAATTAATTGTGATTTCAAAGTTTTTTTGTGCCCTTCTTCTGCTCCGGGTGAAACACTCGGCTCAGACTATATTCTTTTTGAACCCAGGAGTGGGGGAGGGGTTACAAAAATGGCGTAGTCGGCAGGATAGTGCCTTCACTTTATCAATAAAGTGAACTTGGGGGGGGGTAGATTTATAAATGTACATGTATAGTTGTGTTTGAAACTCTCTTCTTTTGTAAAGGCAATCGTTCCTCTCTGTTGAAGTAAGTACAAGTAATTCTATCTGTTAGCCCAAGTGCTGTGTGGGGAAATTTTGTTTGCTTGTAGGGGCCCACACATCAGGTGACAGAGGAAGACATGGAAGACTTGCAGAGGCAGATAGACGAACTGCGAAATTCTATGGAGGGACGAGATCGTGGTGAACCAACTCAGCAATCTACTACCACAGTGGTGATACAAAAAGAGAAGAACATCCCTGATTTTTACGGGTTTCCTGCCCGTACAGGTGATACCACCGTGGAGGAGTGGATTGAGACAGTCAGGTCAGCTCTGAAAATTCTAAGGGTGGCACCAGAAGATCAACTGGAGGTTCTAAAAGATCATATCAAGGGGCAAGCCAAAGATACTGTGAAATACATGGCCCGAGAGAGAGAGCAAACAGTGGAAGATGTTTTCAAATTGTTAACACAGGTTTATGGAGACAAAGTCCCATTGGGAATACGGGTAAAGGAGTTTTATGACAGAAGGCAAGGGGATAGAGAAACCATTCGAGCATATGCTTATCAGCTGCAGGAGAGATTGGAGATGATCCGAGCTCGTGATAATTCCCGAATAAGTCGCCCGGAGAGTGTACTAAAAGAACAATTTTTGCTGGGTCTGAAGGATGTCATGCTGAGAAGAGAAATGACCCGAAGATGGGAAGAAAATCCCGACATGAGGTTTGCCGACCTGATGCAGGCCGCTATTCGTTGGTCGGAGGAAGAGCGACTGCTGGAGATGGGAGCATCAAGTGTTCGGATTCTGCAACGCAGTCGGGATCCACTTGAACGCACTGTGTCTGCGGACACAGAGATGCTGGCATCTGCACTCTCCGGAATCACTAAACTGCTGGATCAGATGGGAAAGAAACAGGATGCGATATTAGACTGGCAGAGAAGAGAGAAAATAAGTCATCCTGACGATTTGAGAAGGGAAAGAACCACACTATACAGAGGGAGTGATCGGAAAGCCCCTTTACGTGATGATAGAGGCCTCTTAGTCTGTTACAGATGCCAGGAACCTGGACACATCGCCAGATTCTGCCAAAGTGAAAAAAAAGTGATGGCTGAAACATCAAGAATGGAGAATGTAAGAAGGGATAATGAAGTACAACCCAGTACAAGTGGTACACAAGTGGAAAGGAAGGGAAAAGCCTTAAGCAAGACAGGGATAGTAGAGGGGGAGGGGCATCAGTCTATAGTGAGTGTGCAAACGATACAAAAAGGAGGTGCTGGAGAGAGCGTTGAAGCCTTCAGAGAAAAGGCGATAGGAAAGAGTCCTGTATTAACAGTGTCATTTGGGAAAATTCCAATTAAATGTATTGTGGACACTGGGTCCGATGTAACAACTATTGTGGCAAGTCAATATTACAAGCATTTTAATGATACGGAGCAATTACAGGATGCCAGCTGGATTACACTAACAGCTGCTAACGGAACTGATTTGCCCGTGCTAGGCTGTATAGAAACGGATGTAAAGTGCCTAGGACAGACTGTACCCTCTTGCTGCATTTTCATTGTACGAGACAATCTGCAAGCAAATAAAGGGGGGAAACAGGGAATAATGGGAATATTAGGTATGAATGTACTACAATCGCTAGAGGGGCTCTTCAGAGATCTGTCACAGCTAACTCCTGAATCCAGTCATACTGGTGTGGCACGGATTTGGCATGAAATTCAGCAGCAGAAAAAGTTTGATGAATATGACACCACAAAAAGACTGGGGTTCATAAAAATAGTGGGGAACCAAAAGCATGTAATTCCACCCCTTTCGGAGAAGATTTTAGCTGGGAAGTGCCACAATGTAAGGGGAATGACTGCATGTACCATGGTAGTTCGAGCTATAACTATGTTAAATCTACCGGGTAATATAATGGTGGCTAACGCTCTAGTGCGACCTAAAAAGGGAAATGTTCCTGTCAGGGTGCTGAATTATGGGGAGACTGAGGCTAAGTTGGCACCGAGAATAAGAGTGGCCGAAATTTTCAAAGCCGACCCTGTGGTGACTGCTACAGATTTGCTGATAGAGAGAAAGGGTCAAAGCTGTGAAGTGAGAAGAGTTGGTTCCTGCCAAGAAGTAATAAGAGATCAAATTTTGTCAGAACATCTAACTAAGATCAAGATTGATTGGGATTCACTGAAAAAGGAGCAAGCTGACAAATTAAGGCAATTATTGAACCAATATCAGGATGTGTTCTCTAAAACGGAGCAGGATATTGGTTTCTCCTCGATTATAACTCATGAAATAAATACAGGGACTGTTCCACCTATCAAGCAACCCTACCGCCGTGTATCACCACATATCTTTGAGGAATTTAAAAAACATGTGCAGGAGTTGGTGAACCAAGGTATCTTAAGGAGGAGCAAAAGTCCATGGGCCTCACCAGCCGTGGTGTTAAGAAAAAAAGACGGCTCTTTACGATTTTGCTTGTGATTATCGACATCTAAATGCTGTTACCATAAAAGATGCCAACCCGCTTCCCCGGATTGATGAGGCGTTGGATGCTCTGGGGGGCGCCAAATGGTTCTCATCATTGGACCTAACTTCCGGGTATTTCCAGTTGGGGATGGCCCCCGCACACATGGAGAAAACAGCTGTCACAACCCCATTCGGCCTCTTTGAATGGTCAAGGATGCCTTTCGGCCTGTGCAACGCTCCCACAAGTTTTCAGCGCTTAATGGAGTGTGTGCTAGGGGACTATGTTTTCAACACGCTGCTACTCTACCTGGATGATATATTAATTTATGCGAAGAGTTTTGATCAACATTTGGAGAGATTAGAGCAAGTGTTCCAACGGTTGAGAGATACTGGATTGAAATTAAAACCATCCAAATGCAAGTTGCTGTGTCCAAAAGTTAGTTTCCTTGGATACATAGTTTCAGCACAGGGTGTATCTGTGGATCCAGACAAGACTGAGGCTCTCCAACGCTGGGAGATACCCACAAATGCAAAAGGAGTGCGAAGTTTTATCGAATTTGCCAGTTTTTATAGACGGTTTATTCCTAATTTCACCGCGGAGGCTGCTCCACTGCATAGATTGATGGGAAAACCCAAAAAGAATCAGAAGGAAATTCCATTTATTTGGACCCAAGAGTGTCAGAAGAGTTTTGAAACTCTTAAACAGAAATTGATGTCAGCGCCCATTTTGACCTTTCCTCGTTTTGAGCTCCCTTTTATATTAACAACAGATGCAAGTAGTAAAGGATTGGGGGCAGTGCTAAGTCAAATTCAAGATGGAGCGGAGAAGGTTATAGCTTACGCCAGTCGTGGACTAAGGAAGGCTGAGAGTAATGATAATAAGTACAGTGCGTTCAAGCTGGAGTTGCTGGCGCTAAAATGGGCAGCAGCAGACAAATTCCGCGAATACTTGCTATACAGGAAATTTACTGTCAGGACGGATCATAATCCGCTAAAGTATTTAGAAACTGCCAATATACCAGCCACTGAGCAACAATGGCTTGCGCAGTTGGCTGAGTTGGATTTTGACATCGTGTACAAAGCGGGAAGATTAAATAGAGTTGCAGATGCTCTCTCTAGATTACCCGAAGGGAAAATGGAGGAAGAAGTTGAGACAGATGATGGAAAAGATTTTTAACCCTGAACCAAGTGGAGGTGTCCACATGTTTAAAGAAAGTAACAAAGAAGTGCAAAGCTAAAGTGTGGGTTCAAAATCAATCCACATGTCCTTTTCAGAATGATTTAGGTTCGGATGCTGATTTGGCTGAGTGGCAGAGAGAAGATCCCACTATTGGGCCAATATTGACGGCACTAGAGACAGCTCAGCTTGGTGATTACGAGAGCTGGTTGCCAGACACGAAAAGTTTGTGGAAGTTTCATCCAAAATTGCAGATAAAGAATGGGATTTTATGTCGTCAGGTGGAGGACTACAGGGACGGTAGTGAAATAAATCAAATCATAGTACCAATATCAAAGAGAAAGTCGATTTTGGAATTATACCACAATAGAAAAGGACATTTCGCAGCTGAAATCACTAGCAAACAAATTAGAAGAAAATATTTTGGCCTCACATGTGGAAGGACATTCAGGAATGGATCAATCACTGTAAAGTTTGTGCTTATGCTAAAGAGTCAGTGCCGATCAGAAAAGCTACAATGCACCCTTTTAATGTGACTCAGCCTCAAGAAGTAGTAGCACTAGACTACACGGTACTAGAGAAAGATGCGAGAGGATACGAGAATGTATTAATAATAACAGATATGTTCACAAGATTTACCGCAGCTGTTGCCACTAGAAATCAGACAGCGCGTACTACAGCCCGAACGCTGATCGAAAGCTGGGTCGCTGTTTATGGTTGCCCTGTCCGAATTCATACTGATCAGGGACGAAATTTTGAGTCTGAAATAATCAAGGAACTGTGTGTGAAGTACCACATGGAAAAATCCAGAACTACCCCATACCATCCGCAGGGGAACAGCCGCTGCGAGAGATTTAACCGCACTATGCATCATTTGCTACGGACCATGGGGGAAGGAAAGAAAAAGAGGTGGTCTGAGTACCTTCTGGAGATGTGCCAAATATATAACAGCACGGTACATGGATCAACGGGGTACACGCCAGCGCACCTGTTCTTGGGCAGGGAGTCACTGTTACCATATAAGGAATGGAATCTGATAGCAGAAGTAAATCCATCAGATGTCTCTGTTGATGATTGGCTGCATACCCATGAGAGAAAGCTGAGTGAGATGAGAGACGTGGCAAGGAAAGCATCTGAGAAGAGTGGTATGAAGGTCAAGAAGGCTTATGACTTACACGCCTGCGAACAAGTTCTGGAGCCTGGTGTGTGGGTCCTAATAAGGAAACAAGGGTTCTCTGGGCGCCATAAACTAGAGAATCTATGGGAGGAGAAACCCTATCAAGTAATAGCAAGACAGGGTTCAGGGAATCATGTATATAAGCTTCGTACCAAAGAGGGGGTAGAGAAAATTTTACACAGGAACCAATTAAAACGAATTAATTGGGATGTGCTTGATGAGAGTGTATTAGAAGAAGAAAAGATCATGAAAGAGATGGAACCTAGGAAATTCACAGAGAATGAACGATTGCCTAATACTCCTATCACATCCTGGTTTATTATTACTACGAGTAATAGTCGCCCACAAGAGGTTGGATCAGATGTGAATGGGAGTATTATAGAGAGGAATGTTCCAGAAATAAGATGTTCTGAAAGAATAACTAAGGGGAAAATACCCAACATTTTGAAGGAGCATTTCATTATGTAGTGCTTATGTAGGTAAAATGTTTTAATATATAGGGTGGGGAGGAGGTGTAAGATATTAAGAAAAAAATGTTATTACATACATTTTTTTACTCGGCTAGGGCGAATGTAACCCATAGAGGGTTAAAGAAGTTTTACCTGGAGAGGCGCTCCTCTGGGCTGTTGTGGGCTGTAGTGGCAACTCTGCAGCTGAAGAGATCGTCAGTCGCATCGTTTGCAGCGAGGGGAAGTTTTTATTTAGAGTGGCAGACGCACACAAGAGAAGAGAAGTGCACTGGGGAAGCAGCGATCAGCTGTTCAGCTGATCGGCGGTTTTGGTGGGCGGCGGTGTCCGGGTTCTGGGGTTGAGGCAGAAGCGGTGGCGGCGTTTGGAGTGGCGATTTTTTTAGTGGCCTGGCGTCACTGGCGGGATCAGGTGGCAGCAGGAACATCGGGTGAAGTTTTTAGTTGCGCTCTTTGTAGCGCCGGGTTTTTTAAAAAAAATATGCGGAGCGAAGGCGAAGAAGGGGAGGTCTGAGCGCTGATTGGCCCTGCGTCGGCTTTTGGGTTTTTCCTCCGGAGACTTCAAGGTAAGTATGCTATTTTTTCTCTTTATTCCATAAAAGTTCAAAAGGATACTTTTATTTACGTCCCCTCAGTTGGTTTTGTATCTTCTTATTCTGTCAATCGTTGGGTACCATAAGCTTGTAAGTTTGCTGCGGGGTGGAACCCTGGCCAGGGTACAGGAACCAGGAACGAAGACACCTACTACTCTAATCTATAACAAAGCAATAACCCTAAAATCTAACTGATCCCCACAATACAGGTGCCTACTGTACACATTTCCTATCTAGCTTCCAAAAAACATATAATTATTAATCCCTACTCTATTTACCGCCCCCCATCAGAATTTAAACAACATCAGCGTGTGCTAAGTAATTCTTTAAAATTACAGGGTTGAAATTTAAAAAAAAACCCTTTTTCTTTATAATCAATTAGAAACTTTAACTTTCAGGTAAGCTTTTCACTTTTTAACTCTTTCTAAACCATTTATGTTCTATAGAGTTCTAAAGTGCTATCAAGCTACCACTAGCTCAGGACCCCTTTTCCAGAGAGCCCAGAACACATTAATCTGAGGTCAAGATTGAGGAATTTAATTCACCTACAATCCCAACTCACAGGCAGTCATCAATTTTTTCCCTAAAGCCCTTTGAAACGCGGCGGGCTTTCAAATTAAATGTACCACTTTTAATCTCTCACAGCACACTCAGATCAAACACATCTTTAAACACTTTTACTTAAATTTTAACCCACAGTTCTCTCTCAGCTGAGCACAGCTCCTAAACACAGCTCTGCCCTGCTCAGCACTCACCTCCCAACTGACAAACCGTCAAACTTAGAACCCTTACCCTAGCTCCCGCTGCCAGCACGAGCTCTACATTCTAACTTCCCTAAATACACAACCACAGCATTTTAAAATCAAAATAACCATTTTTTAAACATGTTTACATAAACAGTATGTTCCAACAATGTAAAATTTGTACCTTTTTCTTCCCTGAAGCCTGAAAACGTCCCTTTTCCATCCGTGCACGAGCCTCCTCCCACTCCATCCACGAGACGGTCTCCTGGCTCGCGCCATCAGCTGTTCCTCCTCCCCACGCGCTCCCTTCGTCTGTCCAGCGCGTGCAGTACTTTCACTCCTCCGCAAATCACCACCACAATAAAATAAAATGTTGGGAGAGTGCACCGGAGCACTCTCCCCACCATCTCCGGTCTCACCCCCGATTTCGTTCATCTTCAGAACCGGCTCTCCTGTTAACTAGAGCCGGTTCCCTTTAAAATTAATCATCTCCTGGACCCTGCGTCGGCTGGGTACGTCTGACGTCATTACGCGACATCAGATTCCAACGCAGGGCCAATCAGCGCTCAGACCTCCCCTTCTTCGCCTTCGCTCCGCATATTTTTTTTAAAAAACCCGGCGCTACAAAGAGCGCAACTAAAAACTTCACCCGATGTTCCTGCTGCCGCCTGATCCCGCCAGTGACGCCAGGCCACTAAAAAAATCGCCACTCCAAACGCCGCCACCGCTTCTGCCTCAACCCCAGAACCCGGACACCGCCGCCCACCAAAACCGCCGATCAGCTGAACAGCTGATCGCTGCTTCCCCAGTGCACTTCTCCTCTCTTGTGTGCGTCTGCCACTCTAAATAAAAACTTCCCCTCACTGCAAACGATGCGACTGACGATCTCTTCAGCTGCAGAGTTGCCACTACAGCCCACAACAGCCCAGAGGAGCGCCTCTCCAGGTAAAACTTCTTTAACCCTCTATGGGTTACATTAAGAACATAAGCATTGCCATACTGGGTCAGGCCGAAGGTCCATCAAGCCCAGTATCCTGTTTCCAACAGTGGCCAATCCAGATTGCAAGTACCTGCCAAGATCCCAAAAGATTGAAAAGAGATTTTATACTGCCTATCCCAGAAATAAGCAGTGGATTTTCCAAAATCCATCTTAATAATGGATTATGGACTTTTCTTGTAGTAACTTGTCTAAACATTTATTTAAACTTGCTATGCTAACTGCTTTTACTACATTCTTTGGCAATGAATTCCAGTGTTTAATTACACATTGAGTGAAGAAATATTTTCACCAATTTGTTTTAAATTTACTACTTTATAGTTTCATTGCATGCCCCCTATTCCTTATATTTTTTGAAGAGTAAACAAGCGATTCATGTCTACCATTATTTATTTATTTATTGCATTTGTATCCCACATTTTCCCACCTCTTTGCAGGCTCAATGTGGCTTACAATACATCATGAATGTGGACATATATTAGAAATTAGACATTTAGTGTTACAGAAGGATTTTGGGCAACATGATGATGATGAAAAAAACATGATAGTAGTATAATGAGCAGAAATTGTAAGACAGTTCTGAATATATGTGGAGGAGTTGCGTATATTCACATTGGTAGATCTTTGTGGTATGCCTTGTTGAAGAGATAGGTCTTCAGTAGTTTGCAGAAGTTCATTAGTTCGTAGATCTTTTTTAAGTTGCGCGGCACTGCGTTCCATAACTGAGTGCTCAAGTAGGTAAAGTTTGATGCGTGCATTAGTTTGTATTTTAGACCTTTGCAGTTAGGGAAGTGCAGATTGAGGAATGTGCAGGATGATTTTTTGGCATTTCTGGGTGGTAAGTCTATCAGGTCTGACATGTAGGCCGGTGCATCTCCGTGAATGATTTTGTGGACTAGGGTTCATATTTTGAACGTGATGCGTTCATTAAGTGGGAGCCAGTGTAATGTTTCTCGTAGGGGTTTAGCACTTTCATATTTTATTTTCCCGAATATGAGTCTAGATGCAGTGTTCTGGGCTGTCTGAAGTTTCTTGATTATTTGCTCTTTGCAGCCGGCATAGAGTTGAAGTGACTCCCCGTGACGTCACAGTCCCGGAACTCTCAAAGCATTTATCTTTAAAAAGAGCATTAACGTATGAGCTCGTGGTAGCCCACGCTCCCCCAAACCATATAAATACCCAGCTACTCCGCCCCCTTGACGGTTTTTTCTTTTCCGCGACGATCCGTCCCGTATCAACCTCTTGTTACTTTTACTTTTCAAAAATTTCTCGTCAATTTAACTTCGCAGCGATTTGTTTCCCAACGATGCCACCCAAACAGGGATTTAAATGCTGCACCGTATGTAATGGGAAGATGTCAGCTACTGACCCCCACGACCGGTGTGTACATTGCCTCGGCAGGGCACACCTCAACATTAGTTGTTCGGCCTGTGCCAGCATGCTGCCCCGCACCAGGAAGCTCAGGGAGCTGAAAATGCGGGCCGTGCCTGATCCTCGGCAGCCTACGTCTCCCCACTCACAAGGGGAACAGGCTCAGTTAAAGCGATCACATCAGGACGTGGAACAGCCTTCCAAAACTGCCCTTCCCCAACAACAGCTCACCTTCAAAACAGCTAGTGCTGGGTCTTCCTGCAGCGAAGTGTCCCCTCCACGGCACAGGAAGCGCACGGAGCCGAGTCTGCACTCGAAGCACTCCTCTCCTGCATCTCATCGGCACCGACGAAGTACTTCCACCTCTCATCGGCACCGAAGCCCCTCCCATCGGCACCGTCATCAGGGCTCCACCCACTCCCATCGACGTCATCGCCAAAGCTCCTCCCACTCCTCTGATCAGCATTACAACTCCTCCCCCCAGCATCTGACAGCCTGTACTTCTTCGCCCATGCCAGCAAACAGGGCTATACAAGCACTCCCCTGTCTCTCACCTCAGGAAGACATAATTGCACAGCCTCTGACAAGCTTTCAGCAGGATGCAGCAGTTTGCATGTCCGGGGAGCATAAGGTTTCACCTTCGCACTCAAGCAACCAAGATCTCATGCATCTGCTTCGGGATTTTTTGCAGCAGCACCACACTCATCAGGGTCAAGATACGCGCCCACCGGCAACAGAATCGGCGCAGCCTTGCCGCAGTCACACCTCGTCCGTGTCTACCTCGGCGTCTATGGCAGCGGAGCTGTTCTCTGATTATGACTCCTCTTCACAGCATTCTACGGCAGGTCCCTCTGATCAAGGAGCGGACACGCCAGGTTTGCTATCTGACCCTTCACCAACGCAGCCGTCCAGGACGTCTCAACCTGAAGATGTCTCTTACCCGAATTTTCTCCATCGGCTAGCGGCAGCACTGGGCATACAGTCCACGACCCAGCCAGACCCTAGATCTAAAAAGTTACAGACGCTTCGCTACAAAGAAGCACCAAAGGAAATAATCGCTCTGCCATTGCACGAGGTCCTAGCGGAACAGCATAGAGCCATATGGTCCACACCTTACAGCGTAACACCTACAAAGAAGAGTCTCGACACTAAGTACAGGGTGCAGGAGGCGTTTGGCTTTGGAAAACCGCAATTATCGCATCAATCCATTGTGGTTTGCTCAGCTATGCGGAAGCACAGAAGCTCCAGGGATCATTCCAACTTCCCCCCCACTAAGGACATGAAGCTAATGGATTTGTTGGGCAAACGCATGTACCAAAATACGATGCTAAATGCGCGCATAGGCCTCCATATGTTTCATTACTCAGAGTATCAATTCACTGTCCTGGAAGCTCTGACCAAGGTTGTCAGTTCCTTGCCAGCTCCCATCCAGGCTCAGCTACAACCATCCTTGCATCATCTGGACGAGTGTGCCACGAATCTGATCCGCGCCGCCCATGACTCGTACGACACGTCTGTGAGAGGGGCCGCAGTCGGTATTTCCACACGACGGCTGGCTTGGTTAAAAGCATCTGGACTCCGTGAGGATGTCCACAACAGAGTGGCGGATGCCCCATGTTTAGGCGATAACCTTTTTGGAGACAAGGTCAAGGACATAATCGACAACATCAAGCAGGATTTTACCACGCTTGACACACTAGAAGACGACAGCTTTAATCAGTCTCGTTCTTCAACTCAACGGCCCTTTTTTAGCCCTTCATATAGTCAATCAAGAAAGAGATTTGCTTACCGTAAACCATACAATACAAATAAGTATGGCTCATCCTCCAAATATAACAGCAAACCAAATAAGTATCAACAATACAAAAAAACTCAGATGGAACGGAGACCCCCAAAACAAGTCAATACTGGGGCTCCGAAGAGCCTACCTTCCCTTTGACCACCTGCCACAGGGTTGGCTGGTGGGGGGCCGTCTGCAGCACTTTGCCCCACAATGGTCCCTGGTCACTTCCGACAAGTGGGTCCTTTCAATTGTCAACAACGGCTATCGCCTACATTTTGTAAAGACTCCACCTCATTCCCATATTGTCACCTCGCCAATTCAAGCAACCCATCAGCAATGGGTCCAGGAAGAAATTGCCCATCTTCTCCAAATCAGGGCAATCGAGTCAGTTCCACAAACTCAAATCAACACGGGGTTTTATTCCAGATTTTTTGTAATCCCAAAGAAAAAAGGTGGACTCAGGTCGATTCTAGACTTGAGACCCCTCAACACCTACATCAAGAAGGAGAAGTTTCGAATGACAACGTTACAAGTGATCCTTCCCCTACTAGATCAGCATGCCTGGATGGTTTCATTAGACCTTCAGGATGCATATCTGCACATCCCAATTCACCAGGCATACAGAAGATACCTTCGTTTCCAAATGCAAACAAGTCATTACCAGTTTCGGGTACTGCCTTTCGGCCTGTCCTCTTCTCCATGGGTTTTCACAAAATGTGTCATCACTGTTGTCTCTTATCTTCGCCAGAGAGGAATAGCAATTTTTCCTTACTTAGACGATTGGCTGATATCCTCTTCCTCAGTTCAAGAGACGACTCAAGCCCTTCAGGAAACTTTAACGTTACTACAAGTGTTGGGATTTCTGGTCAATTACAAGAAGTCGCAGCTGCAACCGGTGCAAACCCTTCAGTTTATAGGGGCAACGCTCCATACGCCACGGGCGTTGGCATATCTGCCTTTAGAGAGGGCCCTGCGTATCCAGAAGCTCATACACCTGCTGTCCGGGCACACTCATGTCACAGCCCGAGAGGTGTTGGTTCTTCTGGGTCACATGGCAGCCACAATACCGGTGGTATGTTATGCCAGGTTGCATATGCGGTCGCTGCAGTGGCAGCTGAGAGACCACTGGGTTCAAGCCCTGCATCCACTGTCAATGCTAATACCGTGGCCAGGCAGCCTGCAAGTGTCTCTTCAGTGGTGGACTTTTCCACCGAATCTTTTACAGGGTATGCCGTTCCGCCGCAAACAACCCACCTGTTGTCTTACGACAGATGCCTCCAAGCTGGGCTGGGGTGCGCATTACGGACCGCACAAAACACAGGGCCTCTGGACCCCGGAGGAGGCCCAGTGCAGCATCAATCTTCTGGAGCTCCGAGCAGCAAGACTCGCTCTCAAAGCTTTCCAGCAACACCTCAGTCATCAACATATTCAAATATACACAGACAACCAAGTGGCTATGTTTTATATCAACAAGCAGGGAGGCATGGGCTCATGGCAGCTGTGCAAGGAGGCCATGCGGATTTGGAAGCATGTTCTGGCTCTACAATCCACGGTAACAGCAGCTTATATACCGGGGAAGCAGAACTTACTGGCCGATTCGCTCAGCAGACAGCTCCTGCCGCACGAGTGGTCACTGAAGAACACTGTTACGCAAGAACTATTCAACAGGTGGGGACACCCTCTAGTCGACCTCTTTGCGTCCCCACAGAACGCCAAATGTCCCAAATTCTGCTCCAGGTTTCCCAGTCGGAGAAGAATAGCGGAAGATGCGTTCCAGATCCCTTGGACGGAAGGTCTCTTTTACGCCTTCCCTCCGCTACCGCTCATTTCAAAGGTTTTACAGAAGGCAAAGTGCGACGGCACTTCTCTCATTCTAGTGGCACCGCATTGGCCTCGTCAGCCCTGGTTTCCAGTTCTACTGCGGATGCTACAGCAACCTCCAATTCCGTTGCTTCTGGTTCCAGATTTGCTCACGCAGAACCAAGGCACGCTGCTACATCCGGACCCCCAGTCACTCAAACTTATGGCGTGCTTACTGGGTCCGCAACGTCTTTGATTTTTTCGCAGGAAGTGCTTCAGGTTTTAATTGCTTCCAGGAAGAAATCTACATTGAAGTCCTATGAATCAAAGTGGCGACGATTCACTCTGTGGTGCTCCTCTCGCCACTTCATTCCACAAACAGTATCCATTTCGCATGTTTTAGAATATCTTCTGCATCTTGCAAAATCTGGTCTGTCTTACTCATCCATTAGGGTTCATTTGGCAGCTCTATCAGTGATGCATGATACTATTGACAACCGCACGCTTATGCAGCATCCACTGTCTAAGCGGTTTCTAAAAGGAGTCCTGCACTTGTACCCCCTGCTTCGTCCACCAGCGCCAGCATGGGATCTTAACTTGGTGCTTACTGCACTCATGAGACCACCTTTTGAACCATTGGACAGTGCAGAAATGAAATATGTTGCATGGAAAACTCTATTTCTTATAACACTAACATCCGCACGTCGCATTGGAGAAGTTCAAGCACTAGTGCATTACCCCCCGTACACACAGCTGCTGCATGATAAGGTTATCCTGCGTACGCATCCTAAATTTCAACCAAAGATCGTCTCGCCCTATCATCTGAATCAGATGATTGTGTTACCGTCTTTCTATCCTCCACCGCATGAAACTGAGGAACACAGACAACTTCACACTTTGGATTGTCTGAGAGTTCTTGGTATCTATCTTAAGCGAACAAAGTGTATAAATCGTCCGTCTCAGTTGTTCCTGTCCTGGAGGTCTACTGTGCATCCGAAACCAATTAACAAAAACACCTTGTCGCAATGGATCGCAAAGTGCATTGCTTTGTGTTATCAACAAGCCCAATCTCACTCAACAGGAGTTTTCAAAGACATTCCACATGTCACTGCTCATCGTCTGAGGGCCAAGGCGGCCACAATGGCTCATTTGCAAAGGACACCTTTATTGGATATATGTAGGGCTGCCACATGGTCAACTATGCATGTGTTTACAAAGCACTACTGTATTGATGCTGCCTCGTCTGCTGAAACAGAATTTGGACAGGCAGTGTTATCGGCCGGTGTTTGAGGCGTCAACTTCCACCTCCTCCTGCCACAGGTATCAGTTTATTTCACTTTTTAATTGATGTGTTGACTGTTTATACTGTTACCTGTGTAGCTGGGGAGTCTTCAATTTGTGGGGCTGCAAGATGCATTCTGTCCATGGAGAAATATAAGTTGCTTACCTGTAACTGTAGTTCTCCTTGGACAGATCATCTTGCAGCCACACAAACCCACCCTACCCACCCTGCAGTTGACGCCAGCTTTTAAAAGAACCGTCAAGGGGGCGGAGTAGCTGGGTATTTATATGGTGTGGGGGAGCGTGGGCTACCACGAGCTCATACGTTAATGCTCTTTTTAAAGATAAATGCTTTGAGAGTTCCGGGACTGTGACGTCACGGGGAGTCACTTCAATTTGTGTGGCTGCAAGATGATCTGTCCAAGGAGAACTACCGTTACAGGTAAGCAACTTATATTTCTCGTAGGGGTTTAGCACTTTCATATTTTATTTTCCCGAATATGAGTCTAGATGCAGTGTTCTGGGCTGTCTGAAGTTTCTTGATTATTTGCTCTTTGCAGCCGGCGTAGAGTGCGTTGCAGTAGTTTAGATGACTGAGCACCATTGTTTGTACCAGGTTACGGAAAACAGTCCTTGGGAAGAAAGGTCTTACTCTTTTTAATTTCCACATTGAGTGGAACATCTTCTTGGTTGTGTTTTTCTCGTGGCTCTCAAGTGTTAGGTGTCATCGATGGTAACTCCAAGAATTTTTAGGGTATTCGAAACTGGAAGGTTCAGATTTTGTGTGTTAATGGCGGTGAATTTGTTCTTGTTATGTTGAGAGGTGAGTATTAGGCATTGGTTTTTTTCTGCGTTAAGTTTCAGCTGAAATGCATCCGCCCATTAATGCATGATCTGGAGGCTTTGGTTGATGTCATTGGAAATTTCTTTTAGGTCTTGTTTAAATGGGATGTAGATCGTTACGTCATCTGCATATATGTATGGGTTGAGGTTTTGGTTTGATAATAGTTTGGCCAAGGGAGTCATCATTAAGTTGAATAGAGTCGGCGAGAGGGGGGATCCCTGTGGGACTCCGCATTCAGGTATCCATGTGGCTGAAGTAATCTAGTTAGATGTCACTTGGTATGATCATGTGGTTAGGAATCCCTTGAACCAATTGAGAACTTTACCTCCAATTCTGAAGTACTCAAGGATATGTAGTAGTATTCCATGATCAACCATGTCGAAAGCGCTTGACATGTCAAATTGTAGAAGTAATATGTTATTTCCAGTTGCAATCAATTGTTTGAATTTGGTCAAGAGAGTAACTAGAACTGTTTCAGTACTGTGGTTAGACCGAAATCCTGACTGGGAGTCATGGAGTATTGCGAATTTATTTAAATAGTTTGTGAGTTGTTTGGTCACTAACTCTTCCGTTAGTTTGGTTAATAAGGGAATGGATGCTACTGGCCTGTAGTTGGTTAGTTCATTGGCACTTTTCTTTGCGTCTTTGGGTATGGGGGTGAGTAGAATGTTTCCTTTCTCCTTCGGGAAGAGTCCATTTTGTAACCTATAATTCAAGTGTTTCGTTATGTCTGTTATGAATTGTTGAGGAGCAGATGTCATAAGGTTGTTTGGACATATGTCTAGTTTGCAATGGGATTTGGCAAATCTTTTGTGCGTTTGGGAGATTAAGTTGGTCCAGGTTCTGTCTGCTGGGTAAATGCCAGGGTCTGGATCTAGACATTCAAGGAGTTCAGCATAGTCGATGGTACTGACAGGTATCTTAAGTCTCAGTTGTACGATTTTCTCATTGAAGTATTTCGCGAGATTGTCTGCTCCTGGTGTGTCTTTGCTCTGGATGTCAAGACAGGTGCTCTAACCACTAGGCCAGGGAGATTGGAAAGATTCCTCTCAGAGAGTGGAAAGAGAGGATTGGAAGCATTGTTGACTGTCTGGATTGAGGTGAGGGGAGTGGTTCAGAGCCATTGTTGAACATTGGGGGTGGGGAAGAGGGGATCAGGGGCATTGTTGATCAGAAAGGAGATCTGAGTTCAGAGGTGGGATCTGAAGTGCTGGAGGCTGCACCTGCATGGCATTTCACCTGCCAGCAGTTGTGCTAACAGACAGCTGATCCCCTTCCAACCTCTTGAGATGGCGAACTTACTATCTGCAGTTCTGACATCTAGAGTGTAGTACTGAACCACATGCTACAGACCACTCGTCTGCCTGCCCTTGTCACGCCGATCTCCTACCCCCTACCTATCCACTACCACATTAGAAAGCTAACGTGTGACGTTTAACATACATTGCTCTACTGTGCTACTATCTACTGAGTGGTAAAACCCCTTTAGCTACCAAAAGGGCTCCAATTTGTGGTATGTAAAGTACCTGTAAATAAAAATAACTGAATGTATTCCCTTTCTTACCTCTGCCCCCAGGGTGTACTTGTTTTGATTTTAAAGTCTGTCCTCATATATTTTATCACAAATAGTGTTGGCCATGATGCTTTTGTCAATCCCTGGCAAAGTCTTCTGAACTGCACTGCTGAAGTGGTTGCACAATGCTGTTGTTTATTTATTTGTGACATTTATATCCCACATTATCCCAAACAAGTTTGAGTCCAATGTGGCTTACAATAAACAGTGTATTTATTTATTTATTTATTTATTTATGTGTGACATTTATACCCCACATTAGCCCAAAATAGACTCAAGTTCAATGTGGCTTTCAAACAATAACGTGAACAAAACATAATAATGTACAGAAAATAACACAAATTACAATAAGTTCAAGAAGCAGATTAATATATTTGCAGTATGTAACCAGGGATTTAGACTATTTCAAGGATAAACAAATAATTAAGGGTGGATAGGTGAAAGCATAATTAATGTCATCCTGTGAGGAAAGCAAGCAGGTTTTCACTGAGCAATGATGCACTGAGCAAGTTTTTACACTGCAGAACATCATTGAACAAAGACTCAAGTTTCAAAAGTCACAGTCAATATCTTTTATCAATTCCAAAAAGTAATTTGATAGCATGCACAGAGATCTGCAGCCCCTCACTACCTCTCTACCCTCATCTCCCCTTATGCTCCTAACCGTAACCTCCGCTCACAGGACAAATCCCTCATCTCAGTACCCTTCTCCACCACTGCCAACTCCAGACTCCGCCCTTTCTGCCTCGCCTCACCCTATACTTGGAATAAACTCCCTGAGCCCATACGCCAAGCCCCTTCCCTACCCATCTTCAAATCCTTGCTCAAAGCCCACCTCTTCAATGTCGCTTTTGGCACCTAACCATTGTACCTCTGTCCAGGAAATCTAGTCTGCCTCAATCTTGATTGACTGCACTTTTTGTCCTTTAGATTGTAAGCTCCTTTGAGCAGGGACTTCCTTCTTTGTTAATTGTACAGCGCTGCACAACCCTGGTAGCACTTTAGAAATGTTAAATAGTAGCAGTGGTAGTAGATGTATCTGGTACACTGCAAGAGTATATTATATTCCTCAAAGGTATATCAATATGTTCAAGATTATTTATCTGAACTCTACTTAGATTGTGAGCCCACTAGGGACAGAGAAAGTACCTGCATATAATATATGTAAACTGCTTTGGATGTACCTACAGCAAGGTGGTATATCAATTCCATAAACCTTTAACCAGGAGTGGCCTAGTGGTTAGGGTGGTGGACTTTGGTCCTGGGGAACTGAAGAACTGAGTTCAATTCCCACTTCAGGCACAGGCAGCTCCTTGTGACTCTGGGCAAGTCACTTAACCCTCCATTGCCCCGTGTAAGCCGCATTGAGCCTGCCATGAGTGGGAAAACACAGGGTACAAATGTAAAAAAATAAAATAAAGACAGATTCTGGCATCACAGACAACTTCCATGTGGTCACTGGAGTGTGCATTCTTACCACTTTTGTTGTGTCTGACTAAAGACTTTGGCGTGTGAAACACATTGAAGAAGCCAAATTATGGTATTCCAAAGGTTGAAAATGAAGAGGAGGAGCTGTTAGCACATTTCTACCTGGTGGATGAGGACTGGAGTATCTCCTCTAGGGAACTGGAAAGAAGGAGAGATATCATGGATGCTTTTCAAAGAGCTTTGCACAAGCAAATAGTGATAGAATTCACCAGAGAAGGGCAATGCCAGATCTAGTGTTCACAAATGGAGATAGCCTTGTTGATTCTATAACAAGGCACTTAAATTTAAATATCATAAGCTCCTTGGAAATAGCATGGTTGAAACAGGCTACAAGCTGCCTCATGGTTTACTGTTGTAAGTTTGCTAACAGATTTTGTAAGAAGTTACAAAAAATTGTCCTTAGCTTTGATAATATTGAACCTCCATTGTAAGAAAAGCCGAGTTCTGATTGTATATGGTGTCTCACCAAAACAGGTTGTTTATCACATGTTTGAATTGTGCTCGCTGCCCCCTTGATGATTATCTTCTAGTAATTATTAA
The DNA here is from genome assembly GCF_901765095.1 of Microcaecilia unicolor. Classification (NCBI taxonomy): domain Eukaryota; kingdom Metazoa; phylum Chordata; class Amphibia; order Gymnophiona; family Siphonopidae; genus Microcaecilia; species Microcaecilia unicolor. Next base: position 607,022,358 of record NC_044031.1, on the reverse strand, counting down.
ATATCTGTGTGAAGATATTGCTGACACTGTTTGTAGTTGATAAACAAATCTCTTAATAAAAGCAGAAATATTAAAATATGCCACTATTCAGCCAATACTGAAAAAACAAAATGTTAGATCTCTCTCACATTGGAAATTATTGCCCAATATTGTCTCTGAGGTTTTTTTTTAGCTAAAATCTTAGAAAAGGCTGCACTTTTGCAATGACACAACCTTCTGTATGTAAACAATATTTTGGACTCTGCCCACTTTGGTTTTAAACCAAAGCACTCAAATGAAACCTTGCTAATCTCATTATTTGATTCTGTAAGCTCTGGATTCGATTGAGGTACACACATTTTTATATTTTGTTTAGATTTCACTACAATGTTCAACACAATTCACCATGCTATTTTATTATGTCAGCTACAAACTTTAGGAATTGGATAAAAGGTTCTTTCATGGTTCACCTCATTTTAAGAGCAATGTAGTTTTTGTGTTTGACAGGGTACAGACCAATCCGAATGGAGACAACTACCTTAGTTACAGGAGTACTACAGGGCTCTGCCCTGTCAACATTACCTTTTAACATCTATTTTTTACCTATCTGCTGACGTCTTGCATGCTTCACGTCTACAGCTTAAACTTTATGTGGACAATATTCAATTTTTTTTCCAGTTAAAAATTCTGGGGCCCTTTTCACTAAGATGTGCCAACAGATTTAGTGCGCTAAGAATTAGCACATACTGAATGCCACACTACCCATTGTATACCTAGGGGCTGCATGGCATTTACCCCCAGATTCTACATAACGTACCAAGATTTCCATATGGAAATCAAAGCATATTCCATAACAATGTGCATAACTTAATTAAACTTCTTAGCACTGTTAATTGGATGTTAACAAGCAATTAACACTAATTGGCATTACTTGCGATTTACATGCACAACTAGTGTATTCTGTACGATGGTACACCTAAATTCTAAGCGGGGCGTAGCCAGACCTCGAGGTGTGTTTGTGTGGGGGGGGGGGCACATTTTGGTCACCGCCCCACCACCCCTCCTCCACCGTCCACTGCCGCCACTGTACATCTTGGCTGGCGGGGGTTGAGCACCGCCACTGCAAATACCTTGGCTAGGGTTACCATATGGCTCCAGAAAAAAGAGGACACATTGATCCAGTCCAGGTTTTGCTTCCATTGAAAGCAATAGAAGTAAAACTCAGACTGGCTCAATCTGTCCTCCTTTTTCTAGAGCCATATGGTAACCCTAATCTTGGCTAGCGGGGGTCCCCAACCCCCGCCAGCTGAAGACTTCATCCAGCACTGGTCTCTGGTGCCGCCACATTGCCTTCCCTGCTCTCTTTTCTCCTCACATCCGGCATGCTCCTTTTAGTGAAACTGTGCTCAATTGGAAGAGAGAGCAGGGCAGGCAATGTGGTGCTGGTGCCGCAGACCAGCACTAGCCGCTCTTCAGCTGGGGGGGTGATGGGGACCCCCGCCAGCCAACCAGGGGCCCAGAACAAATTTGGGGATGCCCAGGCCCTTGTGGCCCCACCTAGCTACGCCACTGATTCTAAGTCACATAGTTGAAAAGGGTCATGGTCATGGGCAGGGTGTGGATATTTCTACAATCTATGCACATTATTAGAGAATACACCTGCTCTGTGCCTAATTTAGGTGTCAGGATTTACGCCAAATAAAGCATGGCCTAAATGGACATGTCTAAAATTTTTCACGTGGAGAGCCACTCTGTGTATTCTATAATCTGTGTGGAAATTTAAGCCAATTCTATAAAAATTAGGCTTACTTTAGAAAATATGCCTAGGTGTATTTCTTTTCCACATGGATTTTTCAGGTGCCGTATACAGAATCTAGCCCTTAGTGTGCACCTACTACTACTTAACATTTATAAAGCGCTACCAGGGTTACGCAGTGCTGTACAATTTATTACAGAGGACAGTCCCTGCTCGAAGGAGCTTACAATCTAAAGGACAAAAAAGTGCAGTCAATCAAATTGGGGCAGTCTAGATTTCCTGAATAGATGAATAATGGTTAGGTGCCGAAAGCGACATTGAAGAGGTGGGCTTTGAGCAAGGATTTGAAGATGGGCAGGGAGAGGGCTTGGCATATGGGCTCAGGGAGTTTATTCCAAGCATAGGGTGAGGTGAGGCAGAAAGGGTGGAGCCTGGAGTTGGCGGTGGTGCACCTACCATTAGGATGCATTAAATCCATTATCACACCTTAGGAAAAGGACCTCTCTGTGGATGATGCTATTCAACATCTATGTGCTTAAGAATGATACAGACTTGGGTGTGCGCTAGTAGATTCAAATTAAACATGGCAAAAAACTCAAATTATATTTTTTGTCAGATGAACCTTCTGTGTTAACTCTACCATTGGGAGTGATTGTAGATGATATTAACATTCCTATTGTCATGAAGGTCAAATATCTTAGAGTGATAGTTGATTCATCTTTTATCTTTTGAAAGTTCTAATTAAAAATGCAATCCAGAAGACTTTCTTCAAATTACAACTCAAAAGGAAATTGAAAGATATTTTATCTCCTGACGACTTTAAAACTGTTGTACAGACCTTTTGTTATTCCTTTGTTAGATTATTGTAATTCTTTGTATTTGGGTCTTTCTAATTACATGCTTTGAACTCTAAAAATGCTGCTGCTTGCTTCTTATTTGACTTAACTAGATCAGTTCATATTACCCCTGCTCTGAAAAAAACATTCCACTGGTTACTCATTCAATGGTGGGTAAATTTTAAAGTGTTGCCCTTGATCCATAAGGCTTTAAATAATGAAGGCTCTATTAGTCTCGCTAGTTACTTAAGAATTTACCATTCAACATATTACTTTATCAGCAGAGTACAAGCATCTCTTAATGTGCCAACTTTTAGACATATTAGATTGAACAATTACCATTCTTCCATTTTTTTTTATGTGGAAGGAGCAATATTACGGAATATGCCTCTATTAGAAACTGGACAAATTGGCTCTATTGTGCAGTTTTAGAAAGCAGTTAAAACCTGTTATTAAAGCTTTTGAGGTCTGCTGAGATTTGGTGTATTAAATAATCAATTTACCATGTTTATTTTACTTTGGGGTCCTTTTACTAAAGTGTGCTGAAAAATGGCCTGTGGTAGTGTAGACGCATGTTTTGGACTCGGGCAAAATCATTTTCAGTGCATCTGTAAAAAAATGCCTTTTAAAAAAGTTTTGCCGAAAATGGACATGCGGCAAAATTAAAATTGCCACATGTCCATTTTGGGTCTGGACCTTACCGCCAGCCATTGACCTAGTAGTAAGGTCTCACGCAGTAACCAGCCAGTAATGGTCTATGCGCGTAAAATACCAAATACCGCCATTTTTTTGCCACGCGCCAGAAAATAAAACATATTTTCCGGTGCGCATAGCAGATGCATGTCAAAAATGAAATTACCACAAGGGCTATGCAGTAGCCAGGCAGTAGCTCAAAATTGACGTGTGTTGGGCACGTGTGGGCACCTACACAGCTTAGTAAAGGGGCCTATTTGTGTTTTATACTGTGGTTACATTTTGTTTTTTTTGCTTTTTTTTTATTTAATTACTTTTACAATTTTACACGATAAACATGCTTAGAAATACAATAAAAAATTAGAACATATATCTTTAAGAAATAGTAAATAAAAGTAATTTTGAAAATCTAATTTCCCATTTCTTTAGTCCACAATCCAAAATTGAGAGAGGCGTGATTAAGATAAGGAGATCAATAAGGAAAATATAAAAAGTAACATAAGTAAATGGCCTGGTCTGGAATACCCTCTTATATTTCATAGTTAATCGGTTGTTTACTTTTATTCTTTTGGCAGGTTGGATAGATTTTTCATTTCAAGAAAACTTTTTAAGTGACCTGGTTCATAAAAAACATATTTATTACCCATAAATTTAACTAAACATTTGCAAGGATGGGCTAATAGAAAAGTTTCCCCCAATGCCCTAGTCTCTTCTCTTAATGTCAAACTTTTCTTCCTTCTGTCTTGAGTGGTCTTAGTTACATCTGGAAATATCCATATTCTTTGTCCACAATATAATTTTAAAGAATTTTTAAAGTACATTTTTATTATAGAATTCAAGTCTTGTTCGAAGACTAATGATAATATACTGTGGTTACATTTTGTGATTAATAGTATTATGTATGTTACAATTGTTACACACCTAGAATTGTTGAACATTGCAGGACACAATCTTTTTTAAAAACCAATAAGTATGCATACTTAAATGTACAGAATACTAGCATTTATGTGGGTGAATGTATACATATGCACTTAAGTGCTAGCAGAGTGCTTAGATGTATTCTAGAAAGTATACACACAAATGCCTTAGAGGGTCTTTTACAAAGGCATGCTAGCATCTCTAACGTTTAGTGCATGCTAAAAACAGTAGCTCACCTTTGTAAAAAGGGCCCTAACTGTGTTAATGCAAGGGGGCATTCACCGGGGTGGAGCATAGGCGGTACATAGGCAGGGCTCCCATTCATGCCTGTAATCAGTGGTGTAGCTATAGGGGGGACTCAGGGGCCCAGGCCCCTCATTTCAGCCTCAGGCCCCCTAACCCTGCCTGTGTTCTGGGCACACTTATCTTTAAAAGTTGCTGCTGCTGCCCCACCCCTCCGAACAAGTTGCCTGTCCGGTATCCCTTTCTTCCATCGCGTGGGATCTGGTATTATGGGCTGGCTTCCCACTCCCTGCACCGCTGCCCTCCTTAATATTTCAGGTTGCCAGCAACATCAATAAGGTAATCACACTGCCTTCGGTGGCCCGGATGTGTTCCCTCTGCTACAATTTCCTATCCTGCATAGGTGGGTTGCTGCAACAGAGGGAAAGCTTCCTGGGCCACTGAAGGCAATGTGCTTACCAGTGGCTTAGCCAGACCTGACCTTTTTTTTTTTTTGGGGGGGGGGGGGGGGGGAACAGGCATCTCTGAGACCTGGTGGAAGGAGGATAACCAGTGGGACACTGTCATACCGGGGTACAAATTATATCGTAGTGATAGGGTGAATCGGATTGGTGGAGGGGTAGCATTGTATATTAACGAGAGCCTTGAATCAAATAGATTGAAAATTCTGCAGGAAACAAAACACTCCTTGGAATCACTGTGGATTGAAATTCCATGTGCAAAGGGGAAAAGGATAGTGATAGGAGTGTACTACCGTCCGCCTGGCCAGGACGAACAGACGGATGCGGAAATGTTAAAGGAAATCAGGGACGCAAACAAACTGGGCAACACAATAATAATGGGGGATTTCAACAACACGGGCATTCGGCATTCACTCAGTCACCCCCTTCTATCCAAACACCACACCAGAAGCCAATTTCTTTAACAAATGTGGATTTATTTAGGCCGCAGCCAGGTCCGCAAAATTTATTTATTGTAAATCTTCACATAAACAATCATTGGTAAACATCCTTGATAAACATCTCCCTCCGAGTACACAGCCCTTCTTGCTTATATTACTACAGGCTGTGCCGTCCAAGCACCCTGTTCCTCCTCAGTGCTGTCTGCTATAGCACGCTGTCCAATCAAATGCATCCCGTACAAGGATGCATTTACCACTTTAACCAAAGCTATTGGCCCCCTGGCCGTCCAAGCCAGGAGACTAGCCGTATCCATCTTGTTCTGTAATCCTGCCCGCATGCAGGCATAACATTTTGCTGAGTATTGTAACTTGCAACAGGTCATTAACATATACATAGTAACTCAGTTTGCCATATTATCCGCTGAGGTGCTGTGTACTCGTCGCTAATGTTACCTAAGTTCCATAGCTTATGCCTTGCTGCGACAACGACCCTTTCCCTGTACCTCATGGGCGGGAGGGCGGGTCAACACTGCTCCCTCTGCTTGCTGCAATCCAAATGGCGCTGTGTTTCCCTTCACAGCCCTTCTTCACCCCTCCTCCCTACCCGCCCCTTTTCCCATCACCCTTCAATCTCTTAATCTCCCTATCCCCTCCCACTCATCCCTCCCTCTCCTCCCCACCCCAGATTCTTCCTGAGCCTTCAGCCCGGTTGTAATCGGCTCCCCTTTAAGGGTGAGCCTTTCCATCAACACGGGCATTCGGCATTCACTCAGTCACCCCCTTCTATCCAAACACCACACCAGAAGCCAATTTCTTTAACAAATGTGGATTTATTTAGGCCGCAGCCAGGTCCGCAAAATTTATTTATTGTAAACCTTCACATAAACAATCATTGGTAAACATCCTTGATAAACATCTCCCTCCGAGTACACAGCCCTTCTTGCTTATATTACTACAGGCTGTGCCGTCCAAGCACCCTGTTCCTCCTCAGTGCTGTCTGCTATAGCACGCTGTCCAATCAAATGCATCCCGTACAAGGATGCATTTACCACTTTAACCAAAGCTATTGGCCCCCTGGCCGTCCAAGCCAGGAGACTAGCCGTATCCATCTTGTTCTGTAATCCTGCCCGCATGCAGGCATAACATTTTGCTGAGTATTGTAACTTGCAACAGGTCATTAACATATACATAGTAACTCAGTTTGCCATATTATCCGCTGAGGTGCTGTGTACTCGTCGCTAATGTTACCTAAGTTCCATAGCTTATGCCACAGCCCACGGCAACGACTCCTCGTTCGCCGCGGGCTCCCCCCCACTCCGGTAAGATTTTCCCTTCAAAGCACAGCAGCAGCAACGCGAATTATATAAAACGCTCCCAAACTCCCCATAGCACAACCCCAATCACTGAAACCGCTCCCAAAACCCCCAAGCACTACTACCAGCACTCGCATGCCCCCCCTATAACCCTTTCCTACCCTCTATATATTCCCTCAGATACAATGAATAGGTTTTTTTTTTTTTTTTCTCTTCTCCCCTTTAATTTAAACTTGCTGCCCACATTATACCTGACAGCTTCACACAGCACAAATACAGAAAGCGCTATCCTCACTGTCCCAAAGCCACAAACAGATAATGGGTAATAGCTTGCTGATACCACACCAAATTCAACACTGCTCCACCAATTTCAACACTGCTCCCTCTGCTTGCTGCAATCCAAATGGCGCTGTGTTTCCCTTCACAGCCCTTCTTCACCCCTCCTCCCTACCCGCCCCTTTTCCCATCACCCTTCAATCTCTTAATCTCCCTATCCCCTCCCACTCATCCCTCCCTCTCCTCCCCACCCCAGATTCTTCCTGAGCCTTCAGCCCGGTTGTAATCGGCTCCCCTTTAAGGGTGAGCCTTTCCATTTACCCGCATATAGACTGGGTTAATGTAACATCTGTACACGCAAGGGACATAAGATTTCTTGATGAAATCAAGGACAGCTTCATGGAACAGCTAGTTCAGGAGCCGACAAGAGAAGGAAAAATACTAGACTTAGTCCTTAGTGGTGCTCATGATCTAGTGCAGGGGGTAACGATACGAGGGCCGCTTGATAACAGTGATCATAATATGATCGGTTTTGATATTGGCATTGAAGGAAGTGAAACTAGGAAATCAAGTACGCTAGCGTTTAACTATAGAAAAGGTGATTACGACAAAATGAGAAAAATGGTGAAAAAAAGACTGAAAGGAGCAGCTCGCAGAGTAAAAAACTTGCATCAGGCGTGGATGTTGTTTAAAAACACCATCCTGGAGGTTCAGGACAAATATATTCCACGTATTAGAAAAAAGGGAAAAAAGACTAAACGTCAGCGGGCGTGGCTAAACAGTAAGATAAAGGAAATCATTAGAGCCAAAAAACAATCCTTCAGAAAGTGGAGAAGAGAACCAACTGAAAGTAACAGGATAGATCATAAGGAATGCCAAGCCAAATGCAAAGCGGAGATAAGGAGGGCAAAAAAGGACTTTGAGAAGAAATTAGCGTTGGAAGCAAAAATACATAGTAAAATTTTTTTTAGATACATTAAAAGCAGGAAACCGGCCAAAGAGTTGGTTGGGCCGCTGGACGAAAATGGTGTTAAAGGGGCGATCAAGGAGGACAAAGCCGTAGCGGAGAAATTAAATGAATTCTTTGCTTCGGTCTTCACCGAGGAGGATTTGGAGGGGGGCACCGGTGCCGGAAAGAATATTTGAAGCGGGGGAGTCGGAGAAACTAAACAAATTCTCTGTAACCTTGGAGGATGTAATGGGTCAGTACAGCAAGCTGAAGAGTAGTAAATCACCGGGACCTGATGGTATTCATCCCAGAGTATTAATAGAACTAAAAAATGAACTTGCGGAGCTACTGTTAGAAATATGCAATCTGTCCCTAAAATCGAGTGTAGTACCGGAAGACTGGAGGGTAGCCAATGTTACTCCGATTTTAAGAAGGGTTCCAGAGGAGATCCGGGAAATTATAGACCGGTGAGTCTGACGTCGGTGCTGGGCAAGATGGTGGAGGCTATTATTAAGAATAAAATTGCAGAGCATATACAAAAACATGGACTGATGAGACAAAGTCAGCACGGATTTAGTGAAGGGAAGTCTTGCCTCACCAATCTAATGCATTTTTTTGAGGGGGTAAGCAAACATGTGGACAATGGGGAGCCGGTTGATATTGTATATCTGGATTTTCAGAAGGCGTTTGACAAAGTGCCGCACAAAAGACTCCTGAAGAAATTGCAGAGTCATGGAATCGGAGGTAGGGTATTATTATGGATTAAGAACTGGTTGAAAGATAGGAAGCAGAGAGTAGGATTGCGTGGCCAGTATTCTCAGTGGAGGAGGGTAGTTAGTGGGGTCCCGCAGGGGTCTGTGCTGGGTCCGTTGCTTTTTAATGTATTTATAAATGACCTAGAGATGGGAATAACTAGTGAGGTAATTAAATTCGCCGATGACACAAAATTATTCAGGGTCGTCAAGTCGCAGGAGGAATGTGAACGATTACAGGAGGACCTTGCGAGACTGGGAGAATGGGCGTGCAAGTGGCAGATGAAGTTCAATGTTGACAAGTGCAAAGTGATGCATGTGGGTAAGAGGAACCCGAATTATAGCTACGTCTTGCAAGGTTCCGCGTTAGGAGTTACGGATCAAGAAAGGGATCTGGGTGTCGTCGTCGATGATACGCTGAAACCTTCTGCTCAGTGTGCTGCTGCGGCTAGGAAAGCGAATAGAATGTTGGGTGTTATTAGGAAGGGTATGGAGTCCAGGTGTGCGGATGTTATAATGCCGTTGTATCGCTCCATGGTGCGACCGCACCTGGAGTATTGTGTTCAGTACTGGTCTCCGTATCTCAAAAAAGATATAGTAGAATTGGAAAAGGTACAGCGAAGGGCGACGAAAATGATAGTGGGGATGGGACGACTTTCCTATGAAGAGAGGCTGAGAAGGCTAGGGCTTTTCAGCTTGGAGAAGAGACGGCTGAGGGGAGATATGATAGAAGTGTATAAAATAATGAGTGGAATGGATCGGGTGGATGTGAAGCGACTGTTCACGCTATCCAAAAATACTAGGACTAGAGGGCATGAGTTGAAGCTACAGTGTGGTAAATTTAAAACGAATCGGAGAAAATTTTTCTTCACCCAACGTGTAATTAGACTCTGGAATTCGTTGCCGGAGAACGTGGTACGGGCGGTTAGCTTGATGGAGTTTAAAAAGGGGTTAGATAGATTCCTAAAGGACAAGTCCATAGACCGCTATTAAATGGACTTGGAAAAATTCTGCATTTTTAAGTATAACTTGTCTGGAATGTTTTTACGTTTGGGGAGCGTGCCAGGTGCCCTTGACCTGGATTGGCCACTGTCGGTGACAGGATGCTGGGCTAAATGGACCTTTGGTCTTTCCCAGTATGGCACTACTTATGTACTTATGTACTTATATGGGGGCACTAGGCATATAGGTGTGAGTAGTTCTTGATATACTCCTAAATAATTTCATAGAGTACACTTGATGATGGATTTCTAAGTAAACAGTCTGCCCTGCATCAACATAAAACCTATACATGCTTATATAAAATGTGGAAACACTGGCATTTTTAAAATATAGTAGCATTATCCCATAACTTACACTTTGCTATTATAGTAGACTTGTATCTGGTCAACATCTCAACATACATCACAGTATCCTGCAAAATAATTACCACAATGGCACATATCCTTCTACTTTGCTTTAGAACAAATATAAATTTAATATAAAGATGAATCAATAAAATAGGTAAATTATGTAGCCCAGGAATATGATATATTTAAAAAAATACCTACCCCTAACACTGCACACTGGACTATCATGCTGTTAACTAATGTAACCCGGTGGGTTATATTTATTTATTTTTTATTTTTACCTGGGGTCCGGGGGAGGCTCTGGGCTCCCAGAGATTGTTGGTGGCCAGTGCTGTGGCTCCAGCAGCAGTTCTGGACGTCTGCAGTTTGCCCCAATGTTCTCAGTGTTGGATGTTTTTGTTTTTGAGTGGGCATTGCTTGGGTATGTATGTGGGGTGATGCAGAATTTAATTTGAGTGAACATTTCTAGTTTTATAGAAGTTTTGACAGAGATCTATGATAAAAGTCTGTAAATATCTTTAAATATGTGTTTAAATGTATTAAAAATGCACTGTATATATAGTTTGATGGCACCAATGATTGTAAGATATTTTTTTATTTAATCTTTATTAATATTTTCAATAACTCCCAAACCAATGTGACTTAGCAATCCATCATCAATTCAAAAGAAAAACTTATTAAGCAAAGAGCGTAAGGAAACAATGATTGTAAGATATTTTGATCTGCTTGTATAGAAATTTGATTGGTTTTTGTCTTGAAATATAACTTTTCTATGGAAAGTTATTTTCCAAAATGGAGACTGTGAAAAAATGCTAATTAGGGTCCATGAGGCAAACACCCTGTGTTCTGACACCTTATTGGCTAGCAGAGATCAGCTGGTGACTCACCTCCTTCGAGTGCCGCTTTCAAAATGGCAGTACCCTGCCCTTCTTGGTGCATCCTAGGAAGTGCTGGGTGGGGCTTCCCTACCATATAAGGGAGAAATGCCCTTATATGGTAAAGAAGCCCTGCTAAGTGCATCCCAGGATGCACCGGGCAGGGTGCGCCAGCACGTTCTACTCCCTCCTTCAGCTTACAGGTATGGGGGAGGTCTGGTGGCTTGGGTGATCCTTGGCCACCAGGGCAGGTGAAAGGGGGCAACTAGGATCATACTGCACCACCAAGGATTTCATCTTTGTTACGGGGGGGGGGGGGGGGGGGGGATGTCTGGAGGTCCACGGTATGCCCGCTATGTAAGATCAATACCAAACTCGCAGCCCGATCAGGAACAACAGGCACCACAATTTACTCAAGATCAACATGCACAGTGTCAGAGGAAGAATAAGAAGAGTCTCAAGAATTGGACGACTCCCACATCACTAACTGAGACCCACCTACAACACTTTTCTGTCTCAAGGCATTTAACACAAAACAATGAAGGAAAAAATCTCCATGGATGGAATGAACCACAGAAGAAACAAAAAGTAGAGTCAATCAGTCAAGAGTAGGAACCAGATGATTCTTTTATTGCCAGTATCCAGATTATTCAAAAAGCCTGACATGAGCATATGCTAATCAGCACTCTTTAGTGCACGAGACATTTTCTCTTATTCTTGGTAAGACATGTATTGGCTAAGACTTATATGATAGTCATTTTGTACTTATTCTTGTTTTATTGTCTGGGTTTAAAAAATGTTTGGACAAGTTCCTGGAGGAAAAGTCCATAGTCTGCTATTGAGACAGACATAGGGAAGCCACTGCTTGCCCTGGGATTGGTAGCATGGAATGTTGCTACTATTTGGGTTTCTGCCAGGTACTTGTGACCAGGATTGGCCACTGTTGGAAACAGAGTACTGGGCTTGATGAACCTTCAGTCTGTCCAATTATGGCAATGCTTATGCTATTATGTTCACACATCCTCACCCACTGCTCCCAATACCCCACAAAAGCTGAACTACCAAAATCCCATTCACCTCAGCCTTTCTGCCCATCTCACCATAACCAATCAACATCCACCACTCATTGCTTAACACCAGCCACTCCCCTTAACCACCTCCAAACAACTGTCCCACTTCCTTTACACTTTAACCCTCAAATCCCATATTCTATTCACCCCTCCCCCAATATACCACACTCAGCCACTGTCCGCAGCTCTGCCAGGTTATTAGCTCACAGAATAAATTGTGAACTCTCCTAATGTGTAATTAAAGTCTGGAATTTGTTGTCAGAGAATGTGGTAAAAGAAAAGTTCATAAACCATTATTAAGATGGACTTAGGAAAATCCACTGCTTATTTCTGGGATAAACAGCATACAATCTGTTTTACTCTTTTGGGATCTTGCCAGATACATTTAACCTGGATTGGCCACTGTTGGAAAGAGGACTCTGGGCTTGATGGACCCTTGGTCTTTCCTAGTGTGGCAATGCTTATATTATTATATGGAAGGACAGTGGGCCAAATTGAAAGGAGCTATATAAAGGGCAATAGATCTTTATGTTAAGAAAGTAAATCAAAGGAAAAGGGAAAACATTATGGTTCTCCAAGGAGGTGCTGATAAAATAAGAGCAACAAGAATAGTGTTCCCAAAGTAGAAAGGATCACAAAAGGAAGAACAGAGAAAAGAATATTGTGTAAAGCTGAGAAAAAAAAGTCAGGAAGGCAAACACAATGGCAGAAGGAAGGATTGCTGAAAATTTAAAACAAGGTGAGAAGTCTTCCTTCAGGTATGTCTAAGAAGGGAGGATGGCCCTAAGTAGAAATCAAGAACTGGAAGTTGTTGAAGACTGATATGTAGAAAATGATGAAGATAAAAGCAGAAATGCTAAACAAATATTTCTGTTCAGAATTCCCAGAAGAGACTCTGGAGAAGGACCAGATAGCCATGCACACACAGTATCACCTATCCCCAAGGCTCCAAATACCTCGAATAACTAAGAGGGGCATAATCGAACGGAGTGCCCAAGTTTTCATGAGGGCGTCCTCGCAGGACGAAGGGGTGGGCAAACCTGTATTATCGAAACAAGATGGGTGTCCATCTTTCGCTTCGATAATATGGTCGGGGACACCCAAATCTCAAAATTTAGGTCGACCTTAGAGATGGTCGACCTAAATGTTGAGATGGTCGACCTTAGAGATGGCCGTCCCCGGTTTTCAGCCATAATGGAGTGTAGGAGTGGCATAGTGGTTAGAGCACTGGTCTTGCAATCCAGAGGTGGCTGGTTCAAATCCCACTGCTGCTCCTTGTGATCTTGGGCAAGTCACTTAACCCTCTATTGCCTCCATTGCCTAAGGGGTGAAGGGGGGCACCTACCTGTGGGTTTCGGGTGGGTTTTGGAAGGCTCACATTTACCACCACAAGCCTTCCCTGTTTGCTTCTGAGTTCGTTTGTGCCCTTAGTCCCGCCTTCTGATGTATGACATCAGAAGGCGGGACTAAGGGTACGAAAGAACTCAGAAGCAAACAGGGAAGGCTGGAGATGGGCAGCAGGGCTTTAAATAATGCGGCGCTTCAACGAAGAGGTAATAAAAAAAGATGAATGGAAGGGTGGCGACAAAGGACAATCGCTGGACATGTTTAGGAGCGGGAGGGGTGGGAGGAGAATCGCTGGACATGTTTGGGAGCAAGAGGGGAGGGCAGGGGAGGGAGGAGAATCGATCGACATGTTTGGGAGTGGGAGGGGAGGGCAGGGGAGGGAGGAGAATTGCTGGGCATGGATGGGTAGAGTGGGGCAGGCGGGGAGACAAGACAATTGCTGGGCATGGATGGGTAGAGTGGGGCAGGCGGGGAGACAAGACAATTGCTGGGCATGGATGGGTAGAGTGGGGCAGGCAGGGGAAAGAAGACAATTTCTGGGCATGGATGGGTAGAGGGGGGCAGGGGAGAGAAGACAATTGCTGGGCATGGAGGGCAGGGGAGTGAAGAGAATTGCTGGGCATGAATGGATAGAGGGGGGCAGGGGAGAGAAGAGAATTGCTGGGCATGGATGGATAGAGGGGGACAGGGGAGAGAAGAGAAATTCTGGGCATGGATGGGTAGGGGATCAGGGGAGAGAAGACAGTTGCTGGGTATGGATGGATAGAGGGGGACAGGGGAGAGAGGAGAGTTTCAGGACATGGATGGAAGGGAGGGCACGAGAAATTCTGGACATGGATGGAGGGGAGGGAAGGGAGAGAGAAGAAATGCTGGACATGGAGGGAAGATAGAGGAAGGAGATTAGATGAGGGAAAAGGAAGTGAGGAGAGAAACTGCACATGGATGGAGAAAATAGGCAGAAGCTGGATCCACTGTACAGTCAAGTCTGCGGAGGACCAGAAATGAAGAAGAAAGGAGGAAACAAAAGAAATAAATGGAAAGGAAGCCCTGGAAACGGAGTCAAGGGAACAGATAGAGAGCAGCAGAATCAGATACTGGGCCAGCATGATCAGAGAAACAAAGTCACCAGATAACAAAGGTAGAAAAAATAATTTTATTTTCATTATAGTGTTTGGAATATGTCCACTTTGAGAATCAGGTGCTGAACATTAAAAGTTTATATTTATTTACTTATTTATGGCATTTTATTCCATATTAAACATGAATTAGATTGGAACCTGGGATCATTTAAATTTTTTTTTCCTGGAGAGAGTAATGCATTGCCCCCCCCCCCCCCCCCAGCTATAGCCAGCTCTGTAATTTTTGGGGGGCACAGAGGTAGACGGGGGGCGCAGAGGGGGATGGGGAGTGTAGTGGTAGATGGGGGGGGGGGCACCGAGGTGGACCGGGGAGAGAGCCTGTTGTTACAAATTTACCAGCACACCACTGGGCGCACTTCTCTTTCGAAAATAAGCCTGTAAGGGAGTCTTTTACTAAAGATTAGCTTGAGTTATCTGCAGCAGGTCCCATTTTATTCCGATGGGCCCTGCTGCAGATAACTCGATCTAAGTTTTAGTAAAAGACCCCCTAAATGTTTGACAGAATCAAAAGTTTCTCAGACATCCAGATAGAGAACTACAATATCACAATTCTTATTCATATAAAAGATCATATTGTCCATCACTGCTACCAATATTGTCTCCATCCTAAGATTATACTGTAATCTTGATTGACAGTAATCCTACATGCCCGCTTGTTCCAAGGCATTTTTATTCAATTAGATTGGATTCTAAGCTATAGGGAACAATGGCTGCCTCTCTGAAATGTATAAACAGTGCTAAGCATGTCTTTTAGTGCTTTAAAAATTATGTTTAATAGGAGGAGGAGGAAATGACTGCTTACAACCTTTACATTCTCTTTCAGCTTCAATTCTGTATCTTTGACTTTGGAGCCAGGGAGCCTGAGATCTCGTTTTCTCTGCCACTGAGCCAGAAATAGCTCAATACTCAAATTTGTTACAGGAAGATATGGTAAAAAAATAGTTACCCCCTCATTCTATAAATTTGCATGCCAAACGACACTTGGTGCTTATTTTCAAAAGAGAAAAATGTCTGAAAAACGTCATAAAGCGGCTGAAAGACATTTTTCTCACAACGTCAAGTTGCAATTTTCAGATCTCTGATTTGAGACATTTTTCTCCACATTTCGTGCAAATTTTCAAGGGACCCTGTTTTGGGCAGAATTTGGGCATTCCCAGAAGTTACACCTTTTTCTGCCGTAATGAAACAAGCATCTGTAGCAAAAATTGAGACAGTTTGGCTAGACCTGTTTAAATCTCTAAATGACCAGATGACCACTAGAGAGATTAAGGCATAACACCCCCTTAATCCCCCAGTGATAACTGACCCCCCCACCCCCACCCCCGAAGATGTGACAAATACATATCAGGCTGTATGATAGCTTCAGATATGATGACCATTCCTATTAGAGCAGCAAGCTGGTCCCAGGAGTAGATTAGTGGTCAGTGCAGTGGACTGTAGAGAAGGTGACCCAGGCCCATAATCCTACTCTAAATGGTACACTTGTGGTGGAAAGTGTGAGCCTTCCAAAAACCACTAAATACCTGCTGTACTTACATATGCAGGCTTGAGGGCTATTGTAGTAGTGCACAACAAGGTAAAGTTGTTTTTTTTTTCCTGTTCCTGGAAGGTTTACCATACACAGGGTTCACATGACCATTAGGCCACCAAAGGCGGAGGCCTCAGGCGGCATTCATTAGGGGCAGTGCTTTTTTTGTGCCGGTACGCGACAGTACGGCGTACCGGCACCTTTTTTCTGGGGCTCCCCTGCTCGCTCCCTGCTGTTTGCACCGATCCCTGCCTCGTAAAACTTATTTTTTCGCGAACCGGCAGACTGAAGAAATAAAACAAACAGCTGACAGGCTTGCCTCCTTCGATCGCGTCGGCCGCTTCCTTTCCCTGCATTCTCAGCGCGTCCCGCCCTCCTCTGATGTCATTTCCTTTCCTCGAGGGCGGGACGCGCTGAGAATGCAGGGAAAGGAAGCGGCCGACGCGATCGAAGGAGGCAAGCCTGTCAGCTGTTTGTTTTATTTCTTCAGTCTGCCGGTTCGCGAAAAAATAAGTTTTACGAGGCAGGGATCGGTGCAAACAGCAGGGAGCGAGCAGGGGAGGGTGAACAAGTGGGGCTGGGGGGGGTTGTGGCCAATTGGGGCTGGGGGGGGTTGTGTGGCCAATTGGGGCTGGGGGGGGGTTGTGTGGCCAAGTGGGGCTGGGGGGGGTTGTGTGGCCAATTGGGGCTGGGGGGGGGGGGTGTGGGCAAGTAGGGCTGGGTGTGTGTGTGTGTGGGCAAGTGGGGCTGGGAGGTTGTGTGTGTGGCCAATTGGGGCTGGGGTGTGTGTGTGTGGCCAATTGGGGCTGGGGTGTGTGTGTGGCCAATTGGTGCTGGGTGTGTGTGTGGGCAAGTAGGGCTGGGGGGGTGTGTGTGGCCAATTGGGGCTGGGGGGTGTGGCCAATTGGGGCTGGGGGGGGGTGTGGGCAAGTGGGGCTGGTGGTGTGTGTATGGGCAAGTAGGGCTGGGGGTATGTGTGTATGGGCAAGGGGGGCTGGGCAAATGGGGCTGGGGTTTGAATGATCTCAGGGGCAGGTGGAGGCTGGGGCGAGTCACTGGACATTGAAGGGAGGGGGAGGATAGGGGGCAAAAGAGAATCGCTGGACATGGAGGGGATGGGATAGTAGGGCAGGGGAGAGAGGAGAATGGAGAATTGCTGGACATGGATGGAAGGGGAAGGCAGGGAAGAGAGAATTGCTGGACTTGGATAGGAGAAGAGGGCAGGGGAGAGAGGAGAATCACTGGACATGGGAGGGGAGGGGAGAGGAGACATGCTGGACATGGATGGAGGGGAGGGAAGACAGGAAGGAGATGCACATGGATGGGATGGTAGGAGAGGAAGGAGAAATGCTGGAAATGGATGGAGAGGAGAGCAGAGCAGGAGATAGAGGAGCATTGCTGGACATGGATGGATAGAGGGTTTGGCGGGGAGAGAGGAGAAATGCTGGACATGGAAGAAGAAAGGAGGAAAGTAAAGAAATAAATGGAAAGGAAGCCCTGGAAACGGAGTTAAGAGAACAGATAGACAGCAGCAGAATCAGACACTTGGACCAGTATGGATAGAAAACAGTCACCAGACAACAAAGGTAGAAAAAAATTATTTTATTTTCATTTTAGTGTTTGGAATATGTCCAATTTGAGAATTTACATCTGTTGTCTTATTTTGCACTGGGTATACTGGAGCTGTAACATCTTACAGAAATGATTTATAATGAAAAAAAATCACAAGTTATTGTTTTTCTCCTATACTAGTATATTTTCAATGATGTCTGTTTATATGTGCCATGGCTGATATAAGGGGTGTGGCTAATGTGGGTGTGGCTATCATAGGGGTGGAGCCATATGTGGTGACCCCGCCCATAATGAGTACCGGCACCTTTTTTTCTACAAAAAATGCACTGATTAGGGGCATCTTGGCGGCATCTTGGGGGGAGCAGCTTCACAGTATTTTACCTGGGCACAGTGACTTTCCAAACCCGGCAGTGGCAGCGATTCCCATACGCTGCCCTGATGCCACCAGCACCTGCCTCTTCCCTTTACTGCAGCTGCCTGAAGTAACTTCCTGTTTCACTCAGGCAGCCGCAGGAAAAGGAAGAGGCAGGTGCCAGCACTGGCAGGGCAGTGTATGGGAATTGCTGCCAGGTTTGGAAAGTCACCAGGACTATGTAAAATGCCTGAGAGGGGGGAGGGGGGCAGCATGCAAACTCCGCCTCAGGTGCCATAAATTCTATAAATAACACCAAAGTTTAGGTGCCAGGATGATGTACATTGAGCGCAAATTCTATGACAGCTGTTCTGCATGGAGATGCCATTATAGAATACTAGCAAAAGTTTGCAGTTTTGCCCATAACTGTAGGCCAATTATTGGCATTAATACTGACCATCGTACATTAGCATTTAAACCTTTAGGTTCAACTGAATCCAATTGAAAGATCCACCACTGTTTCCAATGTAATAATAAAAGCTCACGGTCCCCGCCCCCCCCCCCCCCCCCCCATGTTAAGACATAAGCATCGCCACACTGGGACAGACCAAAGGTCCATCTAGCCCAGCACCCTGTCTCCAACAGTGGCGGCCAATCCAGGTCACAATCACCCGACAAGATCCACGGAGCAAAGCATTTTGTACTGCTTGTCCCAGGAATAGTGAATTTTTCCCTCCATCCATTTAATAAAATTCTATGGCCTTTTCCTTCAGGAAGCCGTCCAAACTTTTCTTAAACTCTGCTAAGCTAACCGCCTTAACCACATTCTCCAGCAACGAATTCCAGGGTTGAATTACGAACTGAGTAAAGAAAAGTTTTCTCTTATTTGTTTTAAACTTACTGCACTCCAGCTTCATCGCATGCCCCCTTGTCCTAGTATTTTTGGAAAGCATAAACAGACGCTCCATATCTATCTTTTCCACTCCACTCATTATTTTATATACATCTATCATATCACCCCTCAGCCGCCTTTTCTCCAAGCTAAAGAGCCCCAGCCGCTTTAGGCCTTCCTCATAGGAAAGTCGTCCTATCCCCTTAATCATTTGTCGCCCTTCTCTGCACTTTTTCTAATTCCACTATATCTTTTTTGAGGTGCGGCGACCAGAATTGAACACAATACTCTAGGTGCAGTCGCACCATGGACCGATACAGTGGCATTATAATATCTTCATTTTTGTTTTCCATCCCTTTCCTAATAATACCCAACATTCTATTTGCTTTCTTAGCCGCAGCAGCACACTGAGCAGAAGATTTCAACGTATCATCAATGATGACTCCCAGGTCCCTTTCTCGTTCCGTGACTCCTAACGCTGAACCTTGCATGACATAGCTATAGTTTAGGTTCCTCTTTCCCACATGCATCACTTTGCATTTGCTCACATTGAACGTCATCTGCCATTTAGACGTCCAATCTCCTAGTCTCGGAATATCTTCTTGCAACTTTTCACAATCTTCCTGCGATTTCACAACCTTAAACAACTTTGTGTCATCAGCAAATCTGATAACCTCGCTAGTTACCCCCATCTCCAGGTCATTTATGAAAATGTTAAAAAGCAACGGTCCCAGCACAGATCCCTGAGGGACCCCACTAACTACCCTTCTCCATTGCAAATAGTGACCATTTTTTAACCAGTTTTTAATCCATAACAATACACTACCTCTGATCCCATGACTCTCTAATTTCCTCTGGAGCCTTTCATGAGGGACCTTGTCAAACGCTTTCTGAAAATCCAGATACACAATATCCACCGGCTCACCTTTGTCGACATGTTTGTTTACCCCTTCAAAGAAATGCAGTAGATTGGTGAGGCAAGACTTCCCTTCACTAAATTCATGCTGACTTTGTCTCATCAGTCCATGCTTTAGAATGTGCTCTGTTATTTTGTTCTTAATGATAGTCTCTACCATTTTGCCCGGTATCAACGTCAGACTCACCAGTCTATAATTCCCCAGATCTCCCCTGGAATCTTTCTTAAAAATCGGCATTACATTAGTGAACTTGCTCAATGGAAAAACACTTAAAATACTCAAAAGAATGTTGGCGCAGTTTTACAGTGAGACACTAAAGATGTCCCCAATTTATCTGCATTAATACATGATCTGTGTTCATTCATCTTCATGTGCAAGCTGCGAGTCATCTTACCTACATACAGTTTTCGACATGGACAAATCAAAACATATATGCTATAAAGTCAGATTCACGGCTAGTGTCAGATTTCAAGATATCTTTTGCCATTAAGAGGATTCTTGAATTCAGATAATTCTAGTGTCTGCATGCATGTCTTACAGTAATTATCCCTACAAAATGTATATCCATGAGAACTCGCACTCAATATAACCTGATCTAATAGTAATACTGCTGGACTTGGAGATTCTTGAAAAAGCTATTCTAATTTGTTGATCTTCAAACTCAGGGAGTGTCTTTTCATCACATCCCAATTTTTTTTGATGATATTGGCTGCTACTTCCCCTCTCATAGAAAAATGCAACACACGGCTGTAAATTTTCCTCTTTGGATCCCGCACAAGAGTTTTGTAATAACTAAGTCTGATGACAATATTTTCAGGTTTATATGCAGTTTTTAGAACTCTTTTGGGATAACCACGTTTAGAAAGATCTTGCAGGAGTGATTAAGATTGATTTTTGAAATCATCCATGTTAGACGGGGGGAAGCCACTGCTTGCCTTGAGATTGGTAGCATGGAATGTAATGTTGCTACCTGCCAGATACTTGTGAAGAAACAGAAAGACTTCTGTAGGTAGAAGTGGCTCTAGGAGCAACAAAATAGTGGACGACACTTTAAAGAGCCAATGTAGCTTTATTCCAAACAACATCTATGACATATGCAAGACCCAGAATGGCCGTGTTTCGGCAACCAATGCCTGTGTCAGGGGTCAATAAGTGTTTTCCATAGTCCTTGTTTCACACAGTCCAATTCTGAGTGCTTTTGACACAGCAGCTGTCTTTAATTTTATGCCTAGCTTGTCAGACGAACTAAGCATATTGAGTACTGACTGGATACTGAGAAACCTGAGAATTGGTATCTTTATGGTTTCAGTTAAAACACTTTAAATCAAGCCACTAGCTGAGTATTTAATTTTATGCCAACATCTTTCGGATCAGTGACATCACCATTGGACTATTGACCCCTGACACAGGCAATGGTTGCCGAAACACAGCTGTGTCGGGTCTTGCATGTGCCACAGATGTCGGTTGGACTGAAGCTATGTTGGTTCTTTAAAAGCATTGTCCACTGTTTTGTTGCACCTGGTACCTTTTCTGTGGAGACCTTATCCTTCTTTGTTCTAGCCCATCTCCATAATTTTTACAGCAGCTAGTTTATCAAGGCAAAAATCTGCCTTGGAAGTTATAGATTCAATACATTGGAGGCTGCCTCTCCTAAATATTTGGGTCCTAGGTATGTGCATATTTTGCCTATGCCGTAATCTTGTCCTGGCCATGAAGTATGCTGGCAGGAGTGAAGTGCTGTATGGCTTAACCGTTGCGGCTGTTTCTGTTGCTTTAAAAGACTAACCTTAGCACTTCACATTGAGATTAAGAAGTAAAGTAAAACTGACAGCATTGGAATCCATGGGGAATATTTCACCATTAGACTACTGTACTTATGCAAAGCTCTTTTGTTTTGTTTTTTGTTTAAATCTCTCTTCTAAAGCCAAATGGGATCATAGGGAGTAGCATTCAAAAGACAGAAAGGGAAAAGAAAAGCCATTCACTGAATTGTCTCTTTGCATAAGTATTTTTGACAGGCTGGAAGCAAATATCCGATAAAGACGTTCAGCGAAGTGTTTCTCCATGGAGTGGCTGGAGAAAGATTGGCACATCTAGTTCACACTTGCGGATAACCTCCACAAATCAGCTGTTTTATCTCTGAGGGGAGCTTCTGAATAGCCTGAGAAATTTGAAAGTCAATCGGCTTCCCAAATAATACCTGTATGAAAGGCAGCACATGAAACAATCCTTAGCAGGAGAGATTTCAAACATTAGCATTTCTGTGTGTGAACAAGATGAAACGTGACCTCTAGCGATTAGCCCTATTCTTTTAAAATTAGCAGGTAGGCCCCATCCTTTGCAGCTGTTCTTATTTAAGCGTCAGTCCAATCTACAAAACGGGCCTCTTTTTCAATAGAAAATTTCTTTATTCTATGTTTTCTTCCTGACCAAACTCCTTTGAAATTTTAAGTCCCTACATTGACCCTCAGCACTTTTCCTCAGTCAGAGTAAACATTCTGATTGCTTTTCGATTCCTGGGTTATCATTTCAGATTTTTTAAATTAAAACTTTGGGTTGGCCAGGAAGCCTATTTTCATAATCAGAGGAGAAAATGGAAAGGTTTTCAGGTAATGTAGAAATAAATCACTAAAGAAATTAGAAATGTAGGGGCCCTTTTATCAAGCCTCGATAAGGCTACCGCAGCAATGGCGTCCGGCAAATTGGCAATACAACTGAACTTGCTCAGGAGCTTGGCGGTAGTTCCAGCTTCTGCCGCATGCCATTTCTTGTGCTAGGAACATTTTTTATTTCTAGTGCGGGGGCTTACCTGGTGGTAATCGGGCAGCGCTGGACACTGCTAGGTTACCACCAGTTTAGTGAAGGAGCCCTTACATCCTCCTAAATGATGCCAAGTGATAACTAGCAGGCATCATGTTGGTGTAATTTCCATCTCCGATTCCTTGACAAAGCGACAGCGAAACGGGTGTCTGTCGGGTCTCATCGAGGCAGAAGATAAGTATTGCCTTGCATTATGATTTTTCAAGTCTATTGCTAGTCATTCAGCACAAAGTTGCTTGGTTAAAATGATTACTTTATCATTCTGAAAGAAGTTATAACATTTGCTATAGTTTATAAAATTATATGGATGGGGGGGGGGGGGGGGGGGTTGTCAATGATTACAACAGTCACCAATGGGCCATGTTGAATAATCTGACCCTGACAGATTGTAGGGTTTTTGACCAGGTGACAGATGAGACTTTTTTTCCCCCATCCATCCATGCATACTTAACAGTGAACTACTAATCCAATATCAGGCTTATTTCAACTGCACTAACCACTAAGATACTCCTCCTCTTGCACAGGAGTTTGGGATCAGAGCCATTGAGTGCTCGTCTGAAGACCAGAGTGGGCCAATGCGAAGGTCACATTGGAGGAAGATAATATCATGGGGGGGGGGGGGGGGGGCTGGACCTGAGAGTAAGAGAGAAGCACAGCCTTGGGGATATTATACTCTTGGATATGTATAGACAGGAGTCTGTAAAAAGTGTAAATAGTCCTGCTGAAAAGCCTCTGTACGTAAATATGAGGAAGGAGAATATAGGAGTTCCATAAAGGAATACCAGAAGGTTTATACTTTAAAAAAAAAAAAAAAACCTTGCTTTCAAAGTTGGAGAGTTGATATGGTTTGATCTTCTTGATATTTCAAAGTTGAAGAATAGACAGTTTGAATTTGCATGAATTGTTGACTCCAGAGTGTTTCTTTGACTTCAGAAAATACAGAAGTCTTCCAAGCCTGCCTAAGCTAACAGCCAGCTTGTTTTCCACATTTTGCATTTGGACTTGTTTTTTAGTTCCTAGGGGAGAAGAGAGTAATTTCACCCGCTTACACTTATTTCCCTAGGAGGAGGCACTGAGAACCAAGAGAGTAAGGGACCAATGGAAACTGCTTCGGGAGACTCCAACCCGGGTTGACCCCAAATCCAGGTGTGCCCAGGTCAGGGGCATTACATAAGCATACTTCGCAGCTTCGCTCTCAGGAATACCTGTGCACCATTGTCACTGCATGAACTTATATACATGTATACATTTGTGCAATTTTAGAAATACACCTTTCCTGTATGTAAACAAGGCCTTGCAAATAAAACAGCTTTTGCAAAATGACCTTCTTCATTTTCATGGTTCATAAGTAAAAAAAAAAAAGGCTACACCACTGTGAGATACACAGCAAGTATAAAAGCTTCACACATGAATTCAGCTGAATTCTTCTTTTTTCTGTTTCCTGTATCAGCACTAAAAGGGCATCCGACTTTGACTGGCACACTTTGTTAACACAGCAGGGTTACTACAAGATCATAAGTAAGCTACTGCTTAAAGCTGAGGTCAAAATCAGCAGCCCTGTGCCTCAGTTATCAGAACAGAAAAACCTAACTTGTAATGTATTGAATTGTCCGTCGTATAGACGTGGTTAGATATAATATCCCAGGAGGGTTCTAATGAACATGTAGTGTAGTAACCATCTTTGCTCAGTAAATTCTATTTGATTTTCCAGGGAACACTATCAAGTCCACTTTATGCAGCAGCAACAAAAATGGAAAAATTGATTTTTTTTTTGGGGGGGGGGGGGGGGGGCTCCAGTTGTTGGTAGCTGATAGAATTGCTATTACCTGTTAAAATCAGTTTCCGTACAGCTGTTCCCCAGTAAGCTCCTGAAGACCGCAGCTTTGTCTAGCTGAACCTATTGGCCCAGGCCTCCCTGCCCAGCTTCACCCCCCCCCCCTCCAGCCCCTAGCCTCTATTCCATATTCCCTCCCTTGCCTTGCTTGCATAAATTATGGCTTTTCTTAAAGACCTTCTGCCTTTTTTTGCCCTTCCAATGCCCATTGAATGTCCTCCACAATTTTCCGTCTACAATGAGGGGTCTAATAATAGAAGGAAAACAAACAGGGAGTGTTAATAAAGAAAAAAAATACAAGGAAATACAGAAAAGGAAATACAGAAGTGAAATCAAAAGGAAACCCCAATACCTAATGTAATCAGAGGTTAATAAAGTTTTAATTTTTTTTTACATGGGGAGGATCCTGCAGGTACCCGGATGGAACCGCTGTCTCCTCACGGCTGTTCCACGCCAATTTTGGGTGTGGATGGTCCGATAAGAAGTTGCAGGAAAGGCCCTGGCTTTGCCTGAGTCTCGGGGCTGGGTCTGAAGGATGCTGCACATGCATCTGACGTCATTGAGTAAGCATGGTGATGATGTCACAGGTCGCACATGAGCAGAGTCCCTGGAATGTGGCCAGGAGTTCTGATTTAGGGCTTGGAGGCCTCCAGGGAAACAAAATGTTTTTAAGAGGCCTCAGGGACCACCCATTCTGGGCATTGTCGGGAAGTTGAGCTAATAATTTTAGTAAATAAATAAATAAGAAGGAAGCCCAGATTTGAGTGGCTTTGAAGTGCAGAACATGTGCTGCAGTCGGCACTATTGCGGAATCTTGAGACTGATGACCCAAAAGGATGCTGGGAGCACAAGGAGAGCATTAGGGAGCTAACATGCATGACAAATTGAGCATGTTCAGTTAGGATAAAGGAGACTGGCACTGACACCTGCATTACATTTAAACTATTTAAGGTATTTCTGGAGCATAGAGGTGCATAAAGGTGGCAAAAGTGGGCTATGGCCTTTTTGGTGCTATTTTTATGTGTTCAATGTTAAAAAATGTTAGACACCCATTTTCAATGATATGGGGTTTTAAAAATTCTGATTTTTACATAATTCATTTAAGGACATGCCTGTGATCTGATGTATGGTGTTTAAAAGCAAAAAATTATGAGTTTTGGGATGTCTATATACTGTGCTGAAAGTCTGCATGCATGGGATAAAAATAAAATCTCAGTGCATGAAGCTGATTGGATGCATAAGACCTATCAGGAACCTGTTTTCCCTGAGAACAAGCAGGCCAGATAATACTCACGTGTGTGGAACGCTTTTTACAGAGTACTATCCCCTTAAGAGTTCATGGCAGCACTCTCACCACGCATGCGTGAGGGCTTTCCCGACCATCGCAAGAGTATGGGACCATCAGTCTCTCTTCATCTGCGATGAGAAGAGAACACGTTGCTCGTGGCGCCTCACAGCATCTGAGTGCTTTAATTTTCTCTTCAAGCTTTTGTGCCTTTCCTGTGGATATTTTTTGCCCCACTTGGCTCTTTTTCCCTTTCAGGATAGTTTCTTTTTAGTCCCTTAGAGGTTTTAGTTTATTTTCCCAGTTTATAAGTTTTCTTCCTTTTTCTCAAGCTCATAAGGCCCTCTTAGCATCGGATGGGATTATTTCCCTTGGTTTTTGTAGTGATTTGACCCTTTTTATATCACCATAGAGACATTTATTTGGCCAAGGCTGTTTTCCCTTTAATGCCATTGAAGGTTCCCATGGTTTCAAGTGCTGTACTCAGTGCAATCAGACCATCTCTAGGGCTGACACCCATTCCTGGTGTATCCAGTGTTTGGTTCCAGACTATAACTCTACTACCTGTGTACATTGCTTACGTATGCAGAAAAGAACATGGTTATCCAGAGAGGCTCAAAAACAGAAAATGTTTGGAGCCAGGTCCAAACTGTCGACATTGGCATTGACATTGGTGTCGGCACTTGCACTGGTATCAGGTGCATCGGTCCCCATGGCTGCTAGACCCATGTCCAACACTAGAAGTGGGCATGTATTAAGCAGGTCTATACCTGCCTCGGGGGCCATCCACTGTGCAGGGCCCTCGGGACTGGTCAGCATCGGATCCAACACCGAGGAGGCATTGGGATTTGACATCATCCTATTGATGCTCTGTATCGGGTAAAGCCTAAGAAGTATAAGCATCAATACCCCTTGATGCATAGTGCCAGAAGCACTGGGGCACCAAAGGATCTGGTACCCAAGAAGCATCGGCACATGGAGGAGTGTTCTCCCTCCATCAAGGATGTGCAAATGAAGAAGTCTCCATTCAGCTGGGACTAGGTACCTGAGACGACACTGGCAGTTCAGCAGCCTGTCCCTGACCCAATGCCCCAGCCTTTTCCGATGTTGACCCTTGATGAGTGCATCCAGGCTATGCTCCAAAAGCACTTGATAAGGCTTTTTCAGCAGAGTGTTTGTGCCAGTCATGCCTCTACCTTCTCTCTCTTGAAGGGTCCTCAACCTGCAGTAAGGTCTCTGATGCAGGTGCCGCATGCAATATCGGCATCCTTAGCCGTCCATTTGGGTACCCCTCAACATTGATGGAGGAAGCTTTGCCAGATTTAGTGTGGAACCTGCATCTCAATACCATTCCAGGCAAGAACCTAGATCCTCTTTCTCATGGCAGGCTCAGTCTCAGTCCTCCCATGAGGAGTCTCTGCTGACATGATACGGAGTGCTCATGGGTGTATGATGAAGATCTAAGGTACTACTCGGAGGAGGAGGAGGAGTCTTATGGCATTCCATCATTCCACCAAAGGAGAGACGAAAATCTTCACCTGAGAGAGTCTCCTTCCCAGCCTTTGTAAAGGAGGTGGTAGCTGCCATCCCCATTCATTTGGATATGGAAGAGGAGCCCAGGACTGAGATGTTTGAAGTTCTGGGCTATGACTCTCTTCCTAGAGAAGCTGTGACTGCCCTGCTTCACAAGATCTTGCATGATGTTTGTGAAGAACTGGATATTCCCTCTGTCGGTCCCTGTGTACCCCAAGAAGATTGACACCATATATTGGATCCAGTGTTCACCTGGGTTTGATAAGCTGCAGTTGCCTCATCTTTCCTTGGTGGTGGAATCTGTGCTCAAACAGTCCAGATGTTCCAGAGACTTTGCTTCAGCACCTCCAGGCATAAAAGCTCAAACTATGGACTCCTTTGGGCAGAAAATGTATCGGGCTTCAATGCTCATATCCTGTGTGAAATCATACCAGCTCTACATGAACTATGTTACTATGTTCTTGCAGAACCTGGTGCACAGTATGCCTGATTTCATGGGTTCTCTCCCACCAGATCAGGCCAAATCTTTTTGTCAGCTGGCCATGCAGCAGAAGTTGTGTCGTAAATTACTGGCCAGGGGCGCTTTTTATGTGGCATCTAGGATTTCTGTCCAACGTACAGTTACATGCAGACTCTCATGGTTGTGTGTCTCTGACTTGAGCCCAGCAGTCCAGCAGATATTAGTGGATGCCATGTAAAGGGAGGATAATATTTTTGGAGAAAAGGAGGAGGAGGTTGCAGACCTCATCAAAAAAACACATTGTTGCCATCAACACTCTCTCCCACTGGATGCCTTCTGTACCCTCCTCTAGGAGGGTTTTGGGCCCCTACTATTCAAAGAGATGTAGGTATAATCCTTCTTCTTGCCTTCCTCAGCAGTCTTAGTGCCTGCATGCTCATTTTGCTCAACAATGTGAGCCTAAGCTCCAGCCGGCTCCCCAGTCAAAACAGGGGACGAGTTTTTGACTGGCTCCTGCACAGCATAGCCGCCATGACAGTGACCATTACAGATGACCTACTGGTGGGGGGAGGCTGAGTTTTTTCAAGGAAGGTTGGCCTCTTGTAACCTCCAACTGAGATGGACTATTATTCAAATAGTCCATCTCAGTTATGCCCTACATTGGTGTCACAGACCACCAAATTGCCCTCCATGAGCATCTTACTTCAGCTCTCAGCACAAGGAGGTACTTGCAGAGGAACTCTCCACCCTTCTAAATGCCCATGAATTTGAGCCTGTTCCAACAGGGGAAGAAGGGAAAGGATTCTATTCCAGGTTCTTCCTTGTCCCAAAGAAAACAGGGGGAGGGGGGTGTGCGTCCCATCCTAGACCTTAGGATCCTGATCAAATTCTTGGTCAATGTCACATATACACAGCAGGAACCTTGGTTTGTGAGCCCTTGGGCCACTGCCGAGAAGCGGCAGTGGCAGGCAAAACCACCCCACACCGGAGACTAGGCAAATCTCAGGCAAGCAGTAAGGCTTCACCTGCACTTGGCCACTTTTCACCCAGAGTTGAGCTCTGGGCTTCAGGTGGCCGGCAGGACTTGCTGGACAGGGCAGGACTGGATAACAGCAAGGCAGCACAGGGACTGAGGGTCAGAGGGGAAAGGGAGGAACAAGGGCAGCAAGGCAGGAGACTGGGCAAGGAAGGGAAAGCTAAAGGGCAGAACAGAAATCTGCAGAACAGCCACTAAACAGGGAACAAACACTGACTAACAGAAACTAAACACAGACTTACAAACAAGAAACCAGGCAAGGAAAGCAAGCAAAACCTAAACTAAACACAGACTAACTAGAAACAGGCAAGAAACTCAGGCAAACACTGGACTAGCAGAAGTGCAACAAGCACCAACATACCAGGGCCTTAGACGCAATGCAAAGGCAAAGCAGAGTGTATCAAATGGCTAATAAGCCCAGCAGGCAGCTGAGACTCAGGTGCAACAATCACCAGGCAACTAAGGTCGGGCTGCCTGGAAGATCCGGACTGGACTGAGCTGAAATCTGGAATGGGTGACAGCACACCGACAATCTAATACAGCCAGCACACAGAGACAAAGACAGAACTAACTCCCAAAGAACAGACAGAAGCCAGCTCAGAAGCTGACCACAGGAAATAAGGTGAGTCTGAGAGGAGTCACAGCCACAGACGTGACAGTACCTCCCCCTGAAGGCTCCCGTTTTCCCACAGGAGCTTTTAGGTTTCCATGGGTAACAATGGTGAAACCTACGGAGGAGCTTCAACCCAGGACCATGGTTAGCTGGACTGGAACTTGACCTCGGCTGGGACTGAGTAACTTGGCTGGCACTGGACCTCAGCGTGCACGCAGCAGCTTGGCTGGAACTGGAACTCAGCGTGGACTCTGCAGCATCTTGGCTGGAACTCAAACTCAGAGTGGACTCAGCATCATCTTGGCTGGCACTAGAACTCAGCAGCGGCCTGGTTAGCCAGGCCACTCGAACTGGCATCGGAGGCTCGGTCAGAAGCGTCCCTTGGACTGGACTCAGGGGCTCAAGAGGAAGTGCTTCCTAGACTGGAACTGGAGACGCAGTCAGAAGCTTTGCTCGGGCTAGAATCAGAGGCTTGCGTGGCAGCGCTACTTGGACTGGAATTGAAGGCTCAGTCAAAAGCTTTGCTTGTACTGGAATCAAAGGCTTAAGTGGAAGTGCTTCCTGGACTGGAACTGGAGGCTCAGTCAGAAGCTTCGCTCGGACTAGAATCAGAGGCTTGCGTGACAGCACTACTTGGACTGGAATTGAGGGCTCGGTCAACAGCTTCGCTCGGACTGGAATCAGAGGCTTAAGTGGAAGCACCACTTGACCTGGGATTGGAGGGCCGATTAGAAGCGCTTCTCGGACAGGAATCAGAGCTTGGCTGGAACTGGAACTTAGCCTGGGCTCAGCGGCTTGGCCGGGGCTGGAACTTGGCTTGAACTCCGGAGCAATTCGGCTGAGAGCGTCCCTCAGGAGGGACTGATTGTACGCCTGGACCTCGGGATTCGCAAGACACTTTCTTTCAATAGCAGCTTCCCGAGTATCCCGCAAAGCAGGGTTGAAGAGAAGCATGTGACGATATTTCCAAAGCGGGGTCCTAGGATCAATGGCCGAAACAGGGTTTTCCACGAGCCCAAGCTGCCTGATACGCTTCCTCTCTGCTGAAGCTTCAGGCAGTTTCTTCATGAGTGGATCAGCCAAAGGTTTCCCACGATATTCCTCCAGAGTCATGAAAAGATCAGGAACAATAATAGAGCCAGAACCGAACTTCACCAGGGAAACAAGGGCAGAAGTTCTAGGCCGGAGGCCTAGCAGATAGGGTGATCCTGCCGAGCTCATGACCTTTGCATCTGTCACGCATACACAGCAGGAACCTGGGTTTGTGAGCCATTGGGCCACTGCCGAGGAGCGGCAGTGGCAGGCAAAACCACCCCACAGACTAGGCAAATCTCAGGCAAGCAGTAAGGCTTCATCTGCACTTGGCCACTTTTCACCCAGAGTTAAGCTCTGGGCTTCAGGTGGCCGGCAGGACTTGCTGGACAGGGCAGGACTGGATAACAGCAAGGCAGCACAAGGACTGAGGGTCAGAGGGGAAAGGGAGGAACAAGGGCAGCAAGGCAGGAGACTGGGCAAGGAAGGGAAAGCTAAAGGGCAGAACAGAAAGCTGCAGAACAGCCACTAAACAGGGAACAAACACTGACTAACAAGACACAGAACTAAGAGCTGCAAGCAGCCCCAAAGCCAGAACACAGACAAACAGAAACTAAACAAAGACTTACAAAAAAGAAACCAGGCAAGGAAAGCAAGCAAAACCTAAACTAAACACAGACTAACTAGAAACAGGCAAGAAACTCAGGCAAACACTGGACTAGCAGAAGTGCAACAAGCATCAACATACCAGGGCCTTAGACGCAATGCAAAGGCAAAGCAGAGTGTATCAAATGGCTAATAAGCCCAGCAGGCAGCTGAGACTCAGGTGCAACAATCACCAGGCAACTAAGGTCGGGCTGCCTGGAAGATCCGGACTGGACTGAGCTGAAATCTGGAATGGGTGACAGCACACCGACAATCTAATACAGCCAGCACACAGAGACAGATACAGAACTAACTCTCAAAGAACAGACAGAAGCCAGCTCAGAAGCTGACCACAGGAAATAAGGTGAGTCTGAGAGGGGTCACGGCCACAGATGTGACAGTCAAACAAAAGGTCAGGGTGGTTTCCTTGGGCACTCTTCTCCCCATGATTCAGGCTCAAGATTGGCTATGCTTTGTGGACACATATATCCTAATACTTCCAGGCCACAGGAAGTATCTCCGATTTCAGTTGGGAACCAATCACTTTCAGTACCGCACATCAGCTCCCAGGATTTTCACCAAATGTCTAACAGTAGTTGCAGTGTCACTACACAGACTGGGAGTCCATGTGTTTCCCTACCTGGACAATTAGCTGGTAAAGAGTACATTGAGGGACAGTGCTGAAGAGTCCAGGAGCAGTTGTGAAGATCAAAAATTTACACTAGGCATGGATGCTGTTCAAAAATACCATCCTGGAAGCCCAGACCAGATTTATTCCATGCACTAAAAAAGAAGGAAGGAAGGCCAAACGACAACCAGCATGGTTAAAAAGTGAGGTAAAGGAAGCTATTAGAGCTAAAAGAGAATCCTTCAGAAAATGGATCTGACTGAAATAATAGGAAACAGCATAATAAATGGCAAGTCAAATGCAAAACACTGATAAGGAAGGCAATGAGAGATTTTGAAAAAAGACTGTGTTGGAGGCAAAAACACATAGCAAAAACTTTTTTAGGCATATTAGAAGCAAGAAGCTGTTGAAAGAATTGGTTGGACTGCTAGATGACCAAAGGGTAAAAGAGAAGATAAGGTCTTAGTGTAGAGATTTAACAAATTTTTTGCTTCAGTTTTCACCGAGGAAGATGTGAGAGAGATACCAGTGCCATAAATGGTATTCATTGTTGATTAGTCAGAGAAAATTGAAGAGTAACAAATCACCTGGACTGGATGGTATATATCCCATAGTACTGATAAAATTGAAAAATGAAGTTGTAGAGCAATTGTTAGTAATATGTACTTTATTTTTAAAATCAAGCATGGTACTGGAAGATTGGAGGGTAGCCAATGTAAGGCCATTTTTTAAATAAAAGAGTGGTGATTTGGGAAATTATAGACCGTTGAGTCTGACGTTGGTGCTGGGCAAAATGGTAGAGACTATTTTAAAGAACAAAATTATAGAGCATATACATAACCATGGATTGATGAGACAAAGCCAACATGGATTTAGTAAGGGGTAGTCTTGCCTCACCAATCTACTATATTTCTTTGAAGGGGTGAATAAACGCATGGATAAAAGAGAGCCAGTCGATATTGTGTATGTGGATTTTCAAAAGTCATTTGACAAAGTAACTCATGAAAGACTTTATCACATCTTGTGTTTTTATCACATCTAATGAGAAATGAAATGATGTTGACGGACAGGTGCCAGAGGGTGGTGGTGAATGGAGTTCGCTCAGAGGAGGGAAAGGTGAGTAGTGGAGTGCCTCAGGGATCGGTGCTGGGGCCGATTCTGTTCAATATATTTGTGAGTGACATTGCCGAAGGGTTAGAAGGTGAAGTTTGCCTATTTGCGGATGATACTAAGATTTGTAACACAGTGGACACCCCGGAGGGAGTGGAAAACATGAAAAAGGATCTGAAAAAGCTAGAAGAATGGTCTATGTTTTGGCAATTAAAATTCAATGCGAAGAAATGCAAAGTGATGCACTTAGGGAGTAGAAATCCAAGAGAGGCATATGTGTTAGGCGGTGAGAGTCTGCTAGGTACGGATGGGGAGAGGGATCTTGGGGTGATAGTATCTGAGGATCTGAAGGCGATGAAACAGTGTGACAAGGCGGTGGCCGTAGCTAGAAGGTTACTAGGCTGTATAGAGAGAGGTGTGACCAGCAGAAGAAAAGAGGTGTTGATGCCCCTGTACAAGTCGTTGGTGAGGCCCCACCTGGAGTATTGTGTTCAGTTTTGGAGGCCGTATCTTGCTAAGGATGTAAAAAGAATTGAAGCGGTGCAAAGAAAAGCTACGAGGATGGTATGGGATTTGCGTTACAAGACGTATGAGGAGAGACTTGCGGACCTGAACATGTATACCCTGGAGGAAAGGAGGAACAGGGGTGATATGATACAGACGTTCAAATATTTGAAAGGTATTAATCCGCAAACAAACCTTTTCCAGAGATGGGAAGGCGGTAGAACGAGAGGGCATGAAATGAGATGAGGGGGGGCAGACTCAAGAAGAATGTCAGGAAGTATTTTTTCACGGAGAGGGTAGTGGATGCTTGGAATGCCCTCCCGCGGGAGGTGGTGGAGATGAAAACGGTAACAGAATTCAAACATGCGTGGGATAAACATAAAGGAATCCTGTGCAGAAGGAAGGGATCCTCAGGAGCTTAGCCTAGAATGGGTGGCAGAGCTGGTGGTTGGGAGGCGGGACTAGTGCTGGGCAGACTTATACGGTCTGTGCCGGGGCTGGTGGTTGGGCAGCGGGGATAGTGGTGGGAGTGGAGGAGTGGCCTAGTGGTTAGGGTGGTGGACCTTGGTCCTGAGGAACTGAATTCGATTCCCGGCACAGGCAGCTCCTTGTGACTCTGGGCAAGTCACTTAACCCTCCATTGCCTGCCACATAGAGCCTGCCATGAGTGGGAAAGCGTGGGGTACAAATGTAACAAAAATAAAAAAATATCATATATTGAGCAAAAACTGCCATAATGCCCTTCACTATCAGGATCATTTTTGAAAGAGAAGGATGCCCATCTTTCGACACAAATCAGAAGATGGACGTCCTTCTCACAGAAACATCCAAATTGGTATAATCAAAAGCTGATTTTGGACATCCCCAACTGCACTCCGTCACAGGGATGGCCAAAGTTCAAGAGGGCGTGTCGGAGGCTTAGCAAAGGCAGGACTTGGGCGTGCCTAACACTTGGACGTCCTTGACCCATATTGTAAAAAAAGAAGGACGTCCCTGATGAGCACTTGGACGTTTTCACCCGGATTTGTTTTTGTTATGACTAAGGCACAAAAAGGTGCCCAAAATGACCAGATGACCACCGGAGAGAATCGGAGATGACGTCCCATTACTCCCCCAGTGGTCACTAACCCCCTCCCACCCTCAAAAAACATCTTTCAAAATATTTTGTGCCAGCCTCAGATGTCATACTCAGGTCTGTGACAGCAGTAAGCAGGTCCCTGGAGCAGTTTTAGTGCGTGCAGTGCACTTCAGATAGGCGTACCCAGCCCCTTCCCCCCCCCCCCCACACCTGTTACGTTTGTGCAGGAAACAGCGAGCCCTCCAAAGCCCACCACAAACCCACTGTACTCACATCTAGGTGCCCCCCTTCACCCATAAGGGCTATGGTAGTGGTGTACAGTTGTGGGTAGTGGAGTTGGGGGGGTTGGGGGGCTCAGCACACAAGGTAAGGGAGCTATATTCCTGGGAGCAATTTATGAAGTCCACTGCAGTGCCCCCTAGGGTGCCCGGTTGGTGTCCTGGCATGTCAGGGGGACCAGTGCACTTCAAATGCTGGCTCCTCCCACAACCAAATGGGTTGCATTTAGTCGTTTCTGAGATGGATGTCCTTGGTTTCGAAAATCACAGAAAATCAGAAACGTCCATGTCTAGCGACAACATTCTTAGTAGACTGGCCACAAAGACATTCCAGCAGAGCAGCGGAGCACCCTAGGGAACATATAAAAAGTCCTAGGTACACCTCTCACCATTACCCCCTTATATTGTATTGGTAGCCCTCCAAAACCCACCAAAAACTTACTATACCCACCTATACACCACTACAATATCCATTATGGCTGCAGATGTAACCTATCAGTAGCGTAGGAAGGGCGGTGGGGCGGTCCGCCCAGGGTGCATGCCGCTGGGGGGTGTCAGCTCCGCTGGTTCCCTGCTCCCTCTGCCCCGGAACCAGCGGAGCCGACACAGCCCTCAGCAACGTGCACTCGGGGCAGATCGGCCCTCCCGCCCGCCCCCCCACTTTCGTATGGCAGTAACCGCTTTCATATGGCAGTAAGAATGCGCTCCGGAGTGGGGGTGCACCGTGCTGCACCCGGGGGGGGGGGGGTACGCAGCGGCGACCCGCCCCGGGTGTCAGCCACCCTCGCTATGGCACTGTAACCTATACATAGGTACAGTAGGTTTTTGGTGGGTTGGGGGGGGGGGAATGACACTTATTGACCTGGGTATCCTTCTCTACGGTGCACTGCACTGACCACTAGGCTACTCTAGGGTCCTGCTTGCTGCTGTAATAAGTCTGGCTAACATATCTGATGCTGTCATAGAGACTGGAATGTGCTCTTTCTTTCACATCTTTTGGGGGGTGGGAGGGGGTCAGTAACCACTGGGGGAGTAAGAGGGGTCATGCCTCAATCCTTCCAGTGGTCATTCGGTCATATAGGGCACCTTTTCTATGACTCCATTATGACTGAAACAGCTTCAGACCAAAACATCTAACTTTTAGCCCTGGATGTTTTTGCTTTGTTCCATTATGGCAGAAAAACATCCAAGTTGTAGGGAACACCCAATGTCCTCAGCAACCTCCCCCCCCCCCCCCCCCCCCCCTTGTGATCTGGATGTCCTGCAGACAAACTGCATAGAAAACATCTAAAAATTTATTTTGAAATAGTGATATGGATTTTTTGCTGCTTTGCGCCGCTTTGTGGAAGTTTTTCTCTTTCGAAAATGAGCCCCACTGTCTGACTACAGTCATTCGCAATTACATTGCTCTGAAGAACTACAGCAGTTATCCAGGCATTGGTTAGTATAGTGATATGCAAATGAGTTAATAACTTATGAGTAGCTGGATTTCAGGAATAATCATGGGGGTCCTTTTACCAAGCTGTGGTAAAAAAAAAAAAAAGGCTCTGCGGTATCAGTGGGGGATGTTTTTGCTGCATGCCAGGGCCATTTTTACCTCAGTGGGTAAAAAGCCCCTACAAAAGACCTGGCTATGCTGTAAGATTCTTACCATGTCATCATGTGGGGAGGAGCAGTTATGCCACCCATTGAGGTGGTGGTAAGGTCTCCCAGCATGCGGTGCTGCCCAATTACTGCCAGATTAGCGCCATGCTAGAAATTACAAAATTATTTTTCTATAATGCCAGAAATAGGGCACAATCGAAGCAGAACTACCACCGGCAGTTGCATTGGGCCAACTGTATTTCCGGGTTGCCACGTGGCAACCCTTTAGTAATAGGGCCCTCATGTGATTCTACATGACTAATATTGTTTTTTTTTCCACTTGTATGCAAGTAAAGCAGGCAGTGGCCTTCAGATCAGTAAAGCTCTTCTATCTACAGTGCACCCAGTAAAAGTGGTAAAAGACTGAAAAACAGGGACTCTGTAATAGGTTTGAGTATGCTTTTATTTTCAGGTCATTGGCAGTGCCACTTTCATACATCAAGATTATTTCCAAAATCAATTTGCGAGAATCAAGTTAAAGAGGTTAGCAGTGCTATTTTTTTTACTAGCCAAACGCAGCAATTTCATCCTTGCAATGAATTCGATGGGTTTTACTTTTATGTTTGCCTAGAATAAGTTCTGTTATGTAGATCTGAGCTTTATGACCGCACTAAATCAGCAGCATGGTTAAGCAGGGAGACTGAAATGTCAGATGTAATATAATTCCACTAAAAGCATATCACAGAGCGAATGTCCTTCATTGAGGGTCTTTATGCAAAGGCCTAGGCCTAGAGGCATTTCTATTGCCTCCAAATTACTGGAAAATATTGCTATGGTGATACAGTATTTACATTTTCTGGCCTCTTGTAGGTAAACTTCATTTGCATGAATGAAAAGTAAAGAAGCTTTCTTCTGTACCTACAAGCTTTCTACCCAAATACAATCTAAATTTCAGTACAATAGAAAAAGTTCTAGGAAAATATGACCTCTTGAGTCAGTGAGAATGATGGAGGAGGAAGCAGGTTTGTTTTTGTGCTCACAATCACCTATGTAGTGTATTGCTGATGAGATGTGGTGTATGATCCTAGCAATGCAAGAAAAGAGGGGGGAGAGAGCAAAGCAGAAAAAAAAGGAGGGAGAGCAAAGAAGAAGTAAGATAATGCAAAGATAGAAGGGAGGAGAGAGAACAGAAGAAAAGGGGTTGGAGAAGAGCAGCAAACATCAGTAAGGCTTGGAGGAGGGACAAAGAATAGCAGAAATAGAGCAGAGCAGAAATGGAGGACAGGGAGAGAGAAGAGGTAGATGAGTAAGGAGAAGGACAGTAGAAGAGATGAAGAAAAGCTTAAAAGAGAGTCCTAATTAGCATCAGTTGATTTATTATCTTATAATGTGATTATGGAGGTGAATTTAGAAGACTTGCATGTCATTTGCATGTAAAAACAGCAGATTTATGTGGGTAAATTGCCCAGTGGCGTTCCTAGGGGGGCTGACACCCGGGGCGGATCGCCGATGCGCCCTGCCCCCAGGTGCAGCGCCCCCCCCCCCCCCCGGAACAGCATGACGCCCCCCCCGGTGAAAGAACCCCCGATCCCCCGGCGAAAGACCCCCCCCCGGGTGCACGCCGCTGGGGGGGGCGGTGACGTGCGCCTGCCGGCTCTTCATTTTCATGCTCCCTCTGCCCGTAACAGGAAGTAACCTGTTCCGGGGCAAAGGGAGCATGAAAACGAAGAGCCAACAGGCGCGTGGCACCCCCCTAGCGGCGTGCATCCGGGGCGGACCGCCCCCACCGCCCCCCCTTGGTATGCCACTGAAATTGCCAGATACATATGAGCACTGTTCCCTTTAAGCTGAGCGGGAGTCCTCCACATACAGTCCTGTCAGTGGAGGGTGCTGTTTCAATATCACATTTTTAATAGTGAAGGGCAGGCAAGTTCTACAGGACTCCAGGGAACCTGCTTGTCCCTAACGATTGAAAACACAATATTGAAGCACCACCCCCCACTGGTAGCAATGTCGTTGGAGGACTCCCGCTGAGCTTAGATCGAAAAGTGCATATGAGTTAGCTATTTTAACTCATGTTCTGGGTATGGTCTGGGTGGTCCTACAAAGTATATTCGTGAATTTAGAACTGCAATACCTTGGAAATATTCCTCAGCAGCATTTATAGCTGTTTCACGACACATGTAACTCCTAGATAACCTTGTTTGAATTTAGGGTTTGGAGAGGACTTGAGATGGAATTCTGCAGACTTTTCTGGTATTCAAAGTCACCTCCCTGTGCAGTATCTTAATCAGCTCCTTGCAGGGTTCATGCTTAATCACTCCAGCGGTCATCTGGTCATTTAAGGCACCTTTTTCTGACTTAGTCATGAGAAATTCAGGTCTAGACCAAAACATCTAAATCGTAGCCCTGAACTTAATCCAAGGTTCCACGTTAGGAGTCACTGACCAGGAAACGGATCTAGGCATCATCGTTGATAATACGTTGAAACCCTCTGCTCAGTATATGGCAGTGGCTAAGAAAGCAAATAGAATGTTAGCTGCTATTGGTAAAGGAATGGAAAACAAAAATAAGGATGTTATAATGCCTTTGTATCACTCCATGGTGTGACCGCACTTTGAATATTGTGTACCGTTCTGATCACCGCATCTCAAAAAAGATATAGTGAAATTAGAAAAGGTACCGAGAAAGGTTTCAAAATGATAAAGGGGATGGTACAGCTTGCCTATGAGGAAAGGCTAAAGCAGCTAGGGCTCTTCAGCTTGGAGAAGAGACAGCTGAGAGAAGATATGATCGAGGTTTATAAAATACTGAGTGGAGTGGAACAGATAGATGTGAATCACTTGTTTACTCTTTCCAAAAAGACTAGGACTAGGGGGATTGCAATGAAGCCACAGAGTAGTAAATTTAAAACAAATCAGAGAAAATATTTCTTCACTCAACGTGTAAATGAACTCTGGAATTCAT
Organism: Microcaecilia unicolor; assembly: GCF_901765095.1. Lineage (NCBI taxonomy): Eukaryota > Metazoa > Chordata > Amphibia > Gymnophiona > Siphonopidae > Microcaecilia > Microcaecilia unicolor. The sequence continues at coordinate 606,983,294 of NC_044031.1, read as the reverse complement.
TGCAAAATAAACATCGCCCTCTTGTGGGCCCTCATACAGAGGGGCCACACCACAGTGAGGTTCTTCTCAAGTGGCATCTTATTCAGAGTGGGCATGCAAAGCAACAAAGGGCAAAGGTTCATTCTACATCAGAGGTTTAGAAGGTGACATAGAGGGAGCGTGGAGCACCATAACTTTACTAACTGATGATTTGTTGCACTTAAAAAAGGTAATAAAGCAAGAAGTAAAACAACAAAAACACAGAGCAATAAGGCAAAAACTCAAAATAGAGAGTAACAATGTTTTAAATCCAGAACCCAGAGAAGCCCACCAAGAGGAAAGCATATTCATAAAATTGGAAACAAAAGCATCTCCTGTAACAGTAGGTTTTGAATTCTGTGCTACTCTATAATTTCTTTTCTATAAGCAGACCATTAGCAGTTAAATTAAAACAGTACATACACATACTACAGGCACTGCCTTCTTATCATGCTCCTTCTTCCACAAATCATAATATTTCAAATGTTACTAGTGCACACAATTTTCAATACACTATCCATTTCCTACTTTCAATGAAATTAGTTGAGAATTAAAAATTAACTTCCCCCATCAAAATCTAAATAAAAATCATAGCAATATTTACAGCAGCCGGCTTCAAACTTATGTACACGTATACTTTCTCAATGCTTTTATACTGGTGGACTGCCACACTCTGTGGTCTTCTTCTCGCAACACGCAGGAGGCTCAACTCATCTCCAGAGGCAAATACAAATACTTACAAATCCATTCTCTCAGTCGCCTTAGATGTGGATCATCGGCCGGCACCACTCAGTGTCTCTGTCTCCTCACACTGGACTGGGTACATTTACAGTCGTCTGCACACATTTCTTCAGTGCTGCAAGCATCACCCAGTTAAGGACTGGTCGGGACGTTCTATTCCATGTCCACCACAGAATTGAAGGTCTAGTGCCTGAGGCAATATCACCTATCCCAATTGTTCCTCATACGGGGCACCAAATTGTATAGCAACCCTCTTGCCTCTAAAGGGAAGCTAAACAAAACAAAACAGAAGAGACTGAAAGAAAGCCCTTATGGCAAAGGAAACACACTCTCTTTTGTAATAATGCTAAAATTTATTAGAGTAAATAAATGGTTACAATAAAAATTCTTTTATCCCAATGTTACAGAAAATTGAATTCTTATTTATACCAGTCTAAATTTCAGTATAAGAACAATAAAATCTCTCTCTGGTGTTTCTGTGGATTTCCCTGGAAGCTTAACAAAAATCTGACTGCCACAAAATGTGCTTGTCAGATTACTGAAGCTTAATTTTGTCCAATCAGTTAATGCCTTATATTTTCTCTCTTACTTATCTGGTATTCTTCAATTCTGATCTGTAAGGTCACCTTCGCATAATTCTGCTTCTTTGGTATTTTTCCCAATTATCCATCATTTGCCCTTTGTAATCTCCGTCCCTCAAATATTTATCACTCATACTTGTCCTTCACTGAAAATGTCTCTGTGTTATGTTTAGAGCCTGTTTGAAGCAAACAAACAGACACGTGTTAAAGTTTATGGCCCATTAATAGGGCTAAGCAAGCCTGTCTATGGTCTGTGAGAAGACCAAGAAGACACAGGCTAGCTAATTGCCCTACTAGATCATAAATAAGGGAATACGTTATATATACAGAGAATGTAGTAAAAGCAATCAGCTTAGCAGGGTTTAAAATGGACTTGGGGGGGGAAATGACTGTTTTGGGATCTTGCCAGGTACTTGTAAGCTGATTTGTCCACTATTGGAAATAGGATGCTGGGCTTGATGGCTGTTGGTGCGGTAATGGGCTGTGTTGGTATTGCTTAGTAAACAGGGGGGTTGATTTAATTTGGTTTTGAGAACCTCCCTACCACATTTTCCTGTGTTGTTTGTACCCACATGTACCAAGACAATGTACTCTTCCCCAGCACCAGTGGCGTAGCCAGACCTGACATTTTGGCTGGGCCCAGAGCTAATATGGGCGGGCACAATATATTATATATATATATAGGTGGGCTTCTGGGTGGGGATGGGCTCTTTACTGCAGGGCAAAAAAAGGTATATTTTAATCATTAAATATATACATTTTTTGCCCTAGGCAGTGAAGTGCTTACCCCACCCAGAAATTCCACAACAATAAATTTTAATAGTGCCCACCAGACCCCAGCTAGCTTAATTTTAAAAACAAATTACCATGATAATGTTAAAAATAAGATGCAAAAAAACCCAAAAAGCATGTTATTACCTGCTGCTGGGCTGGGCTGGCAGCTGCTGCTTGGCAGTAAGTTACCTGGGGCCGGGAGACAGGAACTCGACTTTGACCAGACCTTTCTTCTGTTTCCACGTTTCCAGGCCAGGGAGAGCAGGGCCAGGCTGAACCCTTCGTACGTGCATGTGGCCATGTGCAGCTTTAGCCTTACCCTGCCCTCCCTCACATGCCACGTCACGTCGAGTGAGCGGAGCCGAGCGAAAGCGAGGCTGAGGCACGCCGCCGCCGCGCACAGCCACGTATGGGACGGGTCATACCGCTACCGCGAATGCAGTGCGACCAACAACAACGACGCCACCGACACGCTGCCTTTCTCTAAGCTCGAAGGTAGGTGGGCGTGGGCTGATAATCTCTTCTGAGCCTGCCCTGAGCGCGGGTGCCCGCGATGTATGCTAGGGTGCTAGGCTCTGCTGCATGCGGTGTGTGTGTGTGCGTGCTTGGGTGGTGGGCGGGCCTGAGGACGGAATCGGACTGAGCCTGAGATCAGCGCCGCATGTCGGGTGCTGTCTCTCTGCCGTCACGCTAGGCAGCTAGGCTGCTGCTGCAGTTGTGTGTGCGCTGGGTGGGCGGGCCTGGGCTGAAATTGGGTGGGCCTGGGATTCCAGTCCAGTGTTCCAGTCCAGGGGGGGTTCCAGTCCTGTGTCCTCCAGTCCGGGGAATTCCAGTCCAGTGTTCCAGTCCATGTGTTCCGGTTCGCTGGGCAGTGCCTGCAGTCCCTGCCAGTGTGCTTGCCCAGTGTTGGTTGGTGGGTTTTGCCTGCTGCTGTCGCTCCTCGGCAGCAGCCCAAGGGCTCACGTTTGCTCCAGAGCCCGGCCCCGCGGGCTCTGAACCTGAGAACCTGACATGTTTTTAATTCATTTTCCCCTCTGATTTTTATGTTTTCCTCTTCTGTTTATCATTTTATGTTTTTTCAACTTTTTTAACAAGATGTTTATATCATATCAATGTCTTTCTTTTGCTTGCGTTATAGGTCCAGTTCTTTTGCTTTCCCTTATGTTTCTCTTTATCCTACCTATATTTTTCTATTCTCTTCTCTCTCCCCTTCCTTTTATCTCTCACACACACATTCTTACTCCTTACCTCCCCCACACACATGCATCCTTTTCACTCGCTCTTCCCTACTTCGCCATAATTTCTTCATTTCTTCTTCCATTCTTCTTCCTTGCTTCTCTTCTTGACACCACCCTTTTGCCTTCTTCCTTTTATCCACTTCTGCCCCTTCCCATCTTTCTCACAGCTGTTCTTTTTTTATTTATTTTCTTTCCCCCATCAGCTTCTCTTGCCTTTTCCCAATGTCTCTCCTTCCTTTATCTCCTCGTCACCATTTTTTCTTTCCCCTCCTTATACTCTTCCTTCTTATCTTGGTTGTTTCAAAAACATCTTTTGTAAATATTGGAGAAGAAAAGAGTAGATACTGGGCTTCCTCAGGGGTTTGTACTAGGACTGCTGCTTCTTAACATATTTATAAATGATTCTAGAGATGGGAGTAACTAGTGAGGTAATTAAATTTGCTGATGACACAATATAATTCAAAGTTACTAAAGGATTGAGAAAAATTTAAACAGGACCTTACAAGGCTGGGAGACTGGGCATCCAAATGGCAAATGCAACTTAATGTGAGCAAGTGCAAAGTAATGCCTGTAGGAAAGAGGAACCCAAATTATAGCTACATGATGCAAGGTTCCACAGTAAGAATCACCACCCAAGAAAAGCATCAGACCCTTCTCTCAAAACCTTAGCATCTGCCAACATCATCCCCTTTTCCTATCCCCAGCATCGGTATCAACACCCAATAGCTTTTTCTCAGTCCCAGCATTAGACCTTTCTCCCCAAATCAGTTTCTTTCTCCAAACTCAAACTCATCTGCCAGCATCAGTCTCTTTACCCATCCATAGCATTCACATCAACCTCTAGCACTCGTATCCTATCTTCATCATCAAGTCCATCTCTTAAAACTAGCCACCTTCTTCCAACTCAACCCCTGCCCCAGCATCTATCAGCATCATTCCCTTACATCACCAGCATCTTTGCCAGTCCCTGTATCCATCATCACACCCTTCTTTTAACATGATACCTCCTCTTCCACCCTATAACTACCAGCATTATGCCCTCTCCTCTTCCATCCAAATCCAGCATCTTCCCTCTCTTTCTTGCATTCTTCCATGTGGTCAAGCATGTCCTCTTCCCACCCCAGTTCCATGGTCCATCGCTTACCACTTCTCTCCTCTACCCCTCCACATGGTCTAGTGTACAGTCCTTGAAAGTGCTGTCTCAAACTAAGGTAGACTGTCAGCTAACCCAGAGTACAGAACATCTTCTTAATGCCAAATCAAACAAAGGAAATATGACGTACAGTTTTTGAATGTTGAACAAGAGTCTCTGCCCTGCAGATTGGAGTCTGTTCTCAACTAGCCCCATCCTCTAGCATGCACAGTGGGGCTACAAGATTTCCAGCTCTGTGCTGGGAGTGGATGCTGTAAATACTTATAAATGGTGACATTTTCATGATGTTACTAGGCTTTTGAAAGGCTTAAAGCAGCATGGCACAGTGTTAGAAACAGTTCATAACAAACATGCTACAGACAAATTCCTGTTATTCGATGGAGAAAGAATGGGCATGATATAGCCCCTCAGACACAGGGACAAAGGGCCAGCCAATAGGAAAAGTCCCATAAGGCATAGGGAACATGGACAGGTGTTCAGGAAAAGCCTGTCACAAGAGAACTACAATTACATTACTTTGTAGTCCTATCCTACTTAAAGAGCACAAAACATATATAAACAATAAGCACCCTGCCTCCATGAATATAGGGGCAGAACAGTCTAGCATCTCCCCTCCCCCCACCAAATAAATCTGTCATCTCTCTATATAAAACGCACCTCCAACGTTCTAATGAAGCCTCTCTTAGCCAACATTCTAAAAGTGAAGGGGGTGAGATCGCTTTGTGTCTGCCCCGCCCACGCGTCAAACGTGATGACGTCGAGGGCGGAGCAATGACACTCAACCAATCGCATCGCTCGGCAGCGAAGCGTCAGGGAAGGAGGCGGCGCTCTCGACGTCTAGCCTTCCCTTCGCTGTGTTCCGCCTTCTTCTGACGTCAAGGATGACGTCAAAAGAAGGCGGAACACAGCGAAGGGAAACCTAGACGTCGGGAGCACCGCCTCCTTCCCTGACGCTTCGCTGCCGGAACCGCCACGGAGGTAAATTTAACAAGAAGAAGAAAAAAAAACGCATGTTGGGGGGACAGAAGAGGGTGGCCAATAAAGTACAACAATGGGAGCGGGAGGGCAGGGGAGAAACGACAGCATGGATGCAAAGGTGGGGGGGGAGAAGAGGGCAGGCCAGGCTGGGACATGGGAGAGAGAGGAGCATGGATGCGAGGGGAGGTCATGGAAGGGAGAGAGGGGACTTGCTGGAAAAGGATGAATGGAGGCGGCAGGGGACAGAGGAGCATGGATGGCCATGGATTGGGAGGGGAGGGCTCAGGGAGAGAGGGGAATTGCTGGAAAGGGATGAATGGAGGGGCAGGGGACAGAGGAGCATGGATGGGCATGGATTGGGAGGGCAGGGCTCAGGGAGAGAGGGGAATTGCTGGAAAGGGATGAATGGAGGGGACAGATGGGCATGGATGGATATGGATTGCAGGGCAGGCCTCAAGGAGAGAGGGGAATTGCTGGATAGGGATGAATGGAGGGGCCAGGTGACAAAGGAGCATGGATGGGCATGGATTGGAAGGGCAGGACTCAGGGAGAGGGGAATTACTGGATAGGGATGAATGGAGGGGCCAGGTGACAGAGGAGCATGGATTGGAAGGGCAGGACTCAGGGAGAGGGGAATTGCTGGATAGGGATGAATGGAGGGGACAGATGGGCATGGATGGATATGGATTGCAGGGCAGGCCTCAGGGAGAGATGGGAATTGCTGGATAGGGATGAATGGAGGGGGCAGGTGACAGAGGAACATGGATGGGCATGGATTGGGAGGGCAGGGCTCAGGGAGAGAGGGGAATTGCTCGAAAAGGATGAATGGAGGGGGCAGGGCACAGATGGGCATGGATTGGGAGGGCAGGGCTCACACTCTCTCTCTCATATACAATGTCTTTCAGACTCTCACTCTCACACACTCTATCTCACACTGTATCACATTCACTCTCTATGTGCCACACAGTCACTCACACACTCGCTTGGTCTCATACACTCACTCTCACAGAGAATCTGTGTCTCACACACACTCTCTCTCTCGCCCACACACACACACTCTCTCTCACACTGTGTCTCACATACACACTTGCACACACTCTCATTCTCACACACACACTCTGTCACAAACACACTCACACCCAGACTCACTCTCTCTCTCACACACTCACACTTTCACTCTGACTCTCAAACAGTCACTCTCACATACACTCTCCCAAACATACACACTCCGAGGAAAACCTTGCTAGCGCCCGTTTCATTTGTGTCAGAAACGGGCCTTTTTTACTAGTAGTGAATAAATGCAATAAGAACTGAAGGTACAGCATGCTGCTGAGCCCGAGAGCCCAAGTGCTCTACAAAGCATTGGTGAGTCCTAGTCCTTCTGATATACACTTCCTCATACTAAGGGGCAGGATTTAGCAAAGATTTGGAGAGCACTTAGGATCAGATAAGCCACAGCACTCTTCACTGTCAGTTCGTTTTGCTATTGCTGCTGTTGTGGAGGAAAAGGTTTGAGGGGAGATGTTTAACCAGGGAGAAGTACGGAGAAACTATCACAGCTGCTGCAGCAGCAGTAGTTGAGAGAGGGAGACACTCTCTTCTAATACCTATGCTTTGCAGTCTTTGAGGGGCAATGTACCCTCACCCTTCCAAATACACCCATCATCATAACTCATGTTTGCAGCTAGCTACAATCACACTGATCATTTAGTCAATTCAGTGTAGGAAAATGTCAGGATCAAAGGTCAAGTTGTGAAAAATAAATCAATGCAAGAAACTTAAATAAATCAAATCAATAAGCACAGGTTTAAGATAAATAAGATAATTTTATATTATATCCTGATTTTTTTATTTTATTTATTTATTTATTTATTTATTGCGAACCAATGAAAATGTATTAACCTTTTGTCAGGGAAGGAAACCCTTATGACTTACAGAGTCATATGTAATTAGTTTTCCATTTTTATTTTATGCTAAAATTTAATTTAATTCAATAATGAGGAAAACTGAGAGAGCCATGCCAAGGCCTGAACTTTGGCATTGATCCAGTTTTTCAATTACCATAATGAGACTAGAGGAATGACTGTCATTCAATCGTTATATTTCTGACCTTCATCAGTTCAAAGTAGTTATGAAATTTAGCTTTTGTGAAGGTTATATATGGTGGATGGCAACCATACTATGTCGTTTTGCAAATAAATTGTTTTTTCTGGAATTTGTGAATTAATTTATGTTTAATTTTAATGTAGATCCCCTATGGGTGAGGTTTATAAAAGAGGGTGGTACAATAATAAAATCACGGTGTAGGGTCCCACGGTAAACACTCACCACTTAGTGTGCAATTCAAGATGTTAAACGAATTTCCCTAGATGTTACAAAATTTTAATGATGACAATTTTGCACACTAAATGTTGGATTTAAATAATTTATTGCACAAGATGGTTTTAAAGTGCAATTAATGTTTGATAATAACAAATAAGTTCAGCTCACAATAACTTTCAACTCTTGTATAATTTCAGGAAAACATACGCTGTGAAGCGATCAATTTCTATTCAAACCACAACTTAACACATCAGATAAGTACATTAATCAATTTTTCCTCTCTTTACCCAAACTTTCACCAGTTTTCATACACTTAAAGAAGGGAATTGATTATTTGTGTTCAATTCTTTGTTTCAGAACCAAAATTTCTACTTAAAGTGACTCAGACGGTTTATGGACTACTGTCATCAATCAGGTAAGTACCCATATTTATAAATAGCCCCTTAAATTACTGAATGAGATGGTGGCTGGAACACTTAACTGCTCTGTAGACTTTTCTTGTATGATGGTGACTTTGGTCTTTTGTGGTAGTTGGTGCACGTGTCGCTCCTGCGATGGTCCTCCTGTGTTGCCCAACAGCCTCTGTACCTGTACTCTAGTTAACCAAAAGAAATTGAAACCCTGTCTCCCTATCTTGTGGGAATTTTTATAAGGATTTTTGTTATTTTTCAAAACTGTGGCCAACCTACCTAGATTAAATCAACAGATAATTAATGTTCCCTATTGCAGAACCTGCCTTGTTACTTTTCCCAGCCTAATGAGGAACGCTCTTCTGCTTATATTGACACACCTTAGGGTCAATCATTCCTTTCATACTTCTGACAAAAATCATTTAGGAAGAAACTTCAATCGCACCAAAATTTGTGTTTTGCTTATTTCTTACACCTCACTGATGTCAGGCTCACTTTCTCACTTTCCACACCTTTTACACCAATGCCCTATTAAGCAGTGGTTCCACCAAAGACAACAGTCTCATCCAATCTCTTAATCAGCACAGATTCTCACTACAGTCAGGTGCACTGTGGTCACAACCCCACTCCGCAGCAGGTCAGTGGAAACACACCAAAGTTCATGCACCCTCACTGCCACTAGCCACCTTCACTTGTTACCAGCAGGTTATTATACAGCTTATAGCCAATTTCAAACTCAGGCAAGCCTTTCTGTATAACCACTTAGCAAATTAACACATATGCTCTCCCTCAGTGCCAGTCAGCTGTGCTGTGATTATCAGCTTGTCTATTTACATAAATTTCTTATACATATAAGGGCAGAGCATCTTTCATGCAAGTCTATCTCCTTTGTACCTTCAGTCCCTCTGTTCCACAAAATTCCACTCTATCTCTCAGTCATCCGCTGCCCTGCAATGCAACACAATTTTTTCCTCATACTCTCACACTGAATTACAGTCAATTTCTCTCTCTCTCAGACCAGGACACTCATCACCCTGGTCTGGCTCCTTCAGCTTCTTCAGCTCCTCTCACCTTGTATCAGACAACTCTTTATTTAAGCTCTCTCTCCTATATAAATCAACTCTTACACACACACAGGCACAGCACCTTCCACACACAGGTCTGTCCTCTCCTGTGTCTTCCGTTCCTCTGACCTTGTCACCAGCAGGGTTGTCAAATAAAAAAAAAAATCCCCACACAAAACCGCCCAAAACCCGCACACACCCCACCCCCGCCGTCATCAACCCCGCCCCTTCCGTCATCACCCCTGCCCCCGCCGTCATCACCCCCGCCCCCGTCGTCATCAGTCCCCCCCACCGTCATCGCCCCGCCCAATATGTCACCAAACCCTGCCCTCTGAAGGTAGCCAGAACTCCCTTTTACCAAACTTGACAGGCAGTAGCAACATCTGTAAGCCACTGATGCCAGCACACTATGCGTGCTTAGCTGTCGGTGACTCAAGCATGCTGTCACTGAATGCAGAGCTTGGTAGAAGGAAGTTATGGCCGTCTTTGGAGGAAGTCCTCAGCTGGGGAGGCTTGGGATCCCTACCAGCTATACAGCAAGGGTCAGAACTGGTGTTAGACATGCTAGGACCCCCTCGCCTCCCTGCCTTCCCTCCAATTTCCGAACCTGCCATTACTGTCACACCAACAGACCCTCACCAAATACAGAACATGGGATCGCGTATCAGAAATAAAAATATTTAGACAAAAATTGAACTCGGAACCCCAAAAAAGTTAAACTTAGCATGTACTTCAACACTGGAGAAATAAAAATAAAAATGTATTTCCTTTCTCCTGAACACGATACAAACACATTTGCTATGTAGATTTCCCAAAGCCAACATACTCCATTTAAAACATTCAAAATACATTGTTTTCTACCTTTGTGGTCTGGACATTGTATTTTTCCATCATGTTGGTTGCAGCTTCTTTTCTGCTTTCCTGTCTGTCATCTTCTAATTCTCTTTCAAGCGGCTGCTGTCCATTTGTCTTCTTTTACCTTCACTACACATGCTTCTGACATATTGACTTCTTATTTTTAGCTCTTTCCTCTCTTTTTTTCTTCTTTCTGCCTTGCTGTCAACTCAAATTTCACCCTCTCACTGTTCTCCTCCTTTTTAGTTTACAGCTACCTATCAGATTTTCATCTTTTTCTCTCACCTACTAGCTTTTCCATTTCCCCATCTCACTCCTTCCTCAGCCCTCCATTCCCTTTCATTACCATATTTCTATCCTCTGTAATCACTATCTTTTTATTTATTTCCTTGCCACCCTCTTCCTCTCCTTCCTGGCCTCTCCCACATGGTTCCACCATCTTCCTTCCCTCCATCCTTGTAGCCCAGCATCTGCTCCCTCTTTCTCCCCACCCCACTCTTGTAGCCTTACATCTCTCTTCCCTCCTGCCCTCTCCCCCATGTTCCAACATTTCTCCCTCTCTCTTCCCTCACTCCCACTGTCCGGCATCTCTCCATCACCCTTCTGCTTCTGAATCCAACATCTCCTCCTTTCTTCCCTCTCCACCTCCTGTGTTTTTCTCTCCCTCTCATTCACCCCCAGGTCCAATATATCTCCCTCTCTCCCACGTTCTACCATTTCTCCCTCTCTTGTGCCATGGGTCCAACACTTCTCTTCCCCCCTCCCCCCATGCAACATTTTCTCTCTTCCTCCCTTCCACTGCTGTGCCATGTTCAACATTTCTGCCTCTCCCCCTCCCTTGTGCCCCATCCAACATCTCTAGCTTCCCCCTACAAATCTCTTCCTGCCCTCCACCATCATGTCCAATTTTTCACCATCTATCTTCTCCTCCTCACCACCCCCTGTCCAACATTTACCATCTCTCCCTCCCCACTACCCCCCTATGTCCAACATTTCTCCTTCTCTTGTCCCTCTCCCCTCCCCATGCAAGATTTTTAACTTTCTTACCCCTCTCTACCCTATGTCCCACAATTCTCTCTCTCTTGCCCCTCTCCACCTCATGCCCCCCCCCCCCCCATGCAGTATTTATCTTATGGAGACCTCCCCCCAACTCTCCCACTCTTCAATGGGGCACCACCCTTAAAAGGCTGAGCTCTGATCCTGCATCTCCCTCCCTCTGTCCCACTGCAGCGCTTCTCAGACGCTGCCTACCTACCACCACCATGATCCAGCATGTACCTCCCGTTTCAGCAGCAGCAGTAGCGATTCAGGTAGCGATTCATGCTGCTGCTGCTTTGTGCTAACCTGGAAGCATCTCCTCTGCCGAGCACCCGCGTCCTGCCCCAGCAGAAACAGGAAGTTGTAATAATGGGGGTGGGACGCTGCAGAGGAGACGCTTCTGGGTTAGAACGAAGCAGCAGCAGCATGAATCGCTACCGCTGGTCCGCGCTGCTGCTGAAACGGGAGAATCGTGGCGGTGGTAGGTAGGTAGCGTCTGGGAAGTGCTGCAGTGGGACAGAGGGAGGCAGATGCAGGTTCGGGGGAGCTCAGCCTGCTCCCTCTGCTGCCGTTCCAACGAAGGTGCTCTGCAGGGTGGGCCTGAACCCAAACTGGGTGGGCCTAGGCCCACCCAGGCCCACCCGTGGCTACGCCCCTGGTATATAGAGAATATGGATTTCCATACAAAAGACACGATAAATTACATTACACTTTAATAAGAATTATACCATCATCCAGGCCACATTTTCCTGAATCCAATCCATGTTTTATATTTTTTAAACCATAAACAGGCACCATTTCACATCATTTTCATGTAAAAACCCCATGAAAAGTTAATGGAATTTTACCAAAAATTCCACATATGTGGACACTTCAGACACCATGGTCGGAAGTTTAATAACCATTATGAGAGCAGCGCATGACGCTCCGCACCAAAAATACCCCCATAACCCCTTCAAAATTAACTTTAAAATTTTTAAATTATACAGTCCTCCTATCAGACCCCCCCAGACCCCCCAACCATAAAAATAAAATTCCTAAAAAATTCAGGGAAGGCCCGAGAAAAATACACTACAAAAACTCAAAAATTAAGCAAATTTAAATTAAAACAAGGCCATGGGACCTCTTACCTGACCCCTCTAACGTCCATCCTGGGGTCGTTTCACTTTTTCCGAGTCCCGGACACCATCCGACGCTCCTCCGATTTTCTTCGGGCCAAAAATCAAGGCCCAGGCTTCAGTTTGCGGCCTACCGGGAGCTCCAGCTTAATCGCGCATGCGCACGCGCACCGGAGGCAGCTGGCTCTCTCTTTCCCCTGCGTTCCTCCGGCTCCACGGCAGGGTTGCCAGGTGGGCAGTTTTACCGCCCAATTGGGTGGGTTTTCGCCAGCGGCGGCGGGAAAATGTTGCCGGCTGCGGGATGCGGTTTTCCCGTCGCCGCTGTGCAAGTTCGGCGTTTTTTCCGGGGCTTCTATTGGTCCAAATTGGACCAATAGAAGCCTTTCAGGGGCAGGGCCGACGTCAGGGATGATGTAGGGGGCAGGGCTAGTGATGTGGGAGGCGGGGCTAGTTACATGGGAGGCGGGGCTAGGTGATGCGGAAGACGGGGATTGGCTACGGGCAGTTTTTTGGCGGGTTTCGGGCTGGGAAAATTTTTCCCAGCTGGCAACCCTGCTCCGCGGTGGCACGCCACTCACGCCAGTCATGTTTTTGCAGGCTGCTGCTTCCTCCGGTCCCTCTTCAGCCCCAGGACTTGCTCCAGTCCCGAAACGGGACTCAAGAACGCCGGAGCAAGCCTGGGGAAGCCTGGAAATGCTGCCCTCCAATCCGGATGGGCCAAAAGCAGCCCAAAAATTGTCAGACCCACAGGAGGGTCGAAGAAAAACCTCGGGGCACTTTAAAAAAAAAACAATAAAACCCGCAGACCCCGGAGCACCGGTAAGCCCCTTAAAGGGGACACTGATCATTTTTATTACCTCATTTACATTAATGATAGCCACAAAGTAGCCCATGTAGTCCTGAATTATGAAATGGGATTCTACATCCATAGCTATGTAGGATCTTGCTTCCAACTTGGATGTAATGGAGGATATTAGTTCACACTGGCACTTCCATGAGTCCAGGTGTTCAATATTTGCAATTTATAGAAGACCTCATCAGATGCCTCAGGATATTGTATATTTTGCTTCCTGATGGGACCATAGGAATAATCCTCCTGATGGACAGATTGCCAGAGTCTTCTAAATTTTGATTGGTCACAGGGGTTCTTCCAGGAACCAGGAAATGCAGCATTTTCTGTTTCCTGGAAGAATCCCTATGACTAACCCTCTCTGAAATAATATAATACCCTATAGGAATGGATATTACTAAAGTTTTAGATTTTTCCAGAGCCCTGGGGAGGGGGCAGGTCCCTGCCAGAGGACTGGAGTAGGAGAATGTCCCTTGGAGGGAGGACGCCCGGGGGGAAGAGGGGTTGGTGGTTGAGAGGCTAGGATAGGGGAGGGCAGACTTATACGGGGTCTGTGCCAGAGCTGGTGATGGGAGGCGGGACTGGTGGTTGGGAGGCGGGAAATACTGCTAGACAGACTTATACAGTCTGTGCCCTGAAAAAGACAGGTACAAATCAAGGTAAGGTATACACATAAGAGTTTATCGTGGGCAGACTAGATGGACCGTGCAGGTCTTTTTCTGCCGTCATCTACTATGTTACTATGTAAAATGAAGAGAAATAGTGCTCTGGTACTGAAGAGTGACAGGAGGAAAAGTATGGAAGGAAATAAAGCTAAAGTTATCTGAGGGGGGGGGGGGTGTCTTTGGTTGCCTACAGGTCTGGAGTTGCCTGTACATCTCCTGTCATTGACTAGGAGAAGAGAGAGAGGAGTCCTGAAAATTGGAGAGATCCACTGGCTGTGAGAGGCAGGTTGCAGCTCCAATAACTGGCAATCAGGAGACAGTGTGCTACTGGTGGATAGAAAAAGGCCCAGCCCGGGAGCAGGGGACTGAAGCTCTGTCCAACTGAAATGAAGAATTGTGTTTATAGATACAAAGCAGAGACACAACTGAAAGTATGAAGTTAAGATAAACAGAATTTAATGGTTAGATACAAGTTTGAGTTTATTGTTGAAATAAGTATTCTCAATTGCATGGGGAAAATGTTGGGGTATAAAAATATTCTTGGAATATATTAATATGTTATGGTAGGTGAATGGCTGAGCAGGCCCCCACTTCTGGCGATAACACATCCAATGATTGATGAAAAAATGGAGTGTGAAATAAATGGTAAATGTACCTGTTTATTTATTTATTTATTTATTTTATTGCATTGCATTTGTATCCCACATTTTCCCACCTATTTGCAGGCTCAATGTGGCTTACATAATTTGTTATGGCATAGTCATTATATGATATCAGATCAGTGGCGTAGCCAGAAAGCAATTTTTGGGTGGGCCAACAAGTCAGATGGGTGGGCACCAGGGTTGCCAACTTTTTTGAAATTGAAAAACTTGCCACCTGATACCCCACCCCATGCTCCAGCTCTACTCCACTCCCAATAACTTCAATAAGGGTAGCAGTGCAGGCTTCATGGGGAAGTACAAGAGATTGCACTCTTCCGCCTCCATTGAGCCTCGGGTCCCTAACACACATACTTAGCCTGTATAGCAAGACCAAACACTTTTCAACATATCTTTCCAGTTACACGCTATAGAAATGATCCCAGAAAGTATAGTCTAGTATTAAAGGCACAGAACCCCCTGTCCCTCCCCCAATGGGTACAGAGCAGAGTTAGGACATTTCCCCATAAAACTCACCGTAATCTCAACAGCCGCCATATAGTAAATAAAACAATCTTTAAAACAAAATGTCACTCTTAACCTAGTGCAAATCTACAATGCCAGCACTAACTTCCAAAAGAAGGATCCTATCTATGAAAAAGGCATTGTCCTACATATTACAGTGGGGCCGTAAAATATCAATACATCTATTGGGAAAACTAAACAAACCAAACTTACTACAGAAGGCTACATAGAAAATTCATGCTAACAGAATACCTCGATCACACACACAGAATAAAAATGCCAAATATAGAATAATTGACTAAAATGTATAAACATAAATATAACCAAAACCCCAAAAAGCCAAAACGTGCATGTAATACAATACCAGAGATACAGAAAGAAATGCATTTCCTCCTGTGCAAAATATAAACATAGTACGTGCCAGGGATGGTGTTGGAGTGCAACTAGAGCAATTGCTCTTGGTCCCCTGGCGGCCTGGCCAGAGAGAGCCACAAGCATGATGGAAGCTGAAGGCAGTGCAGTCTGGTGATGGGCTTTGGGGTTCCCTCCCAAATTTATGGCCTGGGCTCCAGCCGTGTCTAACACCAGCTCTGGCAAGATGTACATTCCAAATGTGACACATTTTAATCACAAAATTGAAAAAAAAAATGATTTTTTTTCCTACCTTTTGATGTCTGGTTATTTTATTTTTCAAATCAGCTTGGTTCTAGTCTCTGGTTTCTGCTTTCTTCTGTCTTAATTCACTTACCAGGGTCTCCTGTCTATTTGTCATTTCTTCTCTCTCCATGTCCACCATCCATCTCCCATCTCTGTGTCCCTATAGTTCCTTGTCCAGTATCTCCAGTATGTTCAAATTCCTGCATCCATCACCACCCTTCTATCCCCTACCCCTGTGTCCAGCATCACCCCTTGTGTCCCTATGCCCTCACATGCCCAGTATCTCCCTTTTGAGTTCCTATTGTCCCCTATGTCTAGTATCTCTCCCCTGTGACCATATACCCCTCCCTCCAAGTGTCCAGCATAGCCTCTCTATTCTCACATTCCCCCCTCTGTCAGGCATTACCCCTCTGTGTTCATATGTTATTCCAATACAGCATCTCACGTCTGTTTCTGTATCTCCCCTTTCTTCCTCACTCACACCAATGTCTCTCTCTGCTCTCCGATCCCACCTATCCAGCTACTCTGCTTCTCTCTTCCAGCTTTTGGCTCTTTCTCCCACTGTGGGTTAAACAATTTGTCTCCCTCTTCCTTCATCCCCTTGATCTGCCATCTCTCTCCCTTCCCTCTAATCTCTCCTCCTGGTACAGCACCTCTCTCCCTTCCCTCAAGCCTCCCCTGCAGGCCTTCCCTCCAGCCTCTAGCCCCCTCCCCACAGGTCCAGCACCTCTCTCCCTTCCTTCCAGCCTGCCCCCCTTGCAGGTCTAACAACTCTCTTCCTTTCCTCCAGCCCCCAGCCTCTCTCCCTTGCAGGTCCAGCACCTCTCATCCTTCCCTCCATCTTCCTCCCCCCCTTTCAGGTCCAGCATCTCTCTCCCTTGCCTCCAGCCAGCCAGCCCCCCCCCCCCCCCCCCCATTGCAGGTCCAGAACTTCCCTTCCTTCCAGCTAGCCACCACACCCCCCCCCCCTTTGCAAATCCCAAACTCTCTCCCTACCCTCCAAGCAGCAACCTCTCCCCTTGCAGGTCCCAAACCTCTCTCCCTTCCCTTCAGCCAGCCATCTCCCCCCTTTTGCAGGTCCAGAATCTCTCTCCCTTTTCTCCAGCCAACCCCCCCCCCCCCACACACACACTTTTGAAGGTCCAGAACCTCTCTCCAATCCCTTCCCTATGGCCTGAAGCCACTGTCTCCCAGCCTGTCCCTCTCCCACCCTACAGGTACAGCCACTCACTCCGTTTTCCTCCCTCACTATGCTGATCACAGATGAAGAGACCTGCTCCAGAGCCTTCCCTCTGCCACGATCAGCTCTCTTCAGCAACTTCCTGTTTCCCAGAGGGCAGATTGTGGCAGAGGGAAGGCTCTGCTCAGCGAATCACTGCTGGCCCCGCCCTTAATTTAAACGGATGCTTACGGCAGGGGTGAGGGAGGGGAAAGAGAAAAGAAAACTCAAGTGAAGCTGCGGTTGCGATCGCGATTGCGATCGCGGTTGCGGTTTTGATCCATTATTTTTGGGTGGGCCTTGAGTGGAAATGGGTGGGCCTGGGCCCACCCAGGCCCACCCGTGGCTATGCCCCTGTATCAGATACACTTAGTATTGTATAGATATTTAGTAAGGGAAGAGAGAACGAAGGTGTTAGACAGGATAGTGTGGAAGGTGGACTTTAATAATTGGAAATATTGGTGTGGTAATGTTGTACAGGGTGTGGGTTCTCTTAATGGCGGAACTTTCTTCTATAGAGAGTCAGGAGGGGAGAGCAGGTGGTAATCTCTCTTACTCTCAAAGGCAGAGTATTGATAGACTAGCAAGAAATAAGGAAATTATTATACAGAGGGCGGACAAGGGGGGCTCCACGGTTATTATGGACTTTGAGAAATATGCTAGAGAAGCCCTTAATCAATTGAATCAACAACAGTTTTATAACAAAATTGGAAGAGACCCCACTCTAGAGTTAAAACAGCAAATAGATGAGTGGGTGGACACTGCAGTATTAAATGGTATACTTACGATTAAGGAGCAAAGATTTTTATGTCATCCGTGTCCGAAGATTCCGTATATATATTTTGTACCCAAGGTTCATAAAACCTTGGAGAATCCCCCCTGCCGCCCTATAGTATCGACACGTGACTCTGTCTTGGAACCTATATCTCAATTCATGGACAGGTTTTTAAAACCTTACGTGAGCCAGGCAGAGTCATATGTCAGAGATTCTTTACATTTTATTCAATTGCTAGAAGAGATTGATTTAACTCACATACGGGATGGTGAATTTCACATGATTGGGCTAGATGTGGTAGCATTATATACCAACCTTCCTCAGGATCAACTCATTAAGATGGCATCAGAATATTTGATACGTTCTGCCATGCCTATGGCTAAAGTTAAGGTGTTGAGCCAATTGCTCACCTTGGTGGTCTGCCAGAATTATTTCAGTTTCCAGAATGAGTTTTATGTGCAGAGGGGAGGGGTGGCCATGGGGGCCACGGTCGCTCCCTCGTTGGCGTGTCTGTACATGACTCAGTTTGAGGAGAAATATGTATATCACTCACCATGGCAGGAACATATCCTGCTATGGAAGAGATACATAGACGATGTGATCTTATTCTGGCAGGGCACTAGGGATGAGGCCCTTAAATTTGTTGAGTATTTGAACACATTGGACACTCATGTGCACTTCACCTTTCGTATGGATAGTGAGAAAATGGAGTTTTTGGATATATTGGTCAAGAGAATGGATAATAATGAGTTCAGTACCACTATATATAGAAAACAAACAGACCGTAATTCCATACTCCATTACACTAGCTTTCACCATCCTGCTCTCAAGAGAGGGGTTCCCATAAGCCAGTTTTTGAGACTTAGACGCATATGTTCAACCACAAGTGAATTTAGAAAACAAGCTAAGCCTATGACTCAAAGATTTCTGCAAAGAGGGTACCCTATGGGGGTGATTAAAAAAGCATACAAGAGAGCGTTGTATGCTCAACGTCCCTGGTTACTTCTCCCCACCCCAAGATCTATAGATCGCACTTTATCTTGTGTTCTGCCTTTTTCTGTTAAAGCCTCTAAAATAGGACATATTATACATAAGAACTGGCACATCCTAAGAACTCATCCGGTGTTTGCTGAGCATCCAAAAATAGCCTATTCCCGCATGTCTAATCTAGGGGAGTTGTTACATAAACCTAGAAATAATGGTAACAACCAGGGGCAACATTCACCGTGTGGGAAGTGCGCATTTTGTACATTTTCCATGTCCACTCAATGGGTTTGGATCCCTGGTACCACCAAGAAATATTATTTGCGCAGCATTACTGATTGCACCAGTGTAGGAGTAGTTTATTGTATAGTGTGCCCTTGTCAAATGTATTATATAGGGCACACGAAACGCCAGTTAAAAAAACGTCTGGCTGAGCATGCTAGCAACATTAGAATTGGTAAACAAGAGGCTCCTTTGGTCAGCCACTGGATAGCACATGCTCATGAAGTAGCTGATTTAAAATGCACGGTGCTTAGACAGATCACTCCGTGCAGAGGAGGGGGTGACGTCACAGCACAGCTGCTGAATATTGAACAGAGATTTATCTTCGAGTGGGATACGGTGGCTCCCAGGGGTCTGAACCTGGAGGTAGAATGGACATAGTAGGTTTTGCCCCCCAGGTGAAAATGATTCAGTGAAATTTGATATAAGGAAGCAGTGTGATTTCCTGCTTTAGTCATTTAAGTTGCTGAGACGCTCACAGAGGGTCCTGTGCTGGACTCATGATTCCTAAGGTAGGCTGCCTTAAAATTTAAAGGTTAAAGATTTCATTATTGAATTTGATTTAGATTGAATAAGTTTGTATAGGGGGTTAAAAGAGATAGATAGGAATGAAAGTAGGGAAATGTTATAGTTAAACTATGTATTGTTTTTGGTATAGGGAAATGTTCCTCCTGAAGAAGGAGTGTTCGAAATGCGGTCTCGCATCGAGGAACAAAAGAGAGAAGGTGTGAAGAGTTAGAAGGTGCTTAAAGTCTGGAAACAGTATGTAAATTCCAGGAAGCCCTTGACACACTGCACTGATTCACTCTGCTGAACTAACACTACTCCAAGAAGAGTGCTGGAGAGACTTTGTTGTGAACACTGTGCTCCTGCTTGATGTGATTTAGAAGATTTTTATGATTTAAAAGGACTATAATTTGAACCTTTAAGGACGATATCTAAGACACAAGTGGAAGATTTGAAATTGAGGAAACAACAATTGGGGAGCATGTACACAGATTATGGATATATAGAAATGTGCCCACACAAGGTTTATGTGAATGGGTGGTGAAGTGAAGGGTGTGACTGGGCAAGTTCCGGAACTTACACAGCATAAGTGGTTTTATGTGATATATGTATTGTAATAAAAGAAATTAAATATTTTAAAGGAAGAACGTTTTTTGTGATATGGTTCTCTTAATATGCCTTGTTGAAGAGATGAAGTTGATAATGTTGTATAGAGGTTTGTGTTGCTCCAAAGGGAAAGGAGAACCAAACCTTGAATTGGAATCTCTTGAGAGCAAGGAATTTTCTATATGGGTGCGGAAGTGTAATACCATATAGAAGAATCCCTATGACTAAACCTTGTCTAAAATAATGTAATACCCATGGGAATTGGTATTACTAAAGTGATAGGTTTTTCTAGAACCCTGCCTGGAGTGGGAGGATATCCCTGGGTTGGAGGAAGCCCAGCTCATGGGGAATAGTTTTGAAATAAAATGCAGAGAAATAGTGTCCTGTTACTGAAAAGTGACCGGGGGGGGGGGGGGGGGGGAGGTGCAGGAGTTTAGAAGGAGATAAAGCTAGAGTTATGCCCTTTGGTTGCCTGATGGTCCCCTGCCAAGAGATCAGGAGGAAAAAAGGGAAATCCTAAGTGAGGAATGTGATCACTGGCTGTAAAGGGGGGTTGTGGCTCCTGAAAGTGGCAATCAGGATTCAAGATGTTATGTCTTGCTTTCAAAGCCTTGAACTCGGGATGCTCTGAATACTTGTCCAAAAATCTAAGTATTTGCCTTCACGTGAATTGTGTTCAGGTCTTCTTAAATTGTCCGGTTTGGACATTGTCAGGTTGATGTTAACTCAGAAGTGAGCATTTTCTTACACTGGGCCATCCTTATGGCTGCAGTGTTTTTCTGACTGTTCTTCATATTATGGCTTTTGGAAAGCTTTGAGGACTGCACACTGAGAGAGTGTTTCAATGTATCATCCGCTCCTATGTATTACTTTGGGTGTGTAGTTTAGTGATAAATAATGATTAAATATTGGTGGACAGTCTGATCATGAGGTTCAACCAGGCAGGAGTCTCCCCTCCTGTCCCCAGATAAGAAGTCCTTTCTGGGAAGAACGTAATTCACAGGAAGGCAAATACTTAGCTTTTTGGACAAGTATTCAGAGTGTCCCAAGTTCAAGGCTTTGAAAATAAAACATATCTTGTATTCTATTCGTTTTTCAACAGGTAACCAAAGCAGTTCAAATAGGATTGGTGAAGTATGATCTGATTTTCTAGCTCCAGTTATCAACCTTGCAGCAGTATTCAGTCCACTAACTGAATAGCTATCTGAATAAATTTAAGACAGCAAATAGGCAGAATATTTCCACTATCTGGATAATGCTAGTAGATCTAGATATTCAGCTCAGGCCACTATTTGGATACTGGTTCTGAATATCTGGATTTTAGGGCTTGTAGCTGATGTTTAAAAACATACTAGCCATTCCAGTTGAATATTGATACAGTGTGGGCCCCAAGTTCACATTAGATTCCTAATATGAAGCCCCATTTTGCACTGGACATCTTGGTAGTGTCTTGATTGGGAGGGGGTGAGGGAATAGAATTTCCATCCAGGTCCTGCTTGAGCATCTGCAGGGGAGAGTCCATAGTGGTTATCCCAATTTCAGTAGCAATTCCATATACTACAATCTAACCAGGGTTCAACACTCAATTAAGTAATTATCTTCTTTAATCAAACAGACTTTCATATTATCAGGTATGGGCTAGATAATTTCCATGGTACACAGTCGGCCTTATTTTTGAAAATGATGGGTGCCCATATTTCAACCCAAATCGGGAGATGGGCGCCCATCACGCAAAGGAGCCCAAATCGGTATAATCGAAAGCCGATTTTGGGCGTCTTCAACTGCATTCCATCGTGGAACGAACAAAGTTGACAGAGGCGTGTTGGAGGTGTGGTGAAGGCGGAACTGGGGCGTGTTTATTGGCCGAGGAGAGATGGGCGCCCTCGGCCGATAATCGAAAAAAGAAAGGCGTTTTTACCACGAATTTGGGTCACTTTTTTTGGACCCTTTTTTTTCACGAACAAGTCCCAAAAAGTGCCCTAAATGACCAGATGACCACCGGAGGGAATCGGGGATCACCACCCCTGACTCCCCCAGTGGTCACTAACCCCCCCCCCCTTTCAAAAAAACCCAACTTTAACAACTTTTTTTCCAGCCTGTATGCCAACCTCAAATGCCATACCCAGCTCCATCACAGCAGTATGCAGGTCCCTGGAGCAGTTGTTAGTGGGTGCAGTGGACTTCACCCAGGTGGACCCAAGCCCATCCCACCCCTACCTGTTACACTTGTGATGGTAAATGGGAGCGCTCCAAACCGCCCCCAAAACCCACTGTACCCACATCTAGGTGCCCCCCTTCAGCCACAAGTGCTATGGTAATGGTGTAGGTTGTGGGCAGTGTGTTTTGGGGGGATTGGGGGGGATTGGGGGGGCTCAGCACCCAAGGGAAGGGAGCTATGGACTTGGGATGTATTTATCGTTTTTTTTTTTTTACTTGTTACTGTAATCAGCTATGCTCACGCTCAGTTAACAGTGCTTTGCTGGAAGTCTGATGTAACTAGTCGTGGCCACCTCCCAGCTTCCACACCACTGAGCGTCAGAAAGCTGCACAGGTCACTAATCACGCCCTTTACTCCCTTGAAGCAAAGGGGGAAAAAAACTAAAAATTGGATTACTCCTGGTTTTGAGAAAGACCAGACTAGCTAGGAAGATTAAATAATTTTATATTTATTAAATAACACCAACAGTTTCAGTGAATGAAAATAGTCAAAAATTGCTGTAATAATTTAACTATAATTTCTATTACCAGTTTCCTTAATTGAACCAACACATTTACAGAAGATTAACCTTTTAACTTTTTCTTTTCTTTACAGGTTTCGCAACCTTACCATCGCAGACCAGAACAAATCAGATAAGTATTATTACTCATAACCTTCCCCTTTTTGAACAAGGAAATGTATAGTTTTAAGATAAACCCCTTAAATCAACAACCCACCCCTATTAAGAATTTGATTCTTTGTTATTCTTTTCTTTTTCAGGTATCACAAGGATCTTCACTCCCGGGAGACTTAAGGTAAGTATAATCTTTGACTGTTTCTGTTAATTGTTTTCTTTAACTCTTTTTGTTTCTACAATAATACTTAGCTGTCGCCGAAATTTTCCATGGTATCTTTCTTGCGGTGGGGCCCAACAATTCTTCCGATGATCACTCTTCCCTCCGTGCCGTCTTCGAGCTACACCTCACGCTTAACAAATGAAATGGGAGCAAAACCCTGCCTTCCTATTTTAAAACTTTAAGAATATTCTATTTATGGGGAGTTATAACAATAAACTGGGGCTCGCTAGCTAAAGTAAAACAAAAATTAACTTAAACGCCATTCTCTTTCAATTCTAGGCTTTTTTTAAATATGCCCTAGGCTAGACAGAGTGTCTGATCACTTGCAGCAGAGCAGCACAGCTCAACATTCCACTGCCAGCCTTACTTCTCAACATTCCACTCCTTCATCTTCCCTGCACTCATACAGCCTTTCAAGATTCTTTCCTTTACTCTCACCTAAAATCCCAAAACCCAACTTAAAAAAATACTTAACACAGCCACCTAACCTCCCCCCTCACCTTATCTAACCTAGCTTTCACTCTCAATCACCTCCTACTCACCCAGGACATTCAAACTCAAAAAAAAACTTAAGGAAACACTCTTCACTCTAAATTTTAATCCCACCTAAATACTTCCTAATTACCCTTGATAATTCTATTACCCTAAAATTATTTGTTCTCCTCTTTTCACCCAAAATCACTCTTCCTCACTCACAACACCACAGCACTTCCTCACTCTCTGAAGGTCAAAACCACTCTGACCAACTGCCAGCCAAGCCGTTTCCCAGGAAACGGACCCTTCGGCTTGGGGTTCCAAACCCGAGCAGCCAATCCTAAATCCTGCTCAACATTTCGCAGCTGCCTACTGACAAGCTGAATGTTGAGCAGCACAACTTAATCTCCATTTTAAATAGGAAAACCCATAGGAATCTATGAGAAATTCCTAAATTATTTAAAAACAACAATAAATTTATGTTAAATCACCCCAAACTTACTATGCCCACTAAACTTCCCATTCCCAATAAACTGTATTTTTAGAAATTAAATATCCCACAATTTAAAGTCTGCCCGCCATTATTCCACCTAAGCCCCTTCCAAAAATCCCATATTCAATAAAAACCATTCCAAAAATTCAATAAATACTTCCTTAACCTGCCCCATCAAATTTAGCAATTTAACCCTTTCCTATCCCCGTTAAACCCACGCTCGTCCAAAACCCCTATTTAAAAATTTAAAATTGAAAAACTAAATTACCACAAAAATCCTAAAAAATTTCCCGAACACTAAACAGAAAACCCCGTCCAAATCCGTTAAACCCCTGATTTATTAAAAATCAAAAACCGCATTTTCATAATTTAAAATTAAACTAATTTAAATTTTAAGACAAAAACCCCCTTACCTGATTCCTGATTTTCTTCTCACGTTTCAACTTCCCTCCGTTCCGGTCCTCGACGTCCGTGGATAAAACCAGAGCACAAAATAAAAAAGCTCCGAAGCCGGCCCAAAATTTAGGCCCCGGCTTCAGCCTACTCATAACTATGCTCGTTCCCGATATGTGCATTGAGGCGATCCGCCTCATGCACAATCGCGCACGACTCCCGATACGCCGGCCATCTTCAATTTCCCTTCTCTCACCCGGGCAGACTGTAAACCGGCCACAAACCTCTTCTCATCGGCCCGCTTTCATTCCCGGGCACTCCTCTGCCTCCCGGAACCACCGCAACGCTGTCCACCACTGCCTCACGCCTCTCGCTACCCCGATGCTGCTTTTCCGGCCCCAAACGGGCTCAAAGTTATCGGAGCTATCCAGCTTCTCCCGTCCTGCCCGAAACGGCCCTGAACCCCAGAAAAACCCAATGCCCCTCACAACGTCGCACTCCACAGGCCCAAATAGCTCTGCCCTGGCCCTAGCCGGTGCTAAAAGTTTCTTTTTTTTTTTCCTTTGCGACAACTTCCCATCCCCGACAAAACCTCGAAATGGATCCCCACCAAGGTCAACCCCAGAAGCCTTCAGAACCGTGCTGCCTACTCCTGCAGCCATTGGTGACCCTCCAGAAACCTCCCAGGTAAGTTTTTTTTTATTATTTATTTTTTTTCCTTTCCCTATATTACATTACAAGTGCCCCCTAGGGTGCCCGGTTGGTATCCTGGCATGTGAGGGGGCCAGTGCACTACGAATCCTTGCGCCTCCCATGACCAAATGCCTTGGATTTGTTCTTTTTTGAGCTGGGCACCTTCGGTTTCCATTATCGCTGAAAAACGAAACCGCCCAGCTGAAATCCGCACAAATCCGATGCATTTGCCCGGCACAAACCGTATTATCAAAAACAAAGATGGGCGCCGTTTTTTTCGAAAATACGATCTGTCCCGCCTCATCGCGTACCCGTTCTCGGAGATAGACACCCATGGAGATGCACGTTTGCGTTCGATTATGCCCCTCAGTTTGTATCACTGACAATATGTTTAGGAGGCTTAAGTTCTTCCTATCCCCCTTGCTGGCTGCTCAAAAAAACAAGTTTTCCATGGGGTTTTAAATCAGTTACAGTCTCCACAGTCTTTGAATTCCTCAGAACAGTCTCTCAGTCTTTTATGTCCAATAAGAGTAGTGAATTTCCAAAAAGGGAGAGAATTTCACTGGTAAGCATTTGCTGGGAAATTGTGTTTTAACTTCAGTAAAAGTAGACAGAGTTAAATAGGTAACCTCAGTGACTTTATGTTAAGTTACTCTACTTATATTGCAAAGGCAATTTAGGGAATATATATATATATATATATATATATATATATATATATATATATATATATAGTAAAAAGGTTGCTGGGCGTCGCTCAGCCTCTAGGGCTCTCCGCCCTTCTCAGCAGCCTCTCGCATACAAGTCTTTTCCAACAAAACAAACAAAACAACATCAGGATCAACCACGAACTTTTCCCTTTTATTGTTCTCCCAGGCAGCTTCGTAAAACACAGCCCAGGCTTCAGCCGCTGGTTCCCCTTTCCCGGTTTCCTTGGGCGGAGCGGCTCCAAAAGAAAGAGAGTCTTATTTAGCCCCACCCAGGATTGTTATAACACAGTCCCCCATACCGCCTGGGTTCAAAACACAGAAAAAAAAACAGCTCAATACAGCTTGGCTTTTGAATTCCCCATTCAGGTAGCCAAGCTCTCAAAAATAGCACTATAACTTGGGGTTTTTACTCCACAGTTCATGTAGCCCCAAGCTCCCAAAATCAGCAATATAACTTGGGGTTTTAAATCCACAGTTCATGTAGCCCCAAGCTCCCAAAATCAGCAATATAACTTGGGGTTTTAAATCCACAGTTCCTGTAGCCCCAAGCCCCCAACATCAGCAATATAACTTGGGGTTTTAAATCCACAGTTCATGTAGCCCCAAGCTCCCAACATCAGCAATATAACTTGGGGTTTTAAATCCACAGTTCATGTAGCCCCAAGCTCCCAAAATCAGCAATATAACTTGGGGTTTTAAATCCACAGTTCATCTGGCTTTGTGCGGGCTCAAAGCCTGGGATCCCACCCTCTTGGTCAGACTTCCTCTTACTCTTCTGACCTCTTCCCGCTTGATCCCTTTTCCTCTGGTCCGGGTCCCCTCTGTCTTACTTTTGTGTCTTTCTTTGGGCCAGGGCTGAAATATCCATGGGCTCCTCCAGGGCCTGCTCCGGTACTGTCAGCTCCATGGGCCAAGGCCCTAACTCCTCTTTCTCCCTCTCAGGAGCCCACTCCATACTCTCTTCGCCCCACCCTCTTCCCAGCTGCTCCTCATTTTCCTCATTAACCTTTTCGGGTTTTTTCTCTTCTTTTTCCCACCTGTTCCACCTCTCTTTCCCCCAGGTTGGAGAATTAGTATTTCTCCTTCTCCGGCAGCCCCCTTCTGGTGACTCCTGTGAAATGCACCCTGGTTTGTCTCTCTTTTCCCAAGGTGGCTGCTGGGATTTGTAGTTCCTGATCCTAAGGTGGCTCTTGGGAAAAAGCGGCCTGTAAGGGAGAGACTCCTCTGTAGCTTTTTGGGGTTTGTAGGATCTGTTTCCCTTTGTTTCCCCCAGGTTCCTATGGTTTTCCACATTTCCTTTACATACCCCCCCCCCCCCCCCCCCTTAAGCTCGCCTCTCTCTCTTTCCTTTCATTTGCTCCCTTTTCTTCGTCTACCCGGGATAGGGCGTCTACATGAGCCAAACACTTCCCGGGACGATGCTCCACCTCATATTGAAATGGCTGTAAAGCTAGGTACCATCGCATTAATCGTCCATTATTGTTTTTCATCATGTTTAGCCATTTCAAGGGAGCATGGTCCGTTACTAGTTTGAATTTTCTTCCTTCCAAATAAACATTACATTCCTGTACGGCCCATCGTATGGCCAAACATTCCTTCTCTATCGTGGAGTAATGCTCTTCATGGGGCAATAATTTTCGGCTCAAATACAACACGGGATGTTCTTCCCTGTTATGCTCCTGGGATAGTACCGCCCCCAACCCCCTCCCTGAAGCATCCGTTTGCAGGATAAAGGGCCTTTCGAAATTTACTGCCTTCAAGACCGGCTCTTGACACAGGGCCTTCTGCATCTGTTCAAAAGCCGTCAGTTCCCCCTCCCCCCATCTCAAATGATCAGGGTTCTTCCCTCTTAGCATGTCCGTTAAGGGGGTGGCCATAGCTGAAAACCGAGGGATGAAACGGCGGTAGTACCCTACCATCCCCAGGAAGTGCCTCAATTGCTTTTTGGTGTTTGGGCGGGGAAACTCCTGTATGCTTTTAACCTTATTTATCAAGGGCCTCACCTCCCCTCGGCCCACATTGTAACCCAAATACTTCACCCGAAATTGCGCAAAATGACATTTCTTTGGGTTCAGGGTGAGTCCTGCCTCCCGAAAAGCCTGCAGCACCGCCGCTACCTGTACCACATGGGTATCCCATTCCCCACTGTGTATGACCACATCATCCATATACGCCGCTGCGTAGGCCTGATGTGGTCTAAGAACCCGATCTAGCAATCTTTGACAGCTCGCAGCTGCTGAATTCAGGCCAAAAGGCAACCTTTTAAACTGGTACAGGCCCATGGGTGTGCTAAAAGCTGTCTTTGCCTGAGCCCCGGGAGTAAGTGGGATTTGCCAATACCCTTTTGTTAAGTCCAGGGTAGTGAGATATTGTGCGGTTCCTAACCGGTCCACCAGCTCCTCAATATAGGGCATAGGATAGGCATCTGCCTGAGAAATGGTGTTCAGCTGGCGGAAATCGATACAGAACCTCCACTCCCCCTCGGGCTTGGGTACTAGCACCACGGGGCTGGACCAGGGGCTATTTGATTCCTCAATCACCCCAAAGTTTAACATTTCCTGCACTTGTTTTATTACCTCTTGCCTTTTCATGGGTGAAAGCCTATAGGGCTTTTGCCGCACTATCTTTCCCCTCTCCGTTATTATGTCATGCTGCACTAGCTGGGTACTTCCAGGGCAAGCTGTTAAGACGTCCCTAAACCTTCTTAGTAGGCTCCCCAACTCCTTTTTTTGTACCGGTGTCAAATGGGGATTAACCCCCGGCTCCCCAGGCTGGAAGATATCCCTTATTTGGGGTCCCAACTCCTCTCCCTCTTTCTCCTCCACCCTAGCCTGAAAGCCTACCCTGGCTACCCAGGGTTTTATCAGGTTTACATGGAAAGTTTGGACCCTTCCCTTCTCGTTCTCTACCTCATACGTGAGGGAGCCTAGTCGCCTCTTCACCACCCAGGGGCCCTTCCACCTCGAGGCAAACCTATGCGGGTCCTCCGAGATTAAGATGAGCACTCTATCTCCTGGTTGAAACCCCCTTTCTTTAGTACCCCTATCATAATATTCCTTTTGGAGAATTTGGCTCTCTTCGAACCTCTCCTGGGAATATTCTTGTATCTTACCCAATCTTGCCCTCAGATCCTGTAAGTATTCGACTACTGACTGATCAGGGGCCTCTGGGGTTACCCACTGTTCTTGCAGTATGTCCAAAATGCCCCGGGGCCTCCTGCCAAACATGAGTTCAAAAGGGGACACTCCTAAGGAGTCGTGCACCTTTTCTCGGTAAGCATATAACACAAAAGGCAGCAGTTGGTCCCAGCTGGTCCTATCTTCCCCTAAAGCTCTTTTTAACATGCCCTTTAAGGTTTTATTAAACCGCTCTACCATCCCATTAGTTTGGGGATGGTAGGCCGCTGTAGGGAGATGTTGTATCCCAAAAGCCTCCCACACTTGCTTTAAGGTCCTGGACATAAAGTTAGATCCCCTATCCGTCAGAACCTCCCGGGGAAAACCCACCTCACAGAATATTTTTATTAGCTCCCGGCCAATAACTTTAGCGGATATGCCCCTTAAGGGCACAGCCCAGGGATATCTCGTGGCCATATCCATTACCACCAACACATATAAGAAACCCCTTTTAGATTTCGTGACTGGACCAATAATATCCATTGCTATCTTTTTCCCCGGTTGATCCACCCTCGGAATAGGATTTAAAGGGGCTTTGGGAGGGAACCTGTCTGACACCTTCTGACAGTTGGGGCAGGACTTACAATATTTTTCCACCTCCCTATACACTCCCGGCCAATAAAATCGAGCCAAAATCTGAGTCAAGGTGGCTTGGGTGCCCTTATGCCCTCCCAACGGGTGATCATGCGCGAGCCTTATGACCAGCGGCCGGAAAGCTTGAGGAACTACCAGCTGTCTCCCCCCTTTTGGACTCTCCCAGTTTGGTACTTGCCGATATAAGATGTCCCTTTCTATCCGGAACCCCGGAGCCCCTGGATCTTCCCCCTGTCGGGCCCTCCCCCAGGCATACTCTAATGTCGGATCATTTGCCTGTTCCCTGTGAAATTGAGGGAACTGTTCCCTCAGTTCAGTTGGGGCTACCGGCAGATAGCTTTCGGCTTTCACCTGTTCCAACGCCTCCTGTCTACCCCTCTTCTCCTTTTTTTTTTCACCGCCTTCCCTTTTCTCTCTTTTCCAGGCTCCCCTAAGACTTCGCCCTGGAAAGGAAAAATATCTTCTATTACCTCTTCCTGCCCCTCTAGGTCCCGAAGAGCCTGAGCCCGAGTAGTTACACATACTCTTCTTTCTCTAATACATTCGGAAAAAGGGGGCCAATCCCTTCCCAAAATCATCTCCTGGGGTAACCTTGGAAGAACCGCCATAGCCATCTCTATGTCCCCTGTGGGCCCTTTTAGGTTCACTCTATGTAGGGTGTATCGTGTACTGGCCCCGTGGATACACTGTATCGCTACCGCTCCCTCATAGGTATCCCGTCCTCTATTCCGCCTCCCTCTTATTCGGTCCCATAACCGCCGGGAGATCATGGACTGGTCTGCCCCAGAGTCTAACATGGCCACTACCGATAAACCTTCCACCTCTAAAGGGGCCGTATACCTGGGTTTGAATCCCTGGTTAACCTGGGAGATCCATCCCTCCCGACCCGGGCAATCTTTCCTGAAATGCCCCCTTCTGCCACACTTATAACACTGCGGTACTCCATAAGAGGCCAGCTTCTTTTCCTCCCCGGGGAGCCCCCCTTTCTTTTTTTCCAGCCAAGTGGAGTCTGGCATCTCTTCCTTTTGCCCCCTCCTGGAGGAGTAACTTTTGGGACCCCCACCCCCCTGGGGTCGGGGTTTTCCCCCCTCCCTCTCGGGTCCGCCCCAATGTTGGGCTTCTAGATACCACTCCAACCCCGCCGTCACTCCCTCCACTGTCTTGCAGCCTCTTTTTACCAATTCTGCTCTTATTTCTCCAGGTAGGCCCTGGAGGAATTGCTCCACCACCAATTCTTGGAGAATTTCCTGGATAGTGTGGTGTTCGGGCTCTAACCATCTTTTTAATAAGTCCATCAATCTATTGGCCACAGCTTTTGGGGTTTCGCCCTTTTCCCACTTAGTGGCGCGAAACTTCCGCCTATAGGCCTGGGTACTAAGTCCATAACGGTCCTTAATGGCCTCTTTCAGCCTTCCATATTGGGCAGCATCTCCTGGAGACAAGTCCCTAAATGCGGCCAGGGCCTCCCCTGCCAGGGAAGGGACTAAACGCATGGCCCACTGTTCTTGTAGCCAACTAGCAGCCACGGCCACCCTTTCAAAGGCTGTTAGGAAATCATCCACATTGTCCTGCTCTGTTAACTTCCCCCAGGTCAGTGTGTTCATGGATAGTGTTCCTACCGCACCGCTGCCTCCGGTCCCTTGTCCTAAGGCTGCTGGGTCCATGTCCCTTGGAGCGGGGATCCCCCTCTGAAAGAACTCCTGGAGCATTTTTAGCACCGGCTGCTGTTGGTCTCTCGCCGCCGTTAAGGAGTCCTCCACCATCTTAGCTGTCAGTTCCTGCTGTTTTTGAAACTGCATGGTCATCCACGCGAAGATTTCCTTCGGATCCATCCTCCCCGGCTCCGGAACCGCCTCCTGGAAGGAAAAAAACACAGAGGACCACTCCAAGTGCGATTTCCCCCACTTCCTTGGGTCTTTCTAAGATCCCTCGAGCCTCCCAATCCAGGCCCCGCTTACCGGAACCCAAGATGGGTCTGCGCCTTTATCAGCGTTGGCCCCTCCGTCGGGCTTTTCTGCTGGGCTGGTCTCGACCTCCTCGAGCGACAGGTTCAAAAAAAAAAAATTTAGATCCCACCACTGCCACCAATTGTAAAAAGGTTGCTGGGCGTCGCTCAGCCTCTAGGGCTCTCCGCCCTTCTCAGCAGCCTCTCGCATACAAGTCTTTTCCAACAAAACAAACAAAACAACATCAGGATCAACCACGAACTTTTCCCTTTTATTGTTCTCCCAGGCAGCTTGGTAGAACACAGCCCAGGCTTCAGCCGCTGGTTCCCCTTTCCCGGTTTCCTTGGGCGGAGTGGCTCCAAAAGAAAGAGAGTCTTATTTAGCCCCACCCAGGATTGTTATAACACAGTCCCCCATACCGCCTGGGTTCAAAAACATAGAAAAAAAAACAGCTCAATACAGCTTGGCTTTTGAATTCCCCATTCAGGTAGCCAAGCTCTCAAAAATAGCACTATAACTTGGGGTTTTTACTCCACAGTTCATGTAGCCCCAAGCTCCCAAAATCAGCAATATAACTTGGGGTTTTAAATCCACAGTTCATGTAGCCCCAAGCTCCCAAAATCAGCAATATAACTTGGGGTTTTAAATCCACAGTTCCTGTAGCCCCAAGCCCCCAACATCAGCAATATAACTTGGGGTTTTAAATCCACAGTTCATGTAGCCCCAAGCTCCCAACATCAGCAATATAACTTGGGGTTTTAAATCCACAGTTCATGTAGCTCCAAGCTCCCAAAATCAGCAATATAACTTGGGGTTTTAAATCCACAGTTCATCTGGCTTTGTGCGGGCTCAAAGCCTGGGATCCCACCCTCTTGGTCAGACTTCCTCTTACTCTTCTGACCTCCTCCCGCTTGATCCCTTTTCCTCTGGCCCGGGTCCCCTCTGAGCCAGAGACTGTCTTACTTTTGTGTCTTTCTTTGGGCCAGGGCTGAAATATCCATGGGCTCCTCCAGGGCCTGCTCCGGTACTGTCAGCTCCATGGGCCAAGGCCCTAACTCCTCTTTCTCCCTCTCAGGAGCCCACTCCATACTCTCTTCGCCCCACCCTCTTCCCAGCTGCTCCTCATTTTCCTCATTAACCTTTTCGGGTTTTTTCTCTTCTTTTTCCCACCTGTTCCACCTCTCTTTCCCCCAGGTTGGAGAATTAGTATTTCTCCTTCTCCGGCAGCCCCCTTCTGGTGACTCCTGTGAATGCACCCTGGTTTGTCTCTCTTTTTCCCAAGGTGGCTGCTGGGATTTGTAGTTCCTGATCCTAAGGTGGCTCTTGGGAAAAAGCGGCCTGTAAGGGAGAGACTCCTCTGTAGCTTTTTGGGGTTTGTAGGATCTGTTTCCCTTTGTTTCCCCCAGGTTCCTATGGTTTTCCACATTTCCTTTACAATATATATATATATATATATATATATATATATATATATATATATATATATATATATATATATACAGTGGGGGAAATAAGTATTTGATCCCTTGCTGATTTTGTAAGTTTGCCCACTGACAAAGACATGAGCAGCCCATAATTGAAGGGTAGGTTATTGGTAACAGTGAGAGATAGCACATCACAAATTAAATCCGGAAAATCACATTGTGGAAAGTATATGAATTTATTTGCATTCTGCAGAGGGAAATAAGTATTTGATCCCCCACCAACCAGTAAGAGATCTGGCCCCTACAGACCAGGTAGATGCTCCAAATCAACTCGTTACCTGCATGACAGACAGCTGTCGGCAATGGTCACCTGTATGAAAGACACCTGTCCACAGACTCAGTGAATCAGTCAGACTCTAACCTCTACAAAATGGCCAAGAGCAAGGAGCTGTCTAAGGATGTCAGGGACAAGATCATACACCTGCACAAGGCTGGAATGGGCTACAAAACCATCAGTAAGACGCTGGGCGAGAAGGAGACAACTGTTGGTGCCATAGTAAGAAAATGGAAGAAGTACAAAATGACTGTCAATCGACAAAGATCTGGGGCTCCACGCAAAATCTCACCTCGTGGGGTATCCTTGATCATGAGGAAGGTTAGAAATCAGCCTACAACTACAAGGGGGGAACTTGTCAATGATCTCAAGGCAGCTGGGACCACTGTCACCACGAAAACCATTGGTAACACATTACGACATAACGGATTGCAATCCTGCAGTGCCCGCAAGGTCCCCCTGCTCCGAAAGGCACATGTGACGGCCCGTCTGAAGTTTGCCAGTGAACACCTGGATGATGCCGAGAGTGATTGGGAGAAGGTGCTGTGGTCAGATGAGACAAAAATTGAGCTCTTTGGCATGAACTCAACTCGCCGTGTTTGGAGGAAGAGAAATGCTGCCTATGACCCAAAGAACACCGTCCCCACTGTCAAGCATGGAGGTGGAAATGTTATGTTTTGGGGGTGTTTCTCTGCTAAGGGCACAGGACTACTTCACCGCATCAATGGGAGAATGGATGGGGCCATGTACCGTACAATTCTGAGTGACAACCTCCTTCCCTCCGCCAGGGCCTTAAAAATGGGTCGTGGCTGGGTCTTCCAGCACGACAATGACCCAAAACATACAGCCAAGGCAACAAAGGAGTGGCTCAGGAAGAAGCACATTAGGGTCATGGAGTGGCCTAGCCAGTCACCAGACCTTAATCCCATTGAAAACTTATGGAGGGAGCTGAAGCTGCGAGTTGCCAAGCGACAGCCCAGAACTCTTAATGATTTAGAGATGATCTGCAAAGAGGAGTGGACCAAAATTCCTCCTGACATGTGTGCAAACCTCATCATCAACTACAGAAGACGTCTGACCGCTGTGCTTGCCAACAAGGGTTTTGCCACCAAGTATTAGGTCTTGTTTGCCAGAGGGATTAAATACTTATTTCCCTCTGCAGAATGCAAATAAATTCATATACTTTCCACAATGTGATTTTCCGGATTTAATTTGTGATGTGCTATCTCTCACTGTTACCAATAACCTACCCTTCAATTATGGGCTGCTCATGTCTTTGTCAGTGGGCAAATTTACAAAATCAGCAAGGGATCAAATACTTATTTCCCCCACTGTATATATATATATATATATATATATATATATATATTGTGATAACCACAGTGTCTGCCCTTACATGAGGAGGCCGCCAGAGGGCGCTCTTCCACTGGAATCGGGAAAATGCCCATTCTAGTCACTAGAGGGAGCTCCAGGGATCGAGCTGAGTATTGGCAGGTATGGGCCAGTAGAGGGAGCTCCAGAGAGATAGCTGGGGGAGTGAGAAGAGACTTCTGGACCCAGATCTTTCTAGAATCAGAGGGGCGAGGTCTCAAGAGGTGGGGAGGTTTATTGGACACCTCATAAAGAGCTTCCTCTGAGTAGAGGAGAGAGGTTTTTGCCCGAAAGAGAGGAGTTTTTGCTCGAGAGGGAGAAGATGGGGGAACCTGCAAAACCCAGAGGCCCGAGGAGTAGTGTGCAGAAAGGCCTGCTGACTACAGGCGGGTTCTGGGGGACTAGAGAACTCAAAGTGAAGCCGAGTGGAAAAGGCATCAGTCTCCAGAGGAGGTCTCCTGTGTGGGGGATAGTGGGAGCGGTCGAGTTCCAGAGGCAAGTCAGCAGAGTGCTACGAGGTCTCCTGTGTGTCCTTTTTACAAGTGGTGGCAGTGGTGGGATTCACAGCGGACGTCCACGCAGAAGGCAGACAGACCCAAGGAGAGCTGAAGAACGCTGACCAAGCCGGAGGCGAGTCGGAGGAGTTCCAGAGTCCAGAGACCAGACGAGTGGCCAGAGTGTGGAGGTGGTGTCCAGGAGGTTCCTGAAGTCCGTCGAGGGGGCCAACGCTGACAAAGGCGCATTACTCGCCTACCCAGGTAAAGGGTACCTAGGGGGGAGGCGAGGGAGGATCCAGTCAGCGGAGAAGAGCAGTGCATGTAAATGATAGAAAGGCTTGTTCTTGTGGAAATTCTGGTACGAGTTTAAGAAGTAGAGCAAGTGTAGGACCAGGGAAAAAGACAGTCCGCACTTGGATATCTCTCTTGTGTTGCAGGCTATATCCCAGCAGACGGTCGAGGAGGACGTCGGAGCCATGGGAAGGCCGAGATGGGTCAGACCGAAGAGAAAAGTCCAGAGGCCCGAGGAGCCGGAGACCAAGTCGCCAGCAGAAGGAAGGGACATGGCAGAGTTGGACACCATGATCCAGGTTCTGGGACTTGGAGGGGGACTGTGTTCAGAGACTGTTGGGACATTGTTTAAGCCTGAAGGGGTGTCTGGGGAAGACAGGACCCCGAGAAAAAGAGAAGTGATTGAGCCAGAGTGGGACCAATGTGGGAAAAGGGGCCATGTTGGAAAGTGGTATCTGGCAGTAGGCAGTTCAGGGGATGAACTGGGAGACTGGGAGGAGATAAAGAATCCTACAGTCGGTTGGTTGGGGTTAAGTGAGATGGCAGGCAAGAGGAACCTCAAAGGCCATGGGAGGCGGGAGGTAACCCATTCCTCAGGGGCAGACTGCATGGGTAGGCCGGGAACCCAAGGGGAAAGAGGTGTCTGCAGGGAAGAGGGTCAGGAGGAACCCGCTGCAGGGAAAGCACCCAATGTCCCAGGGAGAGGGGTGGCCACAAACCTGAAGAGTGCCAAGAGGGAGGATGGGTGCCTGGACAAGGGAAGAAAGCCCCAGTTGCAGGATAGTGAAAGTCCTGGTAAGAAGGGAAAACCCTCTTGGAAAGGTCCAGGGGGTGTAGGCCCAGGTGAGAACTTCCCAGGTGACAGGATAAAGAGTAGTCCTGATGGTGGAGGGGAAGTCAATGTCCACTGTGAGCAGGGGGGTGAGACAGCTGAAGATAAAGTAGGCTGCCCATGCTACGGTGAGGACCGGGCAGTATTTCCATGGGGTGGGGAACCAGGGAGCGTTGCCCCAAGGGAGAAATACTGGGAGGCCCGGGAAAAGAATGAGAACCTGCTGTTAAAATCCCTTACAGAGAATCTCTGGCAGTTAGAAGGGGAATTACAGGCCCTAGGTAAACCGGGGGAAGTCAATAGGCACCCGGAGCAATGTCTGAGGGAGGTCCTGGAACTAAACAGAGGACTGATGGTAACTTTAGTGGGCCATATACAGCAGCAGCAGGAGGCATCCCAGAAGGTGATGGAGAATAGTTTGAGGGAGAATGAACATAAGTGGATCCTCTTCGAGTCAGCTTGTAAGGAAGAGATGGCTGCTTCAGTGCATGCCTTAGAGGCCAAACTGGCAGAGTCCCTTAGGCAGAAGGAAGGCTGTGAGGCACTGCTAGCCACGGTTAGGGCTGAGCTGCGCACAGAAATTAAGCTAAGGGAGGAAAGGGAAGCAGAAGTAGCCCAGCTTACAACTACCTTGAAAGAGACCCAAGCCTTGAGGGAGACCCAATTAGCTAAGCTGCAGTCCACACATGAACAGGAGATAAGGGACCTCACAGACAAATTGCAACAAGACCAGGAGCAGAGGGTATCCCTAAGTAAAGCTGAGTTACAGAATGCTCGCCAGGAGTGGCATAAAGAGCGGGAGGCCATGAGGGAAACTATTAGAGAGATGGGTAAACTACAGCACACAGCTATAAGAGAGCTGAGGGGGAGTTTAACCCAGGTAAAGGCTTGGCTGGGAGAATTAAAGGGCCAACAGGAAAGCCAGCTGAGGAAAGTACAGCAGGGGTATGGTAGAGCTGTGGCAGAGGTAACGATGGCCCTGCAGCAGACCCAAGTTGAGTGGGCTGCAGAGAGACAGCAAGCCAAAGAGACCACAGAAAGGGCAGAAAGATGCAGGGAGGCCATGGAAGAGAAGTGCAGAGTGCTGACCCTAGCAGTTGATGTGCTCTTCCAGGATGGGCAAGGGAGGTTAAGAGAGCTTCAGGAAGCCCACTCCTGCATTGTAGCCCTACAGGAGACCACAGAAAGGGCAGAAAGATGCAGGGAGGCCATGGAAGAGAAGTGCAGAGTGCTGACCCTAGCAGTTGATGTGCTCTTCCAGGATGGGCAAGGGAGGTTAAGAGAGCTTCAGGAAGCCCACTCCTGCATTGTAGCCCTACAGGAAAAGCTCAAGGGGAAGGAGCGACCAGGAGGGGTCAGTCAACTCCTACCCATGAGTAAGGGTCAGTATAGGGAGAGTCAGAAGGACCCAGGAGGGGTTAAATTGAGTAAACCCCTGCCCAAGGGTCAAGATAGGGAGAGTCAGAAGGACTCTGTTAAACCCACAAGGAGGGGTGGTGTAAAGTTTAAAGTGGATGAGAAACCCCAGAAGGGCAAGCAGAAAAGGGAAGAGGCTGCCCAGGGGAGGGAAAGGTTCAGGTCCCAGAAGAAAGGGTTGATCCTAAGGCCCAGATACCGCCCAGTAGAGTTGGGGGATGAAAGAGCTCCTAGGCAGGGGACATCGGCTCAGGAAGGGTGCCAGGGGGAGGCTAGATCACCCAGAGGCTGGGGGGAGTCTTGTGCTAAAAGGGGTTATCCTAGTCCAAAAGGGAGGAATAGGAAACACTTAAAAGTCTCAGGGAAAAGGAGACTTGGAACCCTACACAAAACCCACAGAGGTCAGTCAGGGCCTAGGGGTCGAAGAAGTACAGCCCAGGGTTGTAGAAAGGAAAAGGGTTTGATTAGAAGTTTCTCTGAAGTGCTAGGGGCACTAGGCCTGAGGAAAGTGCACCCAAAACCTAGAGTGAAGAAGGGGGTGTACCCATGGGCTAGGAAAGTAGGGGAAGAGATTAGACGCCGAGGCCTAGGAAGGCGGAGAAAGAAAGGATTAGGGATTTTTGAGTTTCTAGGGGTTACAGAGGAAGGTCCCCTAGAGCAAAGCAGAGCCTTTGTGGTAAGGCGGACCACAGGGTACAAAGCCTTCCTGAGAATCCCCCCTAAGTGATAGGGGAGAGAAGGAACCTGACCCCGAGATGAGTTAGAGGGAGTCAGGAATTGCTGCTCCTCAAAGAAGAGATTTGAGGGAGCAGCAATATCTTAAGGGTGGGGGTATGTGATAACCACAGTGTCTGCCCTTACATGAGGAGGCCGCCAGAGGGCGCTCTCCCATTGAAAACCTAAA
Organism: Microcaecilia unicolor; assembly: GCF_901765095.1. Lineage (NCBI taxonomy): Eukaryota > Metazoa > Chordata > Amphibia > Gymnophiona > Siphonopidae > Microcaecilia > Microcaecilia unicolor. The sequence goes on along the minus strand of NC_044031.1, from coordinate 606,944,694 downwards.
ATGTCCTGATCTGGCCACTAGAGGGAGCCAAAGAGGATAGTCCATGGTAGTGACCAGAAGGAACGGCTAGGGGGTGCTCGTGGCATAGGACCTATACTTCCCTGGGGAGGCCACCAGGGGGACTCTCTGAGTGGAAGCTGGAAAGGTGGAGAGAGTTCTGGGTGCGGACCTTTCTGGAAGCAGGGGGAGAGGCCTAAAGAGAGGTGGGATGGATTATTGGGCACCCTATAAAAAGCACCCTCTAAGCCAAGGGAGGGAAGAGAAGAGGGGGGGGGGGGGAACGGGACCTGCAACACCCAGAACTGGAGAATTATAAGCTAGGGACTGAAGAAAGAGGCTGGCTGAAGTAGAGCTCAAGAGAGAGATCAGGAGAAGATTCCCTCCAAAGGGCAAAGAGGTACTTACCTGGTGGGGGCCAGGCAATGGATATGATTGTTATGCACAATTGCTACTGAGACAGAACTAACAGCCGTGGGGTGGAGGATAGGACCGTAAGGTTAATGTGAATAAAGAAGGTCCTATCCAGGGGAGGAGGCTGTTATACCCTGAGACCCAGAGGTCCCCAGTAAATGGTCTCAGGGGGTGAATCGCAGTAACAGATTAATAGTGGGCAAGCCAGGTTCCCACAAGACTGTAACCTAGCTAATAAACTTAATTTACATGCAACCAGCTAATTTGCATATTTTTGCAAGCAGAGGAAGCTGTGCTATCTTCCAGAGAAGGGTGACCTGGGGGCCCCACCAGAAGAACTGGTAAGGTGGGTCGGTTACCAGGGGGATACAGCGGGGAGGCTGGGCCAGGACTGCAGGTTAAGGAGGAGGTCACCCTGAGGGAAAGGGGAAGACCAAACCTAGAGGCCTGAGTCAATGCAGTCACAGAGAAGTCTGGTTTCAAGGTGGTTCCCTGAGGCAAAAGGCTGGTGAGGCCGGGCAGGAGCTACTAGAGGGCCACTGCACACCAGAGCACCCCTGTGGGAGTTACAAAGGGCACTATCCCAGATGGAACCTTGTTGTTGAATAACCTCCTGAAGACAAGGACATCAGAGAATCCCTGCTACCCTGGGCAGTTGAATAACACTGTCTGGAAGTTGAAACCAAGGGAAGAGCAGAAGGTTGGTGGGACCCAGGCAATAATTTTATCCCCAGGGAAGTGTGCAGAAAGGCCTGCTGACTACAGGCGGGTTCTGGGGGACTAGAGAACTCAAAGTGAAGCCGAGTGGAAAAGGCATCAGTCTCCAGAGGAGGTCTCCTGTGTGGGGGATAGTGGGAGCGGTCGAGTTCCACAGGCAAGTCAGCAGAGTGCTACGAGGTCTCCTGTGTGTCCTTTTTACAATATATAGTGTCAGCAGGCCACCACCTTCAGCCTTTCTACAGGTATGAACTCGACTGACTCTGGAAGGGCCTTCCCTGGACACAGCACTCCCAGAAGCAGACTCCAAAAATATGCTTAAAAGCACTTTATTCCATCAGCAAGGCCAAGACATTTCCTCTTCCAGACATCCAGACACAGTCCTTGGTTACAGCACATATCACCCCTTGTTGCTTCCCCCTGCCGGCCACAGTTTCTGGATACAGTTTAAATCATTCACTGCTTCCCCAGCATGGCCTGATTCCTGGACACAGTTTTAAATCACTTACTATTTCACCAGCATGGCAGTGTTCTGAACACAGTTCAAGTCACTCACTGTTTCCCCAGTATGGCACCACTTCTGGACACAGCTTAAATTACTCACTGCTTCCTAGCATGGCATGACTTCTGGGCACAGTTTAAATCACTCACTGTATCAACAGCATGGCCAGGTTCCTGGACAAAGTTCAAGTCAATACCTGTTTCTCCAGCCAGGTCTAACTTCTGGACACAGCTGAAATCATTCACTGCTTTACAGCACAGTACCTCTCTCGCCCTTGAGTGGAACAGCTGCTTAACTTTTCCTCCAAGCTTTCCCCAACCTTGAAGAAGGTTTGTTATGAAGCCTTTCAACTTTTTCCCTTGTACCTGAGCTAGAGCAGCAATCTCCATGGGCTCACTTCCCAAGTCATCTTGGGCTTGGATCTCCTCTCTGACCTCTTTCTCCACTTCCCTTTCCATGGGCTCCTCTCCCTTTATGGTCCCCAGCTGGTCCTCTCCCTCCTGATTATTCCTCCTCGGCCAATCCCCCTCCTCTCCCTCAGGATCCTGGGACTTGTAGTTCCCTTGCTGCTCCCTTTTTTGCCCCCAGGCTTTGCAGGGGTTCTTGGGAACTGTAGTCCTCCTCCCTTCTCCGGGTCTTGGGAAACTTATGCCTTTGTGGGGGCGTGGCTTCCCAGCCCCTAGGATCCCGGGACTTGTAGTTGGAATCCCAGGTATGAAACCTACCCATCTTGCTCCTCTCCCAGACCCTTCTTCCCTGACCCTCAGGGGTTTCTCACTATATATATATATATATATATATATATATATATATATATTTTTTTTTTTTTTTTTTTTTAATTTATTTTTTTTTTTTTCCTCCCCACCCAACCTGTTCAGATAGACATGGGAAAAGCCACTGCTTGTACCTGGGATCAGTAGCATGAATCTTGCTACTATTTAGGATTCTGTCAGGTGCTTGTGACCGGATTGGCCAATGTAGAAAGCAGGATACTGGGCTAGATGGACCATTGGTCTGACCTAGTATGGCTATTCTCATGTTCACCCCAGCTCCGACCCACCCCTGGCCTGATCTCTGATTTATAGGTTCTTGAACCAATTAGGAGGTTAGAAAGTTAATTAAGGCATCTCTATCAGACAGTAATTAGCTCTTAGAAATACTTGGGCAGAATTCTTGAGTCTAAATAGATTCATGAGATGATGGTGCAGAGAGGAGGGTTTTAGATTTGTTAGGAACTTGGCAACATTCTGGGGAAGGGGGGGCCTATTCTGAAAAGATAGGCTCCACCTTAACCGGGATGGAACCAGGCTGCTGGCATCAATTTTTTAAAAGGACATAGAGAAGCTTTTAAACTAGAAACTGGGGGAAGGCTGACAGTTGCTCAAAACCGCATGGTTTGGAACAAGGTATCTTTGAAAGATATAACCAAAACAGGGAAGATAGTGAGATTACAATGAAGGACACAGTAGACCAGGTGTCCTTAAATAAAGAGCAGACAGATTTTAAAGATTGCAAATTATCTTTGTCAACTGCTGAACAAACCATAAATAGGAATAACAAACATTGTTTAAAATGTGTGTGTGCAAATGGCAGGTCTAAAAATCAGACGGGAGAGTTAGAATATATTGCACTAAATGAAAAGATAGACATAATAGGCATCTCTGAGACCAGGTGGAAGGAAGATTATCATACCAAGATTATCATGCCAAGGTACAAATTACATCACAGTGAAAGAGTGGATCGAATTGGTGGAGGGGCAGCGTTATACATTTTAAAAAAGCGTTGAATCAAATAGACTAAAAATTCTGCAGGACACAATCACATCTCAGAATCCCTACGGATAGAAATTTCATGTGTAAAGGGGAAAAGGATAGTGATAGTAGTGTACTATTGTCCGCCTGGCCAGAATGAACAGATGCAGAAATGTTATAAGAAATTAGGGAGGCTAACAAACAGGGTAACACAATAATAATGGGTGATTTCATTTACCTCAATATTGACTGGATAAATGTAACATAAGGACATGCCAGAGAGGTAAAATTCCTAGACGGAATCAAAGACTGTTTTCTAGAGTAGCTGGTTCAGGAACCAACAAGAACAAAACATCTAGTGTTCCTGAACATAACTTGCCATGAGCTACTACTGAAAATTGTGAGCTAAATCCAAATCGTATATCCTATATAATAAAACACACCTCCAACATTCTGAAGCTGACTGCATGACTGAGGCATTCCTGCTCTCTGTATCCATCTCCTGAATTGACATCACGTACTTCTGGGTTCGTCACAAGCAGAAGTGACCAACCACACGAGGTTTCTCGGCTTCAGAATGTTGGAGGTGCATTCTATTAAATAGGATTGGTCAGTTCCTTGAAGCACAGCCAGAGCTCAGTGTCCTGCACAGAAACGCTCAGACACCAGAGAGAGGGGGTAGGCCTGGCACCAGAGAGAGGGAGGGGGGGCCTAACACCAGAGAGGGGGGGAGGTATCTCTGTCACACACACTCTCTCTGTCTCTCTCTCATACAGTCAATGTCTTTCTCTCTCTCACTCTCACACACTGTCTCTCACACTGTATCACATTCACTCTCTATGTGTCACACAGTCACTCACACGCTCTCTTGGTCTCATACACTCAGAGGCATATTTTCAAAGCACTTTGGGAGGCTAAGTTCCATTGGTTTCTATGGAACTTTGGGAGGCTAAGTGCTTTGAAAATGAGCCTCTCAGTCTCACAGAGAGTCTGTGTCTCACACACACTCTCTCTCTCTCTGACAAACACTGTATCTGTGTGAAACACACTCTCTCTCTCACACTGTGTCTCACATACGCACTTGCACACACTCTCATTCTCACACACATACTCTCTCTCTCACAAACACACTCGCACCCAGACTCACTCTCTCTCTCACACACTCACACTCGCACATTCACTCTCTCTCTCTCACACACAGTCACTCTCACATACACTCTCTCAAACATACACACTCCGAGGAAAACCTTGCTAGCACCCGTTTCATTTGTGTTAGAAAAGGGCCTTTTTTACTAGTAAATACATAAAACAAAACATTTCTAGATCTTGTCCTGAGTGGAGTGAATGATGTGATGCATGAAGTAAAAGTGCTGAGACCACTTGTTAACAGTGACCATAACATGAACAGAGTTGATATAATGACTGGAGTAATTACACATAGATAATCCAATGTGTTACCATTTGTCTTTCAAAAAAGGAGACTATGATAAAATGAGGAGAATGGTGAAAAAAAAAAAGCAAAAACTTAGAGTAACAGCTGTAAAGGTCAAAAATTTACATCAGGCATGGATGCTATTAAAAAATAAGGTCAGTGATAGCTGGAATGGTTAAAAAGTGTGATTAAGGAAGAGCATCCTTCAGACAAAGGAAGAAGGATCCAACTGAAAATAATGGGAAATAGCATAAGAAATGGAAAGTCATATGCAACATGCTGATAAGGAAGGCAGAGTGATACTTTGAAAGAAAGATTGCATTGGAAACAAAAACATTTAATTTAAATTTTTTTTAGGTGTATTAAAAACAAGAAGTTTGTAAAAGAAACAGTTGGACCACTAGATCACCGAGGGGTAAAAGGGGCACTCAGGGAAGACAAGGCTAAAGCAGAAAGATATAAAGAACATAAGAGCAGCGATACTGGGTCAGACCAGTGGTCCATGTAGCTCAATATCCTGTTTTCCAAACAGTGGCCAAGCCAGTTCACAAGTACCTGACAGAAACCCAAATTGTGGCAACACTCCATACTACAAATCCCAGGGCAAACAGTTGCTTCCCATGTCTAACTCAATAGCAGACTATAGACTTTTCTTCCAGAAATTTGCCCAAACCATTTTTAAACCCAGATACAGTAACTGCTGTTATCACATCCTCCGGCAAAGTTCCAGAGCTTAACTATTCGTTGAGTGAAAAAATATTTCATCCTATTTGCTTTAAACATATTTCCATGTAACTTCTTCGAGTGTCTCCTAGTCTTTTTACTTTTGGATTGAGTAAAAAAATCGATTTACTTCTACTCATTCTACACCACTCAGGATTTTCTAGACCTCAATCATATCTCCCCTCATCTGTCTCTTTTCCAAGCTGAAGAGCCCTAACCTCTTTAGCCTTTCCTCATATGAGAGGAGTTCTATCCACTTAATCATTTTGGTCACTCTTCTTTTAACTTTTTCTAATTTCGCCATATCTTTTTTGAGATACGGTGACGAGAACTGAATGCAATACTCAAGGTGCTAATGCACCATGGAGTGATACAAAAGCATTATAGTATTTTACCTAAGGTGCTTAATTTTAGACACCCAGAATTTTTTTTTGACATATTGGTTTCCTAGTACCCTTTTTCATTAGAATTTCACTGTTCTTTTGCCTAGGGACAAGCTGTTTGAAAGTGAATTTCACAGCCTAATTTTATCTGGTCACCTCAGTTCTTTGAATAATTTCCCATATCACTCTTCCCTCACAGAAAGAGCAAATTCACCAGGTGTCCCATGAGCAGTGGTGTAGGAAGGGGGGGCGGTCCGCCCCGGGTGCACGCCGCTGGGGGGTGTCGGCTCCGCGCAGGTGCACTGCCCTCTCTGCCCCGGAACAGGTTACTTCCTGTTCCGGGACAGAGAGAGCAGTGAATCAGCGCGGAGTCGACACACCCCAGCAACGTGCAGTCGGGGCGGATCGGCCCTCCCGCCCGTCCCTTGCCGCAGGTATGCGCTCCGGGGGGGGGGGGCGCTCCAGCGGGAGGAGGGTGCGCCGTGCTGCACCCGGGGGGGGGGGGGTGCATAGCGGTGACCCGCCCCGGGTGTCAGCTCCCCTCGCTATGGCTCTGCCCATGAGACCTGTTAAAAGCTTCAAGGCAGATCCAACTTTATGCCTCTCAGAGGGTGAATGATAATAAAATGTCATTTTTCTTAAAGATGACCAGAAGGACAAAGCTGAAACAAAGACTCATTTGCCGTGACATTTCCATGCTTAAATAGCAAATCTCTGTTAATACCACAAAATGTTAAACAAAGCTGTTAAGGACTAGATTCAGTAAATGGCACCCAAATGTGGGTGTCGAAAAAAACCCATGCAGAGCTCTATTCTATAAATGGTGCTCCAAGTTGTGCACCATAGAATAGTTCTTAGAGCTGATTTCCATGACAAACGTTGGGAACGAAGATTTACACCAACTGAAACCTGGTGTAAATCCTGCTGTTTAAGTTAGGCATGGATCCCCAGTATTTGGTAATACTTAGGGTTACCATATGGCTCCAGAAAAAGGAGGACGGATTGAGCCAGCCGGGTTTTACTTCCATTGCTTTCCATTGAAAGCAATGGGCAATTACTTCCATTGAAAGCAATTACTTCCATTGAAAGCAATGGAAGTAAAACCCGGCTGGCTCAATCCGTCCTCCTTTTTCTGGAGCCATATGGTAACCCTAGTAATACTGCACACATCTTTAGTGAATCCCCCTGGCATGCCCCTCCCATGGCCACACCCCCTTTTGAGTTGCACACTAAAAGAATTTGCATATGGATATTTATAGATTAGCACTTAGCAAGATGTGCACACAAATCCAAATTGTTGCCAATGCCAATAATTGATTGTTAGTGGCCAATTATTGGCGCTAATTAGCTCATTAGCCAATTCAGTTACATACACATCTCAGAACAGCACATAATTTTGTGCGTGTAAATTTGCACACCATTTATAGAATCTGGGGGGTAAATAAAGGTCAAGAGTCTCTTCTTCTCTGTGCATTTGCCACAAAAAGTTGGACAGTTTACCTTCTTTGAGACTCCTATGTACAAATCTCTACTTTTATGGTCTATTCCAGTCCCGGTTTTTATGTCCCACAAATTTCCAATAGAAATCATAGTGGGGTCCAATAAATTCAATCACTGTTTAGAATTTTTCATAGATCAAAATACTTATCAAATAAAAATGTTTTCAATGCTCATCTATACCGAAAATGCTCTTTAATACTGTGGAACTGAATTGGGATCGAATTCCAAAGAAACTAAGGGCCCCTTTCACTAAGCAGTAGTAAACCTAACAGGAACTCACCGTTTGATAAGCAGGAAGTACCACTGGGCTACCGCAGCAGCCCAGCGGTATTTCCCACCCCTAGCGCACCATCATATCTGGTGCTACAAAATATATTTATTTTTATAGCGCTGGAGTGTACCTGGTGGTAATTGGGCAGTGCTGTGGGCTGCCCAGTTACCACCTGGTTAGCGCGGGAGCCCTGACTGCCACTTCGGTGGGTGGCGGTAAGGGCTCCCCCCTGAAATGGCTGCAATTCAGTGGCATGGGAAGGGGGCGGGAGGGGCGGTCCGACCCGGGTGCACGCGATCGGGGGGTGCCGGCCCGCTGGTTCCCTGCTCTCTCTGCCTCGGAACAGGTTACTTCCTGTTCCGGGGCAGAGAGAGCAGGGAACCAGCGGGGCCGACGCAGCTCCAAGTGACGTGCACTCGGGGCGGATCGGCCCTCCCGCAGGTAAGAATGCGTTCCGGGGGGGGGGTTGCGCTCCGGGGGGGGGGGGCGCCGCAGAGGGGGGGGGTCGCGCCATGTTGCACCCGGGGGGGGGGGGTGCGCAGCGGCGACCCTCCCCGGGTGCCATTAGCCCTTGCTACGGCACTGCTGCACGGCAAGTGCTTTACTTGCCGTATGGCCATTTCCTGCAGGAAAGAGAGACTTCCCTTTTGCCTGCCAGTAAAAGGGGGCCTCGGCATGTGTGAAAAACATGCCCTGTCACCAGAACAGGCCTCCTTTTGCTACAGCTTGGTAAAATGGGCCCTAAAGAGCAAATCTTCTCACTGCTGGAAGACTTAAAATTCAGAGAATAGTTAGACTGATAGGACCGACGAGATGTTGGATAAGATATTAAGGATATATGATCTAATGGGCACATCATAAAGCTGAAACTTATTAGACAAATTAGTCTACGAGAAAAAGATTTCTGCAGACATAAAGCACAATCTATATTTCAATTGTATCATAGATAACACAGGGAACAGTTGCTCTTACCTTAAAATAAAAAAAATCTTTTAATGAGGAACTCAGGGCCAAAAGTGTATGGCTTTTATCTGCTGTCATTCTCTATCTTTCTATTAAGTAATAGTTTCATTTTATTTCCTGTAAACCTGAAAAAATGCCAAACTGACATTAGTTAGGCAATCCAGGGAAAGAAAATAAAGTTATAAAAGCCAGTTGGCTTAATTGTCTAATGAAGAGGATGACATGCAAAATCCTTCACATGCTGTTTGTAACATAATTTTTGCCAGGGGCACAGAATGAGAATAAAGAATTTCAAAGCAGGACCCACTGTCTTCTATCAAAGAACTGTAGACAAATTAAATCTCTTCATAGTATCATATTGTTTCTAATAGTCTATAAGGCATGGGTGATTAGGTGTCTGTTTCTTAGTTTTGTCTATGTTACATTAGAACAGGTTTATATGATATCTTGGTAACAAACAAAAGTAGCTTTTTGGTGGTGTTTCAACACGGATCTGGGAATAATCTCAAAAAAAGGAAGTGACAGAGCCAAGAAATAGGCAAGCTGATATTGTAAGAATCTGGTGTGCTCTAGAATGAATTCTCAGTATCGGATCAGATGTTCTTACAGTGTGGGTCCCACAACTGGGGACTTGGGTTCAGTTCGTTTTATGCAAAAACTGAAAAAGAAAGCACTTTTGCTTTTTGGCATTCCTTTTTCTGCAAATCCTCATCTATTGTTCCACAGCTATGGTTCAAAAGATACTACTTTAGCTAAACATAATTGTTCTAAACACCATCTTGGTCCCCACTATCTCTTCCACATCCCATTCCATGGTAGACCTCCACCCCTTTGGTCATTATCCTCCATACACAACCCTGTTCTACCATTGTTTTGAAACTCTGTAGCCTGCGGTTTCCCATGCAGTTTTTTCTCCCCATCCCCTTGCTCTTAACCAGACGAGTCTACCACCTCCTACACAGAACTTCTGCTCTGATACAACTTGTCTTCTAGGTCTCTTCCTGTTCTTTTATCTTCATAAAAAACACACCAGAGTGGAAGATGCCAATCACAAGCTCCAAGGTAATCAGTAAATGATGTTTATTCTTCAAATTCAACATGTGATATGCTGACAGTAAAAACATAACATGGCCCATGTTTCAGCATCCAGGCCTTCGTCAGGGGTTCTTATGTGCCAGCCATAAAATGATAAAAAACCATGCTGATTGTGAAGTCTTGTACAAATGCGTCACAATGGTATGGCACAAAATGGAAGCGCTTCTATTGAAGACGCTGACATTTTGTTGCTTATACCAAAGTTTGCAGAGAAGAGTTTTGCTATTTTGTAGGGAAGGGGAAATGAAATGTTGGCAACCTTGGGGTGGGGGGGGGCGGGGGAGTTACAGGAGAGATGCTGGTCACCTGGGTAGCATACAAAGAGGAAGAATAGATGTTGAATTATGGGTAGGGCCTTGAACTTCCACAGAAGGTGGGGGAGCAAGCTGAAAGTTTGCCTAAGGTGTCTGATACCTTTGGGCCAGCCCTGGTGGTGGGTGCAAAGTTCTTGTGTATGTAATGCCTCTTTTATACCTTTTTCACTTCTAGATCCATGGAGGGCATGAGGAGAAGAGGACTTTTACCAACTGACTGCCAGATTGCATATTTTATCTCTGCCTTGACTCTCTCTCTTCTTTTTTCAAAAGAGTTGTCCTAGATTTGAATATAGTTAAAGATTTCCCTCACTGACTTTTATATGGGGTTAGGGACACTCCTTTGCTTTCCTGCTTGGGGCTCAGTAATCTCCTACTTAGGATCATGTTGGCTGGTACCAGTGGGGTAGCTGCCCTTGGATAGGGGATGAATGAGAGGAGAATCTGTCTGACAAATGGGAGATTATATCGGTGCTGCAGTCTTTGTAAAACTGAGGATCCTGAGGCAGTCTGTAGGCTATTCGGTGGCATCAGAATCTCTCTAGCACTTTCTTATCACTGTTCGCTTCTTCTTGAGTCTTGATGGGTTTTGCATTTTTAAAATATTTTATATATTTGTGGAAGGTTTCATTAATCTTGCAGCCACATTTTTGGTAGAAGCACTGAAACGTACCAAGAGGTTAGGGCTCTTCAGTTTGGAAAAGAGACTGCTAAGGGGAGGTATGATTAATGTCTACAAAATCCTGAGTGGTGTAGAACAGGTAAAAGTGAATCAATTTTTTACTCATTTAAAAAGTATAAAGACTAGGGAACACTCAATAAAGTTACATGAAAATATTTTTAAATAAGAGGAAATGTTTTTTTCACTCAATGAATAATCATGTTCTGGAACTCATTGCCAGAGGATGTAGTAACAGGGGTTAGTGGGTTTAAAAAAGGCTTGGACAATTTCCTGGAGGAAAAGCCCGTGGAGGGGCATAATTGAATGAAAATGCCTATCTCCATGGGCGTTTATCTCCGAGAACGGGTCCATGAAGGGGCGGACCGAACCGTATTTTCGAAAAAAAAATAGACATCCATGTTTTATTCGACAATTTGTGAGCTGGGCGTTTTTGTTTTTCAGTGATAATGGAAAATGAAAGCGCCCAGCTCAAAAACGAATAAATCCAAGGCATTTGTTCGTGGGAGGGGCCAGGAGTCATAGTGCACTGGTCCCCCTCACATGCCAGGACACCAACCGGGCACCCTAGGGGGCACTTTTACAAAAACAAAAAAAAAAGGTAAAAGAGCTCCCAAGTGCATAGCACCCTTCCCTTGTGTGTTGAGCCCCCCAAATCCCCCTCAAAACCCACTGCCCATAAGTCTACACCATTACTATAGCCCTAAGGGGTGAAGGGGGGCACCTACATGTGGGTACAGTGGGTTTGGGGGGGTTGGACGACTAAGCATTAAGCAGCACAATTGTAGCAGGTAAGGAGGGGGATGGGCCTGGGTCCACCTGCCTGAAGTCCACTGCACCCCCTAACAACTGCTCCAGGGACCTGCATACTGCTGCCAGGGAGGTGGGTATGACATTTGAGGGTGAAAATAAAAAGTTGTGAAACATCATTTTTTGTGGTGTGAGGGGGTTAGTGACCACTGGGGGAGTCAGGTGAGGTCATCCCCGATTCCCTCCGATGGTCATCTGGTCATTTAGAGCACTTTTTTGGGACCTGTTCGTGTGAAAAAAGGGTCCAACAAAAGTGTCCTAAATGTTCGCTAAAAACGTCTTAATTTTTTTGATTATCGCCCTAACGCATACATCTCTCCTCGGCCGATAACCATGCCCCAGTTCCACCTTCGCCACACCTCTGACACGCCCCCATCAACTTTGTCCGCATCTGCGATGGAGTGCAGTTGAAAACGTCCAAAATCGGCTTTCGATTATACCGATTTATTCGTTTTTGTGAGATAAATGTCTATCTCCCGATTTGGGTCGAAATCTAGGCGGTTTTTCTCTTTCGATTATAAGGTGGAAAGACCACTAGTAAGAGACGATCTTATTTTCTCTACCTTATCAATAAAGTATCTGGCTAATGTTTCTGCTGAAGGATGTTGTAGTTCTAAAGCTTCAGTCACTAATGAAGTTCTAATCACATTATTGAAGATTTTAAAAAGCATTTTTGTGTTCTGAGGACCTTTACCTATCAATGTTTTATAATATTGCTTTTTAGCTTTAGATACCTCGATTTGATATTTTTAAATCATTACTCACTATGATCTTTTACTCAATAGATCTTGAGACTTCTTCCATGCTCTTTATAACTTACGACATGATCTTTTCAAATCCCATAATGTATCAGAATACCATGGAGATTTAAGATCTCTTTTATGTTATTTAATACTTTCCTCTGGAAATTGATCTAAAGCTTCCCCATTCATGATACCTACACTGACTACATAATTTGTAACCTTTAGATTGTAAGCTCTCTTGAGCAGGGACTGTCCTTCCCCATGTTTAAACTTGTACAGCACTGCGTAACCTTGGCAGCGCTATAGAAATGCTAAGTAGTAGTAGTAGTAGTTTTTTCCCCAGTTTGATACCATAATTATGGCTGAATCTTCATTAAAGTTCAGATTCCTATCAACAGATGACCAAAATTTACCTGATTCTATCTTTCTTCAAGGACCTACATTTCCACATACCTGCTTATTTTTTTTAATTACTAAAATACAAAGTAAACGTCATTAAATAATAATCTGACCATAATAAAGGCGACCAATCCACTTCTGACCATACCTGAGGCATCCCTGACTGGGTTAGTGTTGCAACTAAATCTAATGTATGCCCACAGTTAGCTTGGATGGTACAGTAAGTACAAATAAACTATGAACTATGTTGATATTTTATTAAGACAAGAATGTTCCTACTTGTCTTTATAAAATAGCTCAACACACTATAATTTATATATTTAAGTATTTTTATACCTCCTACACCTAAGCGGTTTATAATTTCTTTGCAGCTACACTGTCCCTAATGCTTAAAATGCATTTTATCTAAGCACTCATCTAAGCACCCACTTATAATATTACCTTTTTGAGGGTCTATTGTTAGCATCTGTTTTATTTATTTATTTATTTGTTATATTTGTATCCCACATTTTCCCACACATTTGCAGGCTCAATGTGGCTTACATAATACCGTTAAGGCATTTGCCAATTCCGGTACGGGATTAGTACAAAATGTTATATTGGGATAGGGAAGGTAAGATTCAATCAAGTTGGGTTGAGGTAAACGAGTTTGTCAATGTCCAATACGATCTTGATAGTGAAGTGTTGCAGGGTCTAGTCACTTAAGTTGGGTCATTCGGATATGCTTTTCCGAATAGGTGAGTCTTTAATAATTTTCTGAATTTTAGGTGATCATAAGTTGTTTTCATCATTTGTGGCAATGCGTTCCACAGGCGCGTGCCTATGTAAGAGAAGTTGGATGCATGGGTTATCCTGTACTTTAGTCCCTTGCAATTTGGGTATTGGAGATTCAGGTAAGACTGTGATGAACTGGTACTATTTCTGATTGGGAGATCGATTAGGTCGATCATGTAACCTGAGACTTCACCATAGATAATCTTGTAGACTAAGGTGCAGATTTTGAAAGAGATGCATTCTTTGATAGGAAGTCAGTGCAATTTTTCACGAAGTGGTGTGGTGCTTTGGAATCGTGTCTTACCAAAGATCAATCTGGCTGCTGTGTCATTCTACTGTTCCTTGTGATACTGCTTCGAATCCCAGACCTAATAATTTAATAAGAGAAAGTAAATGGTTGCTTTGTTTAATATGTTTTGTAAAATGTTAATATATATGAGATTTAGAGGTTGCCTGCTTTTAAAAGGGACAGGCTTATTGTTTTGTGCTTGCTTTAAAATGGGTCATTGTCATATATATATATATATATATACAGTACAGTCTCACTTATCTGGCCATCCGGCATATCCGACAGAATATCTGGTGATGTCACCTCATTTATTTCTAATAAAATTTTTGTTTTAGAGCAGTTTTTAAAAATTGGGAATACTATGCCTTTGTTTATGCATTGTTTAAGGAGTTTATGCAGTATTTTCTGTATTATCTGACTTTTCAGTTTTCCGACAACGGGTCAGTTCTGTTTACGTTGGATAATTGGTGTAGTAAACCAAAGATCTTCAGATATCCCAGTAATGTGGGGATGAAGAAACAGCAGACTCCTCCATCCGCATATAAGATACAAACTCAAGAGGCAAAACTCCTATCTAGCTATACCCATGAGATAGATTTGCATGCAGTGAAGGCAGTGCATGCAAATCTCTCTCATGAATGTTCATTTTGGATATCCTGAAAACCTGACTGGCTGGGGTGCCTCCAGGACCAGGTTTGGGAACTACTGGGCTAGACCCATGTCAATCTGGCTTCAGACCTGGGTACAGAACAGAGATAGTTCTTGTGTCCCTTATTGATGATCTGCACAGAAACCCTGACAGGGGATCTGCCTCGATACTAATGTTGCTTGATTTGTTGGCAGCCTTCGACACCATGGATCATAATATCATGTTTACAAGACTGGCAGAAACAGGTATCAGTAGCACAGTATTTACTTGGTTCAAATCCTATCTGTCAGACAGATAACAATCAGTTCAGCAACATCACATCATTACCTTGGGCACTGGACTGTGGGGTACCAAAGGGATCCATACTGTTTCTCATTTTATTTAATATCTATCTCAAGCCTCTGACTGGGCTGCTTCGGACAATGGACACAAAATTCTACATCTGCGCTGATGATGTTCAACTACCCCTACCTACTGAATCAGATCTACCCACAGCTCTGAGTAAACTGACTGCCTGTGAAACTACAACTCAGGAATGGGCAAACAACAACAAACTCTGCCTGACCCCAAATAAAACAGAGATTCTTTGAGAACCAAACATAAATGGACAAATACCTGACTTCAAATACCTTTTGGGAAGTATGAACTCCCCTTAAAATCACAGGTCAGGAATCTTGTGATACTGCTAGACTCATCACTCACTCTGATACCACAAATTCACTCGGAGAAAAACTACACTGGCTACCAATCAAAGAATGTACCACTTTCAAAATCTGCACCTTGGTCCACAAAATCATCTATGGCGCAGCCCCGGGATACATGACAGACCTCATAGACCTACCAATAAAAAACACAATCAGATCAACACGAACATACCTAAACCTCCACTACCCAAGCTGCAAAAGACTCAAATACAAATCAACCTATGCTTCTAGCTTCTCCTACATAAAAACACAAATGTGGAATGCATTACCAAAAGCCGTGAAAACCATGTACGACCACCTGAACTTCTGGAAAGCACTAAAAACCAACCTGTTCAAAAAGGCATACCCATCCGACCCAACCTAAGTGCCTAAACTTTGCAACACAACGAAACCAAAGCTCGTAATAGACTCTACGCAACTCTTCCCCTCTACGATTCCCCAATGTGCCTATAACACATGAACCTCATTCTACAACTCTCTGTATTTGTTTCACTACCTGAAATGACGATTGCCTCTACGGTATTATGTAAGCCACATTGAGCCTGCAAATAGGTGGGAAAATGTGGGATACAAATGTAACAAATAAAAATAAAATAAAATATACTCTGTGGAGATAGCATTTATGTATATCAAAGGGTTTTTTGCCTATGACAAAAAATATACCCAACATTTACATATATAAAAACTCCACCCTTGTTATTAACCTATAACTATTGGGTTGGAGGTTGGGCTTGAATCAGAGGCTTTTTCCCTTACCCTTTCAAACAATACGAATGCACCTCACAGAGTTATAGTTGTTGTGTTCTTTTGAGAGTTTTCTTTTGCCAATTACCTTGAGAGTCTTCAGAATTTTACCACTACACCCTGATTCCTTAAAATTTGTTTTTCAGTTTCATCCACTGTTATACATTTTGACAGATGTATGAATATGGTCCGTTCAATGGTATGTGCTTATTTGGAGGCATTCTCTACTTATCTTCAGTGGATATTGGAAAGGTTAATGGTTGTGGCAGCATTTACCGCCTGCATAAAGGGTGGTGGTACAGTTCACGCTCTAATGAAAAAATTAGTGCATGGACATTATTAAGAAAACTAGAAAAATTGCTCATTTTACCCCAGTGGTAAAAATGGCCTTAGCACATGGGAATGACCCATGCAGGGACGTGAAAAGTGCACTTTTTACCATTGTTTGGTAAATGGGCTCCTAAGTTTGCTGCAGCTGCAGTTGTTGATTGAGTAATTCAAATTTGCCTGATGAGTAGTAAAGATGGGTAGAGTTTTTATTAGATGCTTAGTGGCCTTGATCGAGTGCTCTAAAAGTTGCTGCTAGCTAAATTGATTTAATGTGCATTCACCTATGACTTAACATGTGTTAAATCAATTAGTGCATTTTAAAGAATTCCAATGTGTGTTAAAACACTTTTATTAAAACAAATGTGTGAAATGAACTGAAAGTGTCTAAAAATTAGGGAAAAGCTCACAGGAACTGAAAACAAACAAATACTTCACTCTGTGCACATCCCTAGTGCTCTATCTGAATTGTTTCATTAGGGTTCCACAACAGGTAAAAACAGATTTTGTGTCTCTGGCAATCTTTCCTCCAGGGTTTAGTGGAGGCTAGAGGAGGAGGAGAAATAGCATTTGGAAGACTTTGGCAGTGTCTGGCAGGTACTGATTGTTCGTGAGGCACAGGCTTTGTCATCCTTTGTAAAGAAAAAAATGGTTTTTGTCCTTAAGTTTGGCCTTTGAGCTGATTGGCTAGGGCTTGTACAGAAAATGTGATGTTTTTTTTTTTTGAACTACAGTATTTCTTGTGGTGCAGACATTTATGAGACAGCTGAGGGGAGATATGATAGAGGTCTGTAAAATAATGAGTGGAGTGGAACAGGTAGACATGAATCATTTGTTTCAAAAATACTAGGACTAGCATGCGATGAAGCTACAAAGTAGTAAATTTAATACAAATCAGAGAAACTTTTTCTTCGCTCAATGTGTAATTAAACTCTGGAATTCGTTGCCAGAGAATGTGGTAAAGGTGGTTAGCTTAACAGGGTTTTAAAAAAGGTCTGTACGGCTCCTAAAGGAAAAGCCCATAGACCATTATTTAATTGACTTGGGGAAAATCCACTAGTTATTTCTGGGATAAGTAGAATAAAATGTATTGAGCTTTTTGGGATCTTGCCAGGTATTTGTGGCCTAGATTGGCCACTGTTGGAAACAGGATCCTGGGCTTGATGAACCTTTGGTATGTCCCAGTGTGGCAATACTTATGTACTTATGATTTGGAATGAATGGTGAGAACGCATTGTCATAATATGGGTTTAGCTGAGATCATTAACCATCAGTCAGTGGTAAAACTTTTGCATGTCTTACTTTCGTGTTCTTGGCATTTGTCACTACTGTAGTAAAACATGTTCCAGGTGTGGGTAGTGGGATTACAGACACTTTCTTTTATTTCCTATGGCCCTGTTTTCAGTTGCTTGTGCCAGGAACAGAGCTAATATCCATGTCAACAGCCTTTTGGAAGGTGGTTATGGATCACTGTGACACTACCTGAGCTATTCTATTTCAGGGAATATATGGTAAACTTATTACAGGGGATGGTAACAAAGTGTCAGGATTTCCAGACATCTCCAGGTGAACTCAACGTAGAAGGAAGAAGTTCTTATCCATGCATCAAACTGTAAGTAGCAACTTTTCAATTATGTTTTCCGTGGAAATGTACAATTTCTTTTAAAAATAATCATTATTTTTCTTTGAACCTTTGCAATTACAATTAACCCTTGATGCCTCTTAAGATTTGAGACATTTTCTTTGCAGTGTGTCCAAATCACAAGGAGGCATGTTGTCGGTGGGATTTAGGCTCTTCCAAAACTTGGACATTTTTTCTGCCATAATAGAACAAAGCAAAAACATCCAAGGCTAAAAGTTAGATGTTTTGGTCTAGACCTGATCAAAAGGTCTTTATTGCAGATGGATCTAACATGTAACCATCCTGCCTGTAGCATGTTTGATACATGGGTTACTTGATGAAGAGAAGAGTGGAGGAGAAAGGAGGGCCCAGGAAAATGCTAACCCTGGAATAAGCATGAAAATTTGGGGGGGGGGGGGGGGGGCGACAAGGCAGGGGGCAGTGTCTCCACCTAAAATATGGTATAGGTTGGGCCATAAGGAGAGCTGAGACCAAAAAAAAGTGATAAATACAAGAGGACAGGGCCAAGGAGTCCTTGAATAGAGTGGTTCAAATGAGAGTGCTAGAGTTTAGATGATATCACTTTTGGGTAAGGTAAGGATGTGAGTGAAACCAGTTATTGACTAGCGATCGAGCTACTAGGGGTCCATCAGAGCCATGAGGCAGAGCTGCAGAACAAGAATTAGATACAGGAAACAAAAAATCAGCAGGAAGCAATCTGACAGCAGCTAAAAATATAGGGGTTGATATTGAAAGCAATTTAACCAGGCAGGAGAAGCCCCTTCTCGGTTAAATCACTTGTGTGAGGCTATCCACCAATATTCAGCAGCACTGAATATCAGCACTGACCATCAGTCATAGCTGGCTATTTGGTGGGTGGTCCAGGGTGAAATCGGCACATAACTACCCAAGTTAACTGGACAAAGAAGACCAAATAAAGTCCTATCTTTTTCTGGTTTCACTTAGGTGGTTAAGTACTGAATTTCACATTTAACTGGATAAGGGATAGCCAGCAACACAAATCTGGAGATTCAATGCCAGTGTACAGATGTGCCCATTTAAGTTTTGCTTTTTTATACCATTCATTTCTAATTAGAGATCCTCTGTGTTCATCCCATGTATTTTTTTATTCCGTCACCATTTTTCTTTCTCCACCACCTCCCTTGGGAGAGCATTCCAGGCATCAACCACCTTCTCCATGAAAAAGAATTTCCTGACATTATTCCTAAGTCTACCACCTCGCAACCTCAATTCATGTTCTCTAGTTTTACCATTTTCCCTTGTCTGGAAAATATTTGTTTCTATATTAATACCTTTCAAGTATATAAACATCTGTATCATATCTCCTCTGTTCCTCCTCTTCTGTAGGGTATACATATTCAGGTCTTCCAGTCTCTTCTCTTATGTCTTTTGGTGCAAGCCCCATACCATTTTTGTCATCTTCCTCTGGATCGCTTCAAGTCTTTTTACACCCTTAGCAAGATTCGGCCTGCAAAACTGAACACAATACTCCAAGTGGGGCCTCACCAACAACTTGTACAGGGGCATCAACACTTCCTTTCTTCTGCTAGTTGCACCTTTCTCTCTATACAGCCTAGTCTATTTCGGAAAATTTTAAAATCTTACCTATTTAACTAACTATATATTAGTAGTCTATTGTAATAATGTCAGTCATGTCCAAAGAGGATATTCTCTTGCTTGTAAACCACCTTGAAGACTCTTTTAAAGGTGGTATAGAAGTATCGAAACAGAATAGAATAGTATCCTTCTGGCTACAGCCACCGCCTTGTCACACTGTTAAGTTGCCTTCAGATACTTTCACCTCAAGGTCCTTCTCCCTGTCTGTGCATATCAGCCTCTCACCTCCTAGCACATGGCTGGTGTCATGATTGTTGCAGTTGTCCAGTTCTTGCCCCATCTGAGTAAGTGGAACTGATGTTTCCTTCCTCTGATGCCCAAATCATGCCAAAACTCGTGTAATTTTGAGAAAATAGCCACAGTTATCAACACATTAGACATCTGCTGCTCAGACACTAACCTCCTGATATTTAACTGCAATGGTCAGTGGTTTCTAAATGACAGCTTCTGTGGTTAAATATAACCTAGATAATTGAGTAAGTAGAACCAACATTTCAGCCGTCATGCTGTGGCTTTCTTCACGGTCTGCTGTGAGGTCTGCAGTTTGTCGGTGATTGGTGGATTTTCAGATTTTCTGGATTCTCAGGAAGTACTTTTAACATTAAAATTTAAGGGAGAATAAAGAAATGAACAGGCAAATTTTATTGATTTATTCATTAACAAATACAGAAAACAGAAAAAAAACATACTGTAAAAGCTCAAATAAAAAAATGGGTACAGTATACAGTATTTATTCGCTTTCTTCCCCATGCAGCATCTGTGTCTCTCTTCTCTATCCAGCGTCTCTCTTCCCCTTTCAATGTCTGTCTCTCTTCCCTTCCAGCGTCTGTGTTTCTCTTCCCCATCTAGCATCTCTCTGTGTCTCTCTTCCCCATAAGAGGGGGCCCAAGGGCCTGAGCCCAAAGGAAGGGCCCTAGCCCCCCCATGGCTATGCCTACCCTCCCCACCCACACATGGTCCAGCATCTCTCCTTCCCCTCCATGCCCTGCTTGTTGCTCTATCTCACTTCCAGATCTACCTTTTCAAAAGCCTTCTATGCTGCCGCACTAGTGGCAGACTTACTGAAAGACTGTCTCCGGCCTTCACCAGGCCTTTCCCCTCTGACCTATCCTGCCCCTTCTGATGCAACTTCCTGTTTTCAGAAGGGTGAGATGGGTCAGAAGGAAAGGCCTGGTGCAGGCCAGAGGCAACCTGTGAGTAAGGTTGCTACAGGCATTGCAGCACGGAAAACTTCTGAAAAGGTATTGTACATCGGGAAGTGAGAGAGAGCCGCAAGCAGGAACTGGAGCAGAGGGGGAGCTGCGGGATCATGTGTGTGTGTGTGGAGGGGGGGGGGGTAGGAGGGAGGGAGGTTGTAGTTTGGATTCTCGGGTGGTCCACATGCTGTAATTTTTAGGGGTCCTGATTCTCGGGAGGTATGGATCTCTGGCCTCTGGCTATTTGGACTTCTACTGTAGTGGGTCTGAGGTGGGCAGTTTCCTCAGGAAGGAAGGAGATTTTGGTGGGAAACTGAGGCCGGAAAGACCATTGGTCACAAATTTGAATTTTGGCGATTTGAGAATCCACTATATATAAAAACAAACTGCAGACCGTAAAGTGTACCCTGAAGAAAGCCACAGCATGATGGCTGAAAAAAACGTCAGTTCCACTTAGACAATTATCTAGGTTATACTTAACCATGGACGCTGGCATTTAAAAAACTGTTGACCATTACAGGTAAATATCAGGGGGTTAGTGTCTGAGCAGTGGGTGTCTAATGTGTTGATGAGTATGGCCATTTTCTCAAAATTACATGGGTTTTGGCATGGTTTGGGCATCAGAGGAAGGAAAATCCAGTTGACCATTTTGCATGACAAGCAGGCTTTGTTAGGATTTTAACTGAGGTTTGTTTATTAGCGTGTAAAACAGCCCTTTTCTGACCTCGCCCCACCTATGCAAAACCAGGAAGATGTGTCAGAGGAAATGCTTGAGGCCCACACAAGCAGTGGGTGTGAGTTGCTGCTCACCGCCGGTAAAGAAATGTAGGCTTTCAAGTGGGAGGGGGGGGGGGTTGAGGGGGTGAAGTTGAGACCACTGGTTTAGCCACTTACTATGGACTCAGGCCCACCCAGCAGCAATACAGCAGCAATATGGCTGATGGAGACCCCCAAGTCGTGCCAGCTAAAGACTCCTGGCATCTCTCCCTCCAGGAGATCAGGAGGGTCAGTTAACTCCAGCACCCCGATCACCACCCTTTTTTATCTTTAAATCCTTTAGTTCCACCAGCAGCCACACATTTCCTATGCCTGCACTGGCCCGGCTCTTCCTTCCACTCAGAGGAGTGGCGTTAAGTGATCCCCTAATCACCTGAGAGGAAAGGAGAAGATGCCAGGCAGGGAGGAGCAGTGGGGGTGGGGCTGTCATACCCATCCAGAATTGGGTGTCTGGCTATGTCCCTGTTTAAGATGCTGGAATGCCTGCAGGGGAAGGGAGATGTCAGGAGTCTTCAGCTGGTGTGGCTTAGGGAGTCCTGCCAATCACAGAGATGTGTCACTGCTGGGTGGGCCTGAGCCCAAACTGGGTGGGCCTGTGCCCACCTGGGCCCACCTGCGGCTATGCCACTGATGTAACTGTGAGATTTCTACATTTGTAGTGATACTTTCAGCTTGCATTGTGTCCTTTGGTTGATTAAAGCTGATTGCCCAGGGCCATATCAATCTGATGAAGTTCATCTGGCAGATATTTGGATGGATACGGTATTTTCTTAAGCTCATTCCAAGATGTGACAGAAGATAGTTTAACTATCGAGGAGACCAGTTTGTGGGCAAACAGCAAGCACAAAAATATTTCTGTTCTCACTTGCAGCAGATTTACGAGCTATTCATGTACCTTTGACAGCCAGCTCCAGGGAACAGATGCTCTATAAGCATACTCTAGCCTATATTCAGGTGGCAGTGATGATGGTTTTGCTAACTGCTGCTGGTGTTATTCCTGGATATGCAATGGGTTGAGGAGTGGGGCATATTATTGCTATTGTGCATGGCATCTTATGGTTTTGTTGCATTTTGCTCCTGGTGTGGAATAAAGCTACAGCCTCATTTTGCCATAATGATGTCTGCATTTCATTACTTTGCGGAAAAGGCAAGTAACTAGGCTAAGGGTAAAAGCATGCACTATTTACTTAGGTTTAGATATTCAGCATCTTGCTGAGTGCTGCTGATGCTAAACTTTGAAATTTAATGCAGGGCCATGTTTGGGCACCAGCATTGAATTTCTGGGTTTGTGGAACCGGCTAACTTAACCAGCTATGGTGAACCACATAAAGATAGGACCAACTTTTATGTGGTTAACCTGGCCAGTTAAGTTCCGAATATTAGCACTTTTAACTGGCCAAGTACTGACTCTGCCCCGAAACACCCCCAAATTAGCTGGTTTTGAGTTCAGCTCTAACCGGTTAAGTGCTGCTGAAAATGACCAGTTATCCCTGAACAGGCAATTTAACCAGTCAGGAGACATTTCTGGCTGGTTAAAATGCATAGAATATCGACCCCTTATGTTTTACTCACAGTGTTTGACTTTAAGCACATCAAAATCTTTCGGAGCATCTACCCCCTGTAGCTGGGTTACCCATCCAGGCTTGACCCTGCTTAGCTGCCTCTTCCTCCACACGACTGTTGCCTTCACTCCACAGCAATCTGGCTCCTCTGAGCCTTGGCTCCAGGCCCTGCAAACTCCCCAGGACTTCCTCCTCCCTCCGTTCCTTGCACAGAGGCACATTCAAAGCCCAATGTTTATAAGTAAGAGCTTTTATTTTCTTGCTTCAAATCAAACAAAACACCCTTCACTCCAAGTTGTTTAGGCCAGCAGCCCAGAGCACAATTCAGGTTCAACACAGTCAAATTCAGATTCAAAACAGTCCATATAACTTCAAACTCACTTTAGCTCAGTTTACGTCACTTAGGGAACAGTACATTATCAGAGGGAAAAACCCAATAGCTTGGTAGGTTACAGCCCAGACCTTTTTAGTATGCAACAGTTTACACAGTCTTTCTTGCACCTTCTTACAGCATGGTTACACAGCTTTATTCCCACCTGGTTCAGGCTGGGGTTTCAATTGTGCCCAGCTCTCTTTCTCTCCCACAGGCTGCACCTGTTTCCTCTTTAGTAGAGATTTCCCCCAGTGCCTCAGCCTCTCTCCTCCGGTCTTCCACCAGTCTCTCCAAGGTACAGCTAGCCACCCTCTTACAGCAGCTTTTTGGGTTTGAGCCAGGGCTCCAATCTCCATCTGTTCCTCCCCTAGCCCTTCAGTAATCTCCATTTTATCCTCCTCTCCAACTTTCCCCACCCCCAATCTCTCCAGCTGGCCCTCATCACCTTCCTCAGAGACCATTTCCCAATCTTCTATCTCCTCCCCTAACTCTTGCACAGCCGGGTGGGGAAGAGAAGGATTCTGGGACTGGTAGTTCCTCCCCTTCTTCCTTAACCCAGCCAACCTCTCTGCCTCCGGTAGCCCAGCTTTCTGAATGTGGGTGTTGTGCACATGAAATCTGCCCCGTTGGGATTCCCCAGCTCCCTGTACCCCCTTTCTTCATGCCTTCCCGGATCCCCTTTCACCTGCACTCTCACACCCCTCATTCTACAATTTGGCACCTAAATTTAAGTGCCATCTGCACACTTATATTATAGATGACTAAAACGTATGTAAGTGCGCACTTGAGTGTGTAAGTGCTAGATGTGTGCTCAGCGCTATTTTAGAAATGACATGCGCAACTCTCAGTGCATAAATTTGAGGGGGAATTCACAGGAGAGGAGCATGGGTGGTGCATGAGGGACCACCATTTATGAATACAGTAACATAGTAGATGACGGCAGACCTGCACGATCCATCCAGTCTGCCCAACAAGATGACTCATTGCATAAGGTATAATGTGATATCACATATGTATACTTGAACTTCATTTGTCCTTGCCTTTTTCAGGGCACGGACCGTAGAGGTCTGCCTGGCATTGGCCTTGTTCTCCAATTTCTGAAGTTGTCATTGTAGCCCCTGAAAAGCTCCACATCAGCCCATCCAAATCTAGTCAGACACAATCAGGGCACAGACTGTCCAGCATTGGCCTTGTTCTTCAGCTACTGAAGCTGATCGTGGCGCTGACTATAGAAGTTTGCCCAGCACTGGCTTTATTTCCCAATTACCGGTGTTGCCACCTAATCACCGCTAAGCTTCTTTGGATCCATTCCTTCTAAATAGGATTCCTTTGTGTTTATCCCACACATTTTTTGAATTCCGTTACCGTTTTCATCTCCAGCACCTCCTACGGGATGGCATTCCAGGTACCTACCACCCTTTCAGTGAAAAGGTACTTGAACTACTTCCTGACATTATTCCTGAACTGGCTCCCTTGCAGAATACTGTAAGTTAAGTGCTAAAGTACTGCATTTAGGCATCCTATTGGCATGGTGTAAATGCTGACTAATGCTGGCATTCTATAAAGGAATTTCAGCACCCAGATGCTATTTCAGAATTAGCCCTCAGTGTGCTTCACTTGGGACTAAGCTGTGGCATAACAGCCTTGTAATAAACAAGTTCAATTCCAACAGTAAAAGATTCCACATTGTTAAAAAAAAAAGTTTTATGTCTATTCTATACATACAGATATGAATATGTAAGTATTAATGATCAGCCCAAAATATTACTGTAGGCCGTATCATTTGTCTTGAGATTTTTCTTTAAAAAAAAAACAATAATTGACGTAAACACTGAGTGTTGCTATCCAACCTCAGTATTTTCTAATGATCCCTTTGGCTTTAATAAAAGTGTTTGTCACCTTCACAGCTATGACAATGAAGGTCAGTGCAATGGCGGGCCATAAGTAATTATGAAAGGATACATTCACAATTGCTTTTCTTTATCTCCTTGCATTGGGTTTGAATTCCATTAAAATGCCTTTATCTGTCGGCGGAATAACAAATAACACTATTAGTAAGGCATAGATATTCAATGCCTTCACTAAGAGAGAAATTAGACTGTCATCATGGCAGAGGTAGTTTTCCTATACATCCCAATGATTAACTGCTTCAGTGGAGGTGCTCACAGCACAGAATGAGAAAAGGGGACCTAAAACACTGTTGCATGTGAAATGTGCCAATTATAGGAACAAAATACAATACATCAAACTGCAGGGCTATAAAAATGGAATCAAAAATCATTTTGCTTAGTTTTTCATTAACGTACCCCAAAGTCAGCCCTCGCCTTCAGCAGATGCCATCCCAGCATTTATCTACCCCTCCCTAACCTTAAGATTAGTGGAGTGGAAGAAGGAGCAAATGCCATATTTTTTGTATATTCTAAAAATAAGAGTCTAGCATAGTGTTCTTCAATGCAAAGTCTGGGGGACCAAAGATGCCCCCTGAAGACCTCTGGAGTGGCCTCCATCATCTTTCAGTTTTTGTTATTTTTTGTTTTGCTGTCGATTATGCTCACATTCTATAATGAAATCTTAGCACCCAGATGCCAATATAGAATTGGTGCTAAGCACAAGGCATTAGAGTGTATAAATCTTGGTGCCAATTTATAGAATTGCCACCTTATTTTCCAATGTAATGCTTAATTCACCTGGTGCATGGTAAATTTGGTTATAGCAATTCCATATGGATGGTAGAAGGACATCTATCTTTGATGTATTGGGTCCTCTTCAAGCTCGTTCAATGCTTACTCTGTGATTCTAACAATTAATTCTCCAAGTACACCTTTATCTTTGTCTCAGCTTCCCTTCCACCATCACAATTTATCTGACAGAGAATCCTACATCTTTCTCCAGGTTATAATTATGCCACAATAGATGCTAAATAAAACTTCTGGTCTATGGGCCTTTTGTTTCATAAAGCACAAGTGGTTAGCATTTCATACATTACTGTGAACCAGTTTCTTCCCAAGGAAAGAAGTCAAATAGACTATTACCCCCTCCAAGTAATTGAGGAAGGGAAGTGAGCCAACTGGCAGCCAGAGGTTTTGGTTTTTTTCCTGTCAACAGCATGCAGATGCCCACTAACCTACAGTGAACTGTGTGCACAACACTGAGGGAGAGACGATGAATGCAGACCCACACTCTCCTTCCCAAACAAAAAAGACAGCTGGACACTCACCGTAGAAAAGAAAAGAGGCAGAAGTGACATCCAAGCTTGACTGCCTGAGCATTGTAGCAGGGAAGAGAACTAGGAACACTGTAACTGTTCACTAATTTTTTTCATGCATTGCTGAAGTTTCAGATTTCAAGTTTTATTCAGGATTTTCTATCCTGCCCATCAAAAAACAAGGCGATAATGAGGAAGGAAGGGGTAGAACTACAATTTTGATAGGATAGAAAACAGAGGGAAATGGAGGGCAAGGGTCTAACTAGTCTTGCAAAGTTCATCAGGCTCATCTTCCATGGACTGTAATAGAGAGACTAGTAATATGCATCTGAGAAGAGGAAGGTTTTGAGTTCTGAAGTGAAGCCATGTGTCAAGTTGAAAGCTGTTTGTTGACTTTAACTGGACTTTTTTTGGTGGCCAGAGCAGAGATACCCTCAGGAATTTGCTTCTATGATGAGTCGATTAGCAAATGTGGATACACTCATTTTTCTGCTTCTGTTCCGTATGACATGTGGATGACATGTGTGTTCTTCATTTAAAGAAGCACTAACTTTGCCAGGCTTATTCTGTATTAACTCATTCTTTTCTTAGTGATCTCCATGCAATTCTAGACATTGCCCTTGTAGTTTTCTTGGATCTTTCTGCTGCTTTTGATCTTATTGATCATTCACTTTTACTTTCTCAATTAACAGATATTAGTCTGTCTAGCATAGTGTTTAGCCGCCTTCTCCGGAGTATGGGGCTGGTAATCTTGTACATGTTCCCTCACCTCTGAATGACAGAGCTGTAGAAACTGCTTCAGAACCATCAGGTTTTGGCAGTTCTCCAGGATTTTAACCTCAGATCCATTGAGTCACCTATGGTACTGGTATCTCAGCTGGATTGCAAACTCGCTGTGGGTGTCATCGACCCCTTTTTGCAAAGTCTGAAACTTAAGTCTGTAGGTATCAGGGGTAATGGCATAATGGTTCAAGAAAGCTTTGTGCACCTCCTCAAACTGGGAGCATGTCTCCATGGACAGTCTTTGGAATACCTCGAGTGCTCTATCAGTGAGCATTCCTCCCAGATAGTGCACCCAGTCTTTCTCGTGAATCTCACTAAGGCGGCAAGCTTTCTCAAAGGCAGTTAGATATCCATCAATGTCACCTCGGATATCATCAAACTGTGTAAACAAGTTAGGACTTATCTGGGCATATCTTGCTTCTGGCCTTGGTATAGTGGATGGGCGGGAGCTTTGGATATGATTCATTTCCATCTCCACCTTCATTTTCTGGAGTTGGAATTCCCGCTCTTCACGCCGCAGCTGGAATTCCCACTCTTCCCACCACTGTTCCTCTAGCCAGTGTCGCTCTAACATGTAGATCTGCTGAAATCCAGCTGGCGAGACCTCTGGCCCTGCCAACAAATGGGCCTCTGCCCACAAGAAATCTGGTCTCACCCCAGGAGAACTCTGAACAGGGAAGTCCTGCAGTTCCTCCATGCTGAGGTCATCTGGTTGCCATCATATTAGGCCTGTCGCAACCTGTGCACATGCGCCTACACTAGGGCGTACCCTCCACCCACCTGCTGGGTCCCACTTGCCTCTGGGCTAGTCTCCCACCTGCAAGTTATTTCCCCAGTGGTTTCTAGGGACACTGGGGCACAATGCTAGGGGCCCCACAGTCCCCAGAAAACACTCTCAGACCCAGAACAGAAACTGCCAGGATTCTTAGTCAGTTTTGGACAACAGAGCTAGTAAACTATTAGGTTTATTATCATAAACAAGTAGAACAGTGAACAGTAAAAGTTGTAAACAGCAAACAGTAACAGGTAAAATAACAAGAATTCAGTATTCAAGTTAATGCAACACTTTTTTGCTACCTATATAATACCTAGAGAGATCAGAAAAAGTAACTGTTCACAGTATTTGAACAGGGTTTCAGTGCAGAGGCCTACTCTCTTCACACTCAACACTCTGAGACTGCAGAATTACAGCACCTTCTGGGCTAGATCTTAGGCTTCAGGGTGTTTGACCAGTGGAATTGCAGGTTACTCTTCCCCTCAGGGGTTTTCCTCTTTTCTTTGGGGAAAATAAGCTCAAAGGAAAACAGACCTCTGCTATAGCTATGGGGCAGAAGACAGATACCACCTGCTGGCCAAACAGGGAAAATACTATGAAAGGGAAAAAGTGTCATAAGGCAATATTTCAAATCACAAGCATGAAAGTCCCTGTTTTCCACAACTAGTTATTCCCATCTCTAGATCATTTTTAAATATTTTAAAAAGCATCAGTCCCAGCACAGACCCCTGGGGAACCCCACTATCTACCCTTCTCCATTGAAAAATACTGACCCTTGATATTTCCTCACCATGTCAGAGCCACCATAAAACCTATGGTCCTGCCCAAAGGGGGAAGTGACATGAGAGGGGTAGAGCCAAGAGGGCATGGTCCAACAAATATAAAGCCCAAAGCACAGCTAGGTTAAGGAGGCCCAGAGGGACGAAGCGATGCTCAACTGCATTTGCCTCCACCACTTATGTACGAACTGCATGTTACAGTCAGGTAGGCCAAGTTCAGCCTGGTACCTTGCACCTTTGGATGCTTGACCCAAGTAACTACTAGACACTACATTGATAACATTGGGGACCGTGCCACTGGATTGGGAAACAATAAGGTATGCTGTGACCCTAGGGGAGCAGGCCACCCAAGAACATTTCTATGATTGCAGGCTAGTTTTGTGTTTGACTTTTCCCTCACCAGTGAACAGGACCTGTTCTATACCCGTAAATTGTAATAAATTGTGTTTTCTTTTCCTGCACCCATGGTGTGGCTCCAGTTATAGGCAGCTATGTTGCCTTTGATCCTAGAGACCTGGGTTCAATTCCCATTGCAGCTCCTTGTGATCTTGGGCAAGTCACTTAACCCTCCATTGCCCCAGGTATAAAACATAGATTGTGAGCCCTCTAGGGACAGAGAAGGTACCTGCATGTGTGTACAGTGCTGCATACCTCTAGTAGCACTATAGAAATAATTATTAATAATAAGTAGGCAGCTTGTTCCCCTACCCCCAAATGTGTTAGTGTAGTGTACATTTTGATGCACAGATGATCCCTTAATATGGCTATTTCAGTTTTCATTTGAAGAGACTTTTCCTTGTTTGTGAGCAGAAAGATACTCAGCCATCTCATCATATAAAATGCTGTTAGTTTCTTCATAGTGACAGATTCTTTGCACTGCAGATTAGGAGGAGGCTTTCACTGAATGGTGTGTTTGATTCTAATCTTACGTTTCGTTCTTTGCTGCTACTGTTTAGATACAGCCACTCAAAGAAAGGCATGATTCATTGCAAATACCAATCTGTATCTGATGAGGAATCCAGCAGACAACACTTTTTGCAAATAAATTGAAACTCTGTCCACTTTGGAAAGCATATATCCATCTTTCAAATTGCATTGATCATCTTCTTGTTTCCTAGCTGGAATAAAGCATTACCATCATAGAACTAATCATTTATGTCTGCAACATGAAAGAATGATAAACTTCAGTTCTGATAAAGAAAAGATTTTTCCCATCCACCCAGTACTCACATCTATCCATGTCTTCTGCTAAAACCTATAATTTAAATGGTGTTTTAATTAAAAGATTTCCAGGGGTGACTTTGGTATAGCAATATTGAATTTTTTGTTTCTCTCTCTTTTTCAATCATTTGACTTCTAGTCAGTTCCAAACCCTCTGATTTGGAGGGAGGAGGGGGTTATAAACGTAGAACCCATACGCATTACTATGAAGAGGCATGGAGTGACAAATGCCACCCCCCATAAATGGCTTGCCAACTCTTTGCCACTTCCAGTGGCCATACATGGGTGCTACCTGCCTCCTTTCAATCTGCTCTCCCTCTTTCCCATGTTGCTAGCCTGTACAATTTGAAGTGTGATCTGTTTGAACCTGGAACTCTCTACTACAAAAAAGCCCTATATGGTTCAAATATCATCTGTTTCAACCCCAGGGTCCTATGCAGTTCACACTGAAAATGTTTGAACCACATAGGATGCCATAGATACAGAGCCCTATGGTCCAAACAGAGCAAGTTTGAATCGCATGGCCCATAAGAAGGAGGGCAGGCAGGTGGCAGGGAGTTACGAAGTGCCTGTACATGGCATAAACCAGAGCCACAAATCCAGATTTACTGACTTACATTTGTTGGGCCAAGGAAAAAGTTCTAGAGGAGAAGAAAAAACAGTGATTTGGGAAATCGGAGAAGAAGAATAGGACTCTGGGACTGAGGGAAACAGAGAAGAAGACAGATAGGACTTGGGGACTTCAGGGGAGGAAGAGCAGAAAATTGACAGGACTCAGGGACTGGGGAAGACAGAGCAGAAGATGGATGGACCCTGAGGGAAGCAAATCCCTTAAACTGAACAGGGCATATGTGGTGTCTTCTAGCCTGAAAAGCATAAGTCAGACCCCCAAACCCCAGACAAGATGGCAGTGTGGGAACTGGTACAGAGAAGGGCAATGAAAATGATAAAGGGGATGGGACAACTTCCCTATGAGGAAAGGTTAAAGCAGCTAGGGCTATTCAACTTGGAAAAGAGACAGCTGAAGGGAGATATGATAGAGGTCTATAAAATAATGAGTGGAATGGAATGGGTAGATGTGAATCGCTTGTTTACTCTGAGAAGAAGAATAGGACTCTGGGACTGAGGGAAACAGAGCAGAAGACAGATGGGACTTGGGGACTTCATGGGAGGAAGAGCAAAAACTTGACAGGAGTCAGGGACTGGGGAAGACAGAGCAGAAGATGGATGGACCCTGAGGGGGACAAAACACTTGTTTCTCGATGTAAGGAAGCAAATCCCTTAAAACTGAACAGGGCATATGTGGTGTCTTCTAGCCTGAAAAGCATAAGTCGGACCCTCAAACCGCAGACAAGATGGCAGTGTGGAAACTGGTACAGAGAAGGGCAATTAAAATGATAAAGGGGATGGGACAACTTCCCTATGAGGAAAGGTTAAAGCAGCTAGGGCTCTTCAGCTTGGAGAAGAGACAGCTGAAGGGAGATATGATAGAGGTCTATAAAATAATGAGTGGAATGGAATGGGTACTCTTTCCAAAAATACTAGGACTAGGGAGCACGCAATGAAGCTACAAAGTAGTAAATTTAAAATAAATTGGAGAAAATATTTCTTCTTTTAATGTGTAATTGAACTCTGGAATTTGTTGCCAGGGAATGTAGTAAAACAGTTATCTTAGTGGGGGCTAAAAGAAAAGTCCATAAGCCATTATTAAAATGACTTGGGAAAAATCCACTGCTTATTTCTAGGATAAGCAGCATAAAATGTATTGTACTGTTTTGGGACCTTGCCAGGTACTTCTGACCTGGATTGGCCACTGTTGGAAACAGGATACTGGGCTTGATGGACCTTCGATCTGTCCCAGTATGGCAATACTTATGCACTGATCCTCTGCTTCAAGAAATATAAATAGTTATTTTAAATATAACTAGTTAAAAAACTGATGAAAACTAAATTTGAGGCAACTAAAGAAGTTCAAGCCAAGTTGAAAAAATTTAACAAGCAAATTATGAACTCCCAAGATCAACTGAAAGTGCTGGAATTAAGACCTAGACAATGTGAGAAAGAAATGTGGAAGATTCCAGAACATGAGACAGCCATATTAAAACTATGCCAAGATAACGATGATCTGACTAATTGCAACCAAAGGACTAACATTCAAGTGTTTGGGCTTCTGGAGGGAGTGGATGATGATGACATGATGTCCTTTTTGGACATAGTATTACCTAACCCCCCCCCCCCCCCCCCATTTACAAAACCATGCTAGTGGCTGCTGATTGGCGATGCCAACACACACCATTTAAAGTGAATGGGCTATGCCAACATTACCACACTGGCAGCTGCTAGCACGGCTTTGTAAACAGGGGAGTAAGTTATTAGATCTATCAGTGATTGAGTATCTGCAAATCAAACATGCATACAGGATCCATTCCAGGCCTATTTCCAATCCAAAGCACCTGAGACCAGTTATTGCCAAAATGCTTTGGTAGCCTCAAATTCTTCAAATTATGACTGCAGCAAAGTTTAAACTGCAAAGTCTATATCAATGCAGGAAGCTGTGTATTGTACTTGACTTATCCAAAATAACAGTGGTGAAATGGAAAGAATTTCTGCAGATGAGACAATAGTTTAAAGATGCAGGAGCCAGATTTGGACTTGTTTTTATCCTGCCAGAATGAAGATTACTCACAATAATGGGACATTAAAATGCATGAATCCTGAGACGCCAGTGGTAGTATAGGGGTGTAGGAACGGCTTTTCCAACATAAAACAGGGAGTAAAAAGTCTTATTGCACACAGTCCTTATTATCAGAAGTACATCAGAGAGACTCAACACAGAGCTGTGTTTCGGCATAGCCACTTGCCTCAGGAGTCTTGGGATGTATTTGTGAAAAAGGATATGAGTGCAAACACTGTGTATTAAGCAACGTGAAAACACAAAAGGATGATCTCTGAGTATCACAGTGTGGTGTGGAGGAGTAGCCTAGTGGTTAGAGCACTGGTCTTGACATCCAGAGGTGGCCAGTTTAAAACCCACTGCTGCTCCTTGTGATCTTGGGCAAGTCGCTTAACCCTCTTTTGTCTCAAGTACAAAATTAGATTGTGAGCCCTCCAGGGACAGAGAACTACCCAGTGGTACCTGAAAGTAACTCACCTTGAGCTACTACTGAAAAAGGTGTGAGCAAAATCTAAATAAATACTCAGCTAGTCACAAACAGGATCATCTTGAAAAGCTATGCTCATCTTGACTCACTAGTCATGCAGTGACTTTTGCGACAAGCTCAGTGGAAGAGACATTTGTGAGAGGATAGTAAGGTGATATGAAACAGTCTCAACTGCTCCATTTTCTTCCTGCTACTTGTAGACTGCTCCATCATCGAAGACTCACAGTTCTTTTATGCTTTGATCATACATCCCCTTCTCCTTTATCTAAATCCAAATTCTATCCTTTTATCAGAAGGGAATATTTGCAGATGTATTGAATGTGTGCAGGAGACAGTAGGACAGCTTGGATGGTGACTGAATGAATGATATGGATAAATGTGTGTTTGCTGCTAATGCATGGGGATAGGGAAATGGGGAGTGTGCAGGTTAAGAACATGGGTAGTATGATTGAGGGTTGGATTCCTAGAAGTGTAGCATTCATGGATGTAAAGGATTTTAACATGGAGGAAGAGTAGATGGTGGGTCAGTTATGGAACATTAAAATACTAAGCACATCAGCTGATACTTCCATACAGAAGCTGAAGCACACCATGGAATTTGTTTGCAGAGGTAACAGGTCATCCCTTGTCCTCACTGGATTGCCTGGTTTCATTCATTAATTGGTATTGGATCTTATATTTGGTACAGGAGTAGATATATGTTTAAGTTTGCAAAAAGAAATATGAACGCTTAATGATGTGCTATCTGTTATAATAATAGTTTGAGTGAAAGTTTTGTTGCTTAATGTTCACAGGTTTAATCACCTGGTTAAAGTGACACAAAATAGCCCAGTATATTAAAAAGGATAAAGCAGTTGTTGTTTTTCTTCAAAAAATAAATGTACCTTCTTTCTGAATATGTTAAACTAGGATAGAAAGCTTAGTTATTTCCAGCAGTTTCTAGGAAAAGAGGGGTTTAACTTGGAGACTAACCAAAACTGATTTTTTTTCAGTTTTGGATGGCCTCCAAAACTGTCTGAAAGCTTTCAGCCGAAACCAAATTCGAAACTCAAGTCTAGTTGTGTGAATCTGAACCAGTGAGGGCCTCTGGTGATTGTCAGAGCTTGCAGTCTACATCCCTCTGCTAAACCTATAGTATCCAAGCCAGAATATAATTTAAATAATGAAAGGCTGTACTTTACCTCCATGCAAAATGGCCTCTACACACATGGACTGCAATTAATGAAAAGTGAAACTAAAAGCCATGATGCTTTTAAAGTGGCTGACTTTGTGCCACCCTCAGAGAGATAACCGATGTCATTACTCCACAGAGAGGCTAATTCCTAAGGAGCTTATCATCTTAAATTTACAGACTTCTGGGGTCTTTTACTAAAGATTAGCATGTTATGTGCCACAATACCCATTTTTTTCTATGGACCTTGCTGCAGACAACTTGTGCTAATCTTTCCGGCAGTGTCGCTATGCTCATATTAGCCCCCTCCTCAAGTTACTTCATTGGCTCCCTATCCATTTCCGCATACAGGTCAAACTCCTTTTATTGACTTACAAGTGCATTCACTCTGTAACTCCTCAGTACCTCTCCACTCTTATCTCTCCCTGCAATCCTCCCCGGGAACTTCGTTCACTTGGTAAATCTCTCTTATTTGCACCCTTCTCCTCCACCGCTAACTCAGAGGCACTCAGAGGGGGGGGGAGGAGGTCCTGGAGGAGGGGCAATTACTATTTAGGAGAAAAGGGGAGGAAGAGAGACAAATGGGACAAAGCATACACTTTCAACTTCTACCAAAAACATATGGTCATTCTTGGTCAAAACCATAGTCAAAACTTAAAATAATCTTTCATCCAAAGCCAAAATTGGACCGAAAAAGGTTTTGGGGCCAGTTTTGGTGCCATAACTAAACCCAAAATTTGGTCAGCCTCTAGTTTCACTGTTACTTTGGCTAAGCTGATTCCTATGATTTCTCAGGAAAGGATAGATTCTGAAGGGAGGAAGCTTTTCCTTAATGTCATACTTCAAGAGGTGAAATATTCTTTGATTAACATGTATTGTCCAACTACAGACTCGCCAGACATTTTTTAGAGATTTGACCAAATTAAAACTTCGTAAGAGAGATAGGTATTTAATTATAGCAGGTGATTTTAACTTGCTGGTTGATTGGAACTTAACTAGAGACTACCTCTACTTGAGGAAGCAGATGAAAGCCTGGCTCTTCTCCCAAGTCTTTACTATACACCACTCTGCACCTGGACTAGCCTGTAACTAAGACCAGTTCCTTATATCTTGTTACAGTGTACAAAGAACTTGCCTTGAGTTTAGCCACCCATCTATTTATCCCAACTGACTCTGTACCACCCATCTGTATATCTGCACTTGGCCCCTTGGGTACATGGTAAACTGTATTGTAGAAAATCATTAGCATCATATCTATGGGGTCCTTTTACTAAGGTGGGCTGAAAATGGCCTGCAGTAGTGTAGGCGTGGGTGTTGGCCACGTGCAGGATTATGTTTCACCACACCTGTAAAAATTGCCTTTTTGGAGGGGACCGAAAATGGACTTGCGACAAAATGAAAATTGGTGCGCATCCATTTTGGGTCTGAGACCTTACCGCCAGTCATTGACTTAGTGGAAAAATCTCACGCGTTATCCGGGCAGTAACGGTCAGTGCACATAAAATTGCCGATTACCGCCCGTGTGCCAGAAAATAAAAATATTTTCTGATGCGCGTATCAGACTCAGAATTGACGCATGTTGGGTGCGCATAAGCACTTATGCGACTTAGTAAAAGGACCTTTATGTTATTTGAATGTTCTAATGTGTATTTATTTATTTATTTATTTATTGCATTTGTATCCCACATTATCCCACCTATTTGCAGGCTCAATGTGGCTTACATAGTTTTGTTAACATTGTCATTGCAGGGTGACAGTTACATTTAATATTGTGCAGAGGTTAAATAAGGATTGATTAAGGTAGTTATATTAGGTGAGCTATCTTGACTGAGTGGGTTGTTGGGTGAATTGGTGTGGCTATTAGTTCTCATTGTGTGCCTTGCTGAAGAGATATGTCTTCAGAGATTTGCGAAAGATATTATTAGATATTTCATTAGTATTCTGCTGACATTGTATTTTATCTGTTTTGTTTATTTCAGTGTTGTTAAATGTGTATACTTTGATCCTGTTTAATGGTAGTCCTATTATTAGGTTTTAATTTTCTGTTCTCAAGTTTATCTCATTTATTGTAATTGTATTTATATTTGGTCATTTTTACTATTGTTATACTGTTAGCAAAATTTTAAGTTTTATGTTAAACTGTACCTGTTATATACCGCCTTGGGTGAATCTCTTCATAAAGGCAGTTAATATATCCCAATAAATAAATAGAACCTACCATTGTTGTTCAACTAAATCTAAGGTTTGGCAAGACTCACATAATTAGCTGAATGCTTTAGAAGTGGTTGATCCCTGAAGAATCCTCAACCCCACGAGTAGAAAGGATACTTTGCACTCTGCAGTGCATTTTACTTATTCTAGAACTGATAATTTCTTGTTCTCAAATTGTTGTCGTTACTACAGGATGCAAAGATCCATCCTACATATATCTCAGATCATGCCGCAATCTCACTACTTATGCTGTCTTGGTGGATGAGGATTGAAACAATTAAAATGGTTCTGATACTCCACATGAATTGCATTTTTTCAATGGTGTCTACCCTGTGCCCTCAATCATTCTGTAAGTAAGAAGACACACAATTAACAAGATTTATTTGATATGTTAAATTTCTTCAAATAGCACTGCATACGCTCAGATCAGCCAAAAGTAATGGAGGAGTTAATTTTCTGAGGAGTCCTTTTACCAAACTGCAGTAAAAAGGACCATACGGTAGCGGCAGGGGTAATTTTTCCCTTACATTAGGACCCTTTTTACCGTAATGGGTCAAAAGCCCCTAAAAATAAATTGGCCATGAGGTAAGATTACTCTTACCGCGTAGCCATGTGGCGGGGAACACTTACCGTCACCCACTAGGGTGGCAAAAAATAAGAACAATATTATCTGGCGTGTCGTAAATGGCACTTACTCGAGGTGGAATTACCGCCGGTGGCTGCTATGAGTCAGCGGTAGTTCCGGGTTGCCACACGGAAACCCTTTTGTAAAAGAGCCCCTGAAATTCTAAAAATATAACCTTGCAACTCTGGGAAAATATAGAGCATTTTGGATCACTGATGACACTCAAAACTGGCAGTCAAGCCAGATGGATAACAACTACTGATAGAGCACTTTGGGAGCCCATACCAATTCTCTGCTGGGTACAATGGAGTTGCCATCCTTGCTTAAGAGCTATCCCTTAATACAAACTACCTTAAGGGCACAAATTGAGTTAGATGTCACAGTGGCAATTAAACTTCATTTTAGCACAAGCCTAGGTTTCAAATAAGAAGGAAACCAATATCTTGGCAGCATAGCAGAAAGAACAAATCTGGATAATAGGTCAACTGAGCAGGGGACAGGACAAAGTCACTTAGTACTTCATGCACATATGTTGCTCTGTATTAAGCGTAGGTCTGTGAATATACATTGTTTACATGATAATGCTGACGTACAGGTGTAGTGTGCATAATTTATTGTGGAGGAAAGACTATTTTCCTATATAAGTACATAAGTATTGCCATACTGGGACAGACCAAAGGTCCATCAAGCCCAGCATCCTGTTTCCAACAGTGACCAATCCAGGTCACAAGTACCTGGCTAGATCCCAAAACAGTACAATATATTTTATGCTGCGTATACTAGAAATAAGCAGTGGATTTCCCCAAGTCCATTTTTAAACCCTGCTAAGCTAACTGCTTTTACTACATTCTATGGCAACAAATTCCAGAGTTTAATTACACGTTTTAAATTTACTACTTTGTAGCTTCATTGCATGCCCCCTAGTCCTAGTATTTTTGGAAAGAGTAAACAAGCGATCTTTATCATATCGAAAGGCAGTGCCAAATATCATAACCAGCTTATGAAAAGTGTGGTTGAATATTCTTGAATTACAGGATATGGAGAAATTTGGAGTTGGGTAAATGGCCGTTAATGGCTGCCAGTATGATGTAATCTTTGTATTTTGTTATGCATAGAGCCATCTGGATGCCATGAAAAAAATTGAGCAAAGTGGCAAATTGTGTTCCTATTACATATCTACAGGCCACATGGCAGTGAAATCTGAAGTCCTTAGCACACACAAAGCTTTAGTAAAAGGGCCTCTAAATTTTTTAATGTTTCCCTATCTTCTGGACAGGTACCAACAACCTTGAAATAGACACTCTAAATCTTAAAATGATTGATCATTGCAATCCATCCAATTCTAATTCCTCAATTCTGGCTAAGGTGATCAAGTCTTGTGACACAAAGAGG
The DNA here is from genome assembly GCF_901765095.1 of Microcaecilia unicolor. Taxonomy (NCBI): domain Eukaryota; kingdom Metazoa; phylum Chordata; class Amphibia; order Gymnophiona; family Siphonopidae; genus Microcaecilia; species Microcaecilia unicolor. The sequence continues at coordinate 606,906,024 of NC_044031.1, read as the reverse complement.
GGCATAATCGAAAGGGGCGCCCATGTTTTCCTGAGGACGTCCTCGCAGGGCATTCCGGCGAAGGGACGAGGAAACCCGTATTATCGAAACAAGATAGGCGTCCATATTTCATTTCGATAATACGGTCGGGGACACCCAAATCACAAAATTTAGGTTGACCTTAGAGATGGTCATCCTTAGAGATGGTCATTCCCAATTTTCGGTGATAATGGAAATCGAGGACGCCCATCTCAGAAACGACCAAATCCAAGCCCTTTGGTCATGGGAGGAGCCAGCATTCGTAGTGCACTGGTCCCCTCTGACATGCCAAGACACCAACCGGGCACCCTAGGGGGCACTGCAGTGAACTTCAGAAATTGCTCCCAGGTGCATAGCTCCCTTACCTTGGGTGCTGAGCCCCCCAAAACCCACTCCCCACAACTGTACACCACTGCCATAGCCCTTATGGGTGAAGGGGGGCACCTACATGTGGGTACAGTGGGTTTGTGGTGGGTTTTGAAGGGCTAACATTTACCACCACAAGTGTAACAGGTAGGGGGGATGGGCCTGGGTCCGCCTGCCTGAAGTGCACTGCACCCTTTAAAACTGCTCCAAGGACCTGCATACTGATGTGATGGAGCTGGGTATAATATTTGAGGCTGGTAAAAATATTTTTAAAAACTTTTTGAGGGTGGGAGGGGTTATTGACCACTGGGGGAGTAAGGGGAGGTCATCCCCAATTCCCTCCAGTGGTCATCTGGTCATTTAGGGCACATTTTTGTGGCTTGGTCGTAAGAAAAAATGGACCAAGTAAAGTCACCCAAGTGTTCATCAGGGATGCCCTTCTTTTTTCCATTATCGGTAGAGGACGCCCATTTGTTAGGCACGCCCCAGTCCCGCCTTCGTTACGCCTGCAACACGCCTCCATGAACTTTGGTCTTCCCCGCGATGGAAAGCAATTGAGGACGCCCAAAATTGGCTTTCAACTATGCCAATTTGGGCGACCCTGTGAGAAGGACGCCCATCTTGCAATTTGTGTCGAAAGATGGGCGCCCTTCTCTTTCAAAAATAAGCCTGAAAGCATCACCAGGATTTGGAAAGTGGCTTGGATAATGCACAATCAGGATTTAGAGCCAGTTTTAGCACTGAAATTATTCTGGTGACTTTGATAGATGACATGAGGAAACCTTTGGCTAGAGGAGAATCTGGTTTTCTGCTCGTCCTTGACTTAACAGCCACATTCAATTCAGTTGCATCCTGACTTTCTTGAACAACAATAAAGTTCAACTTCTAAATCTAGTAAAATGAGTAGCAGGTTTAAATTTAGGAGCCTAACTTTAGGTCAAAGAGGTGCTAAACTTAGAATCCTAAGGAGCTCCCCTTTATTTTGAATATTGGCCTCATGGAGTTTTGTTCTTTCTCACTGCTGGAGAGCAAAGGCTGAAAGATTCCAGATTGTTGCACATGATATATTTCCTGTATGATAGTGTGGACTTGCTTATCATACAGTTGCACTTCCATTATTAACTATATGCCAGTTACGGGTTTAGTTTTCAACATGGGTTATTTTACCACTAATCCATGCTATTTTAGCACAGGTCTCATTTTATACAATGAGACCTAGTTACTAATAAATGGGGTTACCACTAAAATAACACATCTTAAAAGCAAATGTTGAAATTTTCCCCTCTTAAGGAGAAACTTGCTGAATGCTTCTGTAAATTACATTTGTCGGTGTTAGCAGAGCATTCCAACCTCTTGCTCACTCTGCTTCCCTGCAGAGTTTGACAGCCTAGATCAGGGGTTCTAAACTCCATCTTCAGGACACACCAAGCCAGTCAGGTTTTCAAGATATCCGCAATAAATGTGCATGAGATACATTTGCATATATTGTCTCCATTGTACGCAAGTCTATCTTATCCATATTCTTTGGAGGTATCCTGAAAACTTGACTGCCTTGGTGTGTCTGTTCTGCTCCCATATTCATGGAAGCAGGGTATATGTTATGTGTATTTAGTATGAGTATTATTTGTATTGAATTACATTGTTGTGTATAGATAGCACTCTGTATTAGGACTGCTTTTCCTATAGTTTGCAGTATCTCATGATTGACTCCTTATGAGCTTTCCCTATTGGCTTTTGGTTCTGAGTTAGGGCCAGCCCTCTCTCTGAGAGAGCCCAGTCTTCCTTGCATGCTTTTGTGATCAGCAGCTGTTCTAGGGGCTGATCCTTCCTTAATCTACTGTAATTCCATCAAGATTTTTCACCATCTCCCCAAGTTATTCCCCTTTTACATACTGTAAGTACATGAATATTGCCATACTGACACAGACCAAAGGTCCATCAAGCCCAGCATCCTGTTTCCAACAGTTGCCAAAAAGTACAAAACATTTTGTACTGCTTATCCCAGAAATAGTGGATTTTAACAATGGTCTATGAACTTTTTCTTTAGGAAACCAGCCAAACCTTTTTAAAACTCTGCTAAGCTAACCGCCTTTACCACATTCTTTGGCAATGAATTCCAGAGTTTAATTGCACGTTGAATGAAGAAAAGTTTTCTCCGATTCGTTTTAAATTTTGTAGCTTCATCGAATCCCCCTAGTCCTAGTATTTTTGGAAAGCGTAAACAGATGCTTCACTTCTACTCGTTCAACTCCACTCATTATTTTATAGACCTCTATCATATCTCCCCCTTAGTTGCCTTTTCTCCAAGCTTAAGAGCACTAGCCGCTTTAGCCTTTCCTCATAGGGAAGTCATCTCATCTCCTTTATCATTTTCAACATTCTTCTATACACCTTTTCTAATTCCACTATATCTTTTTTGAGATGCGGCATCCAGAATTATTTACCCTGAGTTTCTCCTCCTTATTTCCTTTGAGTTACAGATTTTCCTCTCAGCTAGGCTGAGTTTCTGGCCAACTCCTTGCTTCTAGAGTGGCTAGGTGCAGACTCTATGTGCAGAAGGCAACAATTCTGTCTAAGCAACTGAACTGTAAATTGAATTTTCTTTGTTTATTCTGAGTAATACAATAAAGACAAGAATTGAAAGTCTACTGGTCAAGCTTCTACTTGGGGATGGTTTAAGCTGGCTGTTGAAGCTACTCTATACTTTGCCTAGAACAGTACAGTGTCCCAAGAACTGGACTGAGAACATCTGGGCTAAATAAATTAATCTCATATGCTCCTTTAATGACACATATATTGGTGGCTATTGACTCATCTGAGGCTTTTGCTGTAGCACACGGGGGTGGGGTGGGGTGGGGTGGGGGTGGGGGAGGATTCAGTAAAAGTCACCCAAAGTTAGGCACCAGGATGATGCATGCTAAGAGTGAATTCAACAACAGCAGTTCCACGTAGAACTGCCATTATGGAATTATTAGCTTAAGCCCGCATTTTCATGACTAATTATAGGCTTCAGCATTTACGCCAGCCAAATATTGATACAAATGCTCAATAAGTATGGAAATGCAAGTATTCTATAACACCGTGACTGGACACACCCTAACCTGGACCTGGACCAGCTGGACACGCCCTGACCCACCCATGTCCCTCCATTGGCCACACCCCCTTTGGAGTTGTACACTATACAAATTGGGCTGGTTATAAAATTGAGGCATGGATCAGATATGTGCGTAACTACTAATGACTGCCAATTAGCACTTAAGGTCAATTATTGATAGCACTAATTCAGCCAATTAGTTTACATATATATCTGATAACAGTGTTAAAACTTGAGTGTCTTTTAAAGAATTTGGGGGTGATGTTCAAAAGGCCTGTGGGCTTGTTTGCTTTGTTCCTGACAGGAGTACTTGAAGCTTTGACTGCAATTTTCTAAGTCTTTGCTGACTTTGATAGCTTACGCCTGTTTCAGTATTAGCTCACACTGAACTAGGTACAGTGGATAGTTCCCTGTCCTCAAAAGGTTTACAACCTGTTTATACCTAAGGAAGATGGTTAAGGGGTCCTGTTACTAAGCTGCAGGAAGCACTAATACGTGTTTACTGCAGATTAAAAGGGCTTATCACCCTTAGGGACTACAATGCAGCAGTTTTGCGCTATTGTGAAACTTTATGCTAAATTGAGTTCTTTCACAGGAATGCTATCAACACTTAGGTTCCACCTGGATATACCAAGGCTTTCGTGCATTAGCCATTTCTCTTCAGGACCTTCAGATTTCAGGATCAGTATACCAGCTGAGCCATCACTTGTTCTGCTACATTTATATCTAGAACCAGCTATTGATTCATTTTACTAACATCTTAAAGTGAGATGTTTTGACTCTTGATGCAGGCATATGTTTATGCTGAAACACAGCTATGTCGGGTTCTTCCAATACTATTGATGTTGGCAATAAAGAATCATCTGGTTCCTATATGCACTTATTGACTCCACTTTTTGTTCGATTTGTGGTTTGTTCCATCCGTGGATGATTTTTTCCTTCTTTGCTTTGTGCAAGTTCCAAATAGCTTTTATTTTTTGGCTGAGGGGGCATGTCTGGAGGGTACTTCTGTCTATCATTTAGCACATCTACATTGCTGTGTGCCAATTGATTAGTGTAGGATTAGCATGTGAGCCCTTACTTCCTACAAAATAGATGGCAGTAAGGGCTCATGTGATAAGTTTTATTAATGGCCATATGCTAATGGCAACATGGCCTTTTCCGGATGCGATATAAATGGCCTAAGTGCGCAGGGAAACCCCATATAAATTTGTGTTAAGACCACTTTCTACTGCAGCTTTGTAAAAAGATTACAAAGTGACTTATTCACAATCACAAGGGCCCCAATGATCAGAAGCAAACATGGGTGCTAGAGGCTATTAGTTGATACTAGCGCCCGCATTTGCTACCACCCCATAATCGGAGCCGACGAGCGTGTGAAATAATGAGCTCGCCAGCTCTGACTTCAAGCAGCATGCAAATGCATGCTAAACAGGACATTATTACATATTCCTCCCTAATGCTCAGTGGACAGCGCAGCAAACAAGGGTGTGCTGCTGCGACAAACCCTACACCAGCTTGGAGCTATCATTACAATTTGCAGAGTATTGGAGAGGAATGGGGAGCCCTGTCCAGCATGCATTTGCATGCTAGCAGGCCTCCCCATCCCACCCCATGCCAATAAGCCACCCGACACAGGGGGCTGGAGGTCTGGTGGACCTCAGCCTCCCAATCCCTTCCTGACAGAGGCCCCCCAAACCCTCCCCAAGACAGAGAGGGCTGGAGGTCCGGTGGGAGGATTGTGCCTTGAGTGCATGCCCAGGTACAATCCTCCCACAGGTTGATCAAAACTAATAGTGCACATAAATTTGCATGCTATTAGTTTTAATCATCAGGGCTTTAATTCCCCCCCGCTGCTCCGCGGCTAATTTTATAGAGCTGTTTGGAATGGCATAGGGAATTTGATTATGGGGGCCAAGGAGTGGTATTGGAATTTGAACCATGGCTTCTACGATTCTCAGCCTGCTGCACTGACCATTAGGCTGTTTTTCCATTTTTAAATTGTAAACTAAAGCATCTACTCTGTGCTCATGACTTCTACTGAAAGTGGCTTTAAATAGCTGCTAAATTCTTTTGCTGCATCTCCTGTTAGCCTTTGTATTAATGTAAAGAAAATAGCTCCATACTGGCTGCTTCCTGGTAGAAATCTGTCACCTCTGTCTTTTCCAGAAATAAAACTGGATAGCAGACAGCAAAACAATATTAACTCTGTCTTCTTGTTCAGTAGTATAGTTACAGATAATGCCAACGTTGATATAGAGTTTTCAAGAGCACTAAAATCAAATGTTTATGTCTTTGTCTGCAAGCAATATTCTGGAGAGTGTGAGTGAAGGGGAGATTAACCTGTCTATAAAACGCAAGTTTACGGAGCTGTTGTCTTTCTTGTGTTCTGTACTTTTTAGAGATCTGCATCCTTTATTGTTGGCATATTTAAAAACTTAATTGCCTGCAACAACATCATTTACATAGCATAATGGGAAGTAAATGGTCTGATAAAATCACCAATAATGAAGATATACTAATATAACTCTACACGACTTGTAAGATAAACAGGGCTTTTTTTGTCCACCAAAGAGTATAGATTTTCTTTTCATTATTCTTTCCTTCACTAATTCCTATATATTAATAGTGCGTGAGGGCTATGAACATATTTAAACGTAACAGTGTGGTGACTGTAATGCAGGCAAATGTTTTCGGTTTCTTGTCATTATACAGAGCTACAATTACAGTCAGCATATGTCAATTGGATTTCCTGTATGCAATTTTGGAATACAGTGATGTCACAAAGGGGCCCTTTTAGTAAGCCATGGCAGGGCTACCACGTGGGTAGCACACGCCAAATCGACCCTACCGCCGGGGTAGCAAGGGTTTCTGGCGGTAATTCCAAAGTTGGCGCACTCAGTTTCCCATGATGGAAAATAATTTTCTCTTTTCTATCGTGGGGTGTGTTCCCGGAGGTAATCGGCAGCGCGGCCACATTGCCGTGCTCTGCCTGATTACCACACAAGTAGCGCGTGAACCTTTACCAACTTCTAAATAGGTGGCAGTAAGGGCTCAGGCAGTAAATAGCCACAAGCTAATTTTAATATTAGCACACAGCCATTTACTACCTCATTTTAAATAAAAAAAAGGCCTTTTTCCCACCGCAGTAAAAAAATGGGCCCAGCGCGCGCGCCAATTTCATGCACCAAAATTAGCACAGGCCATTTTTTTGCCACGGCTTAGTAAAAGGGTCCCAAAGGTCATTCTGGATATCAGGAAAAGGATAAGAGGAGTCATCAAAGCTGATAACATATTATGCTAAATCAAAGCAAAAATCATTGTAACATCCCAGTTTAAAAGCTCCTTTTTCCATTATTTTATTTATTTATTTATTACATTTGTATCCCACATTTTCCCGCATAGCAGTAGGCTCAATGTGGCTTACAGGTTCCGGAGAGGAGAGTACCAACTCCGGGAATATATACAGAGTGGAAAATAGAGTAACAGTAGGTGCAAGGAAGCTGATAAGGTTCTGAAAAGAGAATACAACTCTGGAATGAATATATAGTAGCATATGGAGAAAAGTAATCCCAATGAGGTTGATAAGTCTCCGGGGATGGGACTACAGCTTCTAGTGAGCAATACAGAGTAGGATAAGGGTAGAAGTACACTTAATTATAACTGGAGTGGTAAAATTCATACAGTTTGAAGTAAAAGGATGATGTGGAAGGGGTATTGTTCATTTCTTAGATCGAAAGATGTGATGCATTGTTCATGAATTAGTTCGGGTCTGCTGGGTAGGGAAATGAGATGTAATGATGCACATAGATTTTAGAAATGCCCATGTCCCACCCATGGCCACAACCCCTTTTCAACTATGCAACTTAGAATTTAAACACACCATGCGTATCTGACTAAAGCCCAGTATTAGAAGGTATACTAGAGTTATATTGGTTTCATTTCAGGTATATTGCTATATAAAAGCAGTTGGTAATAAAATCATCCCCTGCCTCCATTATATGCAAATAATCTCATGCATACTCGAGGTGTAATATGACTGGGTTGAGGATCTTGAAGACCAACATTGAGCACTCCTGCCTTATGGCCTTGGGCAAGCCACCCAACTCTCCATTGTCTTAGTATGGCCAAAGGTAGCATTAGCAACCTTACCCCACCTAGGACCTGCCATAGAAACCATCATACTTGTGGCAGCCCCTATAAACCATTCACAGCTTAGTGCATGGCTTACAACCATACAAGACTGGGAGATTGGGCATCCAGATGGCAGATGATGTTGAATGTGAACAAGTGCAAAGTCATGAATGTGAAAAAGAGGAACCCGAACTATAGTTACATGATGCAAGGTTCAACATTAGGAGTCACCAATCAGGAAAGGGATCTAGGTGTCATCGTTGATGATACATTGAAACCCTCTGTTCAGTGTGCTGCGGCGGCTAAGAAAGCAAATAGAATGTTAGGTATTATTAGGAAAGGAATGGAAAACAAACCTGAGAATGTTATCGCTCCACGGTGCCAAAAAACAACAAGGCAGTTGATCCGCCAAATCCAATATGGCAGATAAAACAAAGAGGCATATCTTGTAAAAAAAACACTAGTAGATAAAAAGCTCCCAGATATTCAATATAAAATGCCTGATATGGCCATGTTTCGCCAGTATATAAATGGCTGCATCAGGGGCAGTGGAACACTGTAAATGAAAATAAAATCTTTCAGTATCTAAAAACAATATTCTAAAAACAGTATGATAATAAGTAAATAAATAGATCAACTAAAAACACTAAAAGAACATATAGATTAACACCAAGTTAAGATGAGTTTAAGTACTTAGTTAATAAAACATACCCTTATTAAATAAATAAATAAGCTTTAAGAACAACAAAAGAACATACAGAGGAACCCAAAGCTAAAAAAAACTTCAAATCTCGAAGAGGCCCTTTTACTAAGCCACGTAGGTGCCTACGCGCACCAATTTGGAGTTACTGCCTGGTTACCATGTGGCCCTTGTGGTAATTTCATTTTTTATGCATGTCCGCTACGCACTTCCAAAAAATAATTTTTATTTTCTGATGTGCGTCAGCTACCACGTCAAGTGGCATTCTACATGCTTAGGTCATTACCACCAGGTTAACACGTGAGGCCTTACTGCTAAGTCAATGGCTGGTGGTAAGGTCTCAGACCTAAAATGGATGCGCTAATTTTTATTTTGCCGCATGTCCATTTTCGGCAAAAATTTTAAAAGGCATTTTTTTACAGACACGCTGAAAAATGGATCTGTGCTTGGAAATATCTGGGCATTTTGCATGGCCCATGGAAGCCTAATCAAATGGAGCATATCATCTCCTTATAAAAATTATTGGCTAGATGGGCAATCACACAGATAGACTGTGTGATTTTGTTCATCATAGGCTGAAGTAAGAGCATGCTCCAGTTTCAAAAAATAAATTCATCCCAAGTCATTCCATATTCAAGCACTGATCACTGGACAGTGAAATGCTAACTTTGATGAATGAATCCAGAAGGACTTTTGCAAAGTGTTAACACTACCTCTCGAGTTCTCTATAGGTCACCCAAAGTTGAACACCGAGGGCAGACACACACGTAAAATAATTAGTTAATGAGAAGTCAACAATCAATAATTGGAGTTAATTGGTGCCAATTTGGTGTTACGCACGCATCGGCCCTAGACACCATTCTATAACATCTGCACTGAAATGTTATGGCATGGAACCCCAGAGAGGCGTGCTTATGGGAGGAGCATTGGCAGATCAGAGGGCATTCCCAGAAGCTGGGCACGATGTTCTAGAATACTATAAAATGTGCACCCAACTGCTGAAAATTGAGCACCAGTTTTCAGCAGGCATGATTGTTGGCATCCAAAGTTAGGCGACGGAAAGTTCCGCTCTAAGGGGTCCTTTAACCAAGCTGCGGTAAAAAGGACCCTGTGCTAGCAGTGGGGGCCATTTTTGCCATGTGCTGAGGCCCTTTTTACTGCAGCGGGTGAAAAGGCCGAAAAAAGACATGGCCTATTGAGGTGGCGGCAAGAGCTCCCCCACTAACCTAGAGGTAACTGGGTAGCGCATGGCACTGGGCCCGATTACCACCAGGTTAACACCTGTGGAAATATTTTTGAATATTTCTGCTGGCACGGGAAATGGCATGCACCGGGGCTGGTACTAGCGCCGGTGCCCGCATTGGGCCAGTGTTAGCTCCAGATTGGTGTACAGTAAACCCACATTGGGCTTACAACCGCTTCATAAAAGGGGTCCTAAGATGGCATTCAGCAAAGGGCGACCGGCCTAACTTTGGGCACCATTTACTGAATCCAACCCTTCATGTGTGTTTCTTTTACATTGAAGCCTAAGAATCATAAATAATTATCTGTCTATCAAACTTTTAGCAAGATAACTATTAGTTTCTCTCTCTTTTTTTTTTGAGACATTCTGTTTCTTACATTGTACAATCCATAAGGGCAAGTGCCTTCAATACACTTGAATGCTTTAAAAGAGAATTTCCTCAACACATGCCTAACAGTTGAGATCTGCACGATTATTGCTGAGAACTTTAAAATGTAGTGCAACAAGAACTATAACTGTTTAGGTAAATAAGGCAAATAGTTATAGCATTAATTACCATCCTGAAACTGGCCTTGTCGGTTTTGAGATAGAGGGCATTCATTTGCAAGGATTAATTTATATTTTAATTGGAAAATTTGCATTTTTTTGCAGCATTGCAGAGAGCAATTAGTGGCTCCAGAGTTTCTAGTGTAATTTAAAATAAATATCGTTCATGTTGGTGTGTCATTTTGAAGCTGTATGTCATGGACTATGGAACAAAGATGACACATTTCCAGAAACTTAGCGGTGTTTGAGAAAACAGTTTCGGAATTGTCTGTACAAACTCTTTCTTCTATTGCCTGTTAAATATTTATTGGTAGTAAAACCTTCCTGAGAACCAGCGCTAAATGATAAAGCTATAATTTTTCAGGGTTATAATGAAGAAAAAACCCATCAAACAATACAGCCATCCTCACATTTTGAATTATGAATGTATGAAATGTCTAGGAATTATTAGGAGTGAACTAGAGCATGTAATGAACAAATTATAATTCAGTATATCATTGCTGTTTTAGAAACACGTGGATGTTTTAGCAATCACCTGGTATGCAGTTAGTACTATATGAAAGTATATGGGAAGTTAGCCAGATAGCAGATAATTACTTAAAACCATGCCAGTAAATATATAGAACTATCTGATGCTGTCTGTGTAATAAACCATCTAAAAATGTATTGGCAAAGTAGTTAAAGGTGTATGGAATGCTGGGATTCATAGCTCTGGAGCCCATGTCTGTCAGTATAATTTAGAATAACCACTGTGAACAGTGTAGGAGAAATGGACTTTTCTCCCGTTGATCGTCAATTGCAACCGAGCCAAATGTCTTGAATTTAAAGCCCACAACAGTAAACGGCTGGAAAGCCATTTCCAGCCCAGGCTAAACTAACCCCAGATATTCTATGGCAGGGCATGCTTGGCTCCCAGCAGGTATAACCAATATTCAGACCAATGCCCAGCTAACTCATTGCATAAATTGAGGACAGCACTGTCAACTCCTCAGAAAAAATGAATAGGCAAAATGATGTCATTTTTAAGAAAACTTGAGGAGTGGACAAGTAATTAGCAGCTAAGTTTCAATTTTATAACAGTTACAGGATTATTTACTTATTTGTTGAGTAGTATGTCTTAGCTGGCTAATGCCAAGACACACAAGGCAAAGTGCAACAGCCAACCAGGAGAAATGTGTGATTAAAAAGAAATATGCTTTTTTTTTGTAATTTATTGATGCATTTGTACTGGTGTTTTATTATGGTTTATTTGTTATTTTTTTTGTAAACCACTTTGGGTTGAATTCCATGCAAGGAAGGCAATGTCAAAATGTAATATAATGGTGTTTATGGAATAATTTTATAGAGGATTTGAGTGTGTTGAACAGCATTTTATATGCGAGTATACCCCCCCCCAGGACCAAACAGGTTCAAATAGGAGGCCATAGCTGTAATCTATCATCAGTATTGCCACATACCCAAAAGAGATGACAAAAAACTCCACAATATCAATTGAATGGAGAAAAATGTCATCTCTAAAGAAAACAATATTAAAATTCCAACAGAAAAGGGGTCTAATAATTGTAAAAAAGGTCTTATTTTAAACAGACCCCCCCCCCCCCCACACACACACACACACACTTGAATAGGCACCAACAACCGCAGTTTTTCACAGTCATGCTGCACCAATAGCGAGAAAAAAAAGGAAAAAATTAACAATGTCACTTATCTCCAAACTGGCACCACCAATCTTATCACTGCAGAGCTGGAGCTCCAACGCTGACTCGTAGGCTCAATAACAGTCCCTTGTTTCACCAAGCCTGCATCAGGGGTCAGAAAATTATAGAACTGCCAAGACCATAACGTTCCAAGCAAAGATGCCAATAAGGCACACTACGGAGCCCTCACGTTTAAATTCCCACTCTGAATGGAACACCTCTAATTGATCTGTGAATTTAGGTTGGTGTCATTTTTTTAATGCTGTCCTCTGATAGGTTCTTCATCGTTTTACTCTCTCTGATTGGGTGATGCCTTATTGGTGTCTTTTCTTTTTGAGTCACCATGCTTGGAAATATTTACACCACTCCAGCTCTAAGATCAATTCAGACTATATCTTTTGTGTAATACAACAACCAACACTGTTTTATAGTACTCCAGGTGTTGTGGTCCCATGGATACATATCTTTATCTTTATTCATGCATATTCATTGTCATGGTCACCCTCTATGCTCCCTTACCTCTGCATTGGGGACCCATGTGATGCACCCCGCTGCCTTCCACACTGCTCCCTCCTTTGGCCTGCCGAAAGCTGTTCTGTGTGCTCGTTTGGGGGAGGCTGGATTCAGGTTGGTGCTGCTCGGGCCTGCCCCTTGTCACCATCATTACCCTGGGCCTTCTTATGCAGTTGCTGCTCTCTTCTTCTTTGCATTGCAACAGGTCGTCCTCGCTCCAGGGTCTTGCACAGCGACAACTTCAAGCCCTGGTTCTTGCTTTCACCTCAGATTTAGCTTCCAGCACAAGCTTCAGCTTCCAGCCCTGGTTCCAGTTTCCACCTCATCTTCAGCTTCCAACCCTGGTTCCAGCTTCCAGTTCAGCTTCAGCTTCCAACCCTGGTTCTAACTTTCAGCTCAGCTCCTGCTTCCAGTCCTGGTTCCAGCTCCAGCACAGCTTCAGCTTCCAGTTCTGGGTACAGCTTCCTGCTTCCCTCGATGCCTTTACTGGAGCAATCCCTTCTGAAATGACTTGCCACCGCTTGATACAGTCAGTCTGTTCCCTGGGCAGGCAGGCAGTGCTGTTCCACTCACTCATCCTGAATATCCTGAAAATTTGACTGGATGGATATGTCCTGGGGACTGGGTTGAGACTCCTGTTACCCTTGTGAAAGAAAAGATTTTGTGCTTATCTTGATGCTGTCACCCCATCACAAATTCCCAAAGCTCATGGTGCTCTGTGGAAGCAGATCATATTTTCTGTGGGTTCCACTCCACAGGCATCTTGTCTAATAACAGAAGAGACAAAACCTTTCAACAGGAATTCACATTTGAAATATAAACATATGTAAATATAACCAGTAAAAAAGTAACTATAACCAAGTAATTACAATAATTATCACATATGGAGAGGATTTTTTTTATATTTATTTATTGAATTTGTATCCCACAGTTTCCCACCTATTTGCAGGCTCAATGTGGCTTACAGAGGTCTGTTATGGTATTGCCATACCAGGATGTCAGATACAAATTGTTGATGACAAAGAGATTAAGCATGGAAAGAAGTATTAATAAAATAGGTATAGAAAGATGATTCAAAATCTAACCCGCCACAAAAATCCCCAAAAATTCCCCGACCCCAAAACTGAAAACCAAATTTAAAAAACTCAAAACCCCGAATTTTTAAAAATAAAAAACGCAATTTACACAAATTTAAAATCAACCAATTAACATTTTGGGTCAAGTGACCCCTTACCTGATCCAGGATTTTTTTCTTACCAAACGCCTGCCATCGGTTCCGGTCCCGGACGTCCTGAAGCAAAAACGGAGCAAAAATAAGAAAACGGCCCCAAAAACCGCCATTTTGCTGGAACTCCGGTCAAAAATTGAGGCCCAGGCTTCTAGGCCTCGCCGGAGCTCCAGCAAAACGCGAGCAGGCGTGCTCCCGATTAGTGCATGAGGCTCGCCGCCTCATGCACCCGCCTGCACAGCTCCCTTGACTCGCCGGCCATCTTCTGTTAAATCTTCGGGCCTCCGAACAGGCCTCCCTCACTCTTCGGCGCTCTTCTGGTCCGGGGATCGCCACTCATCCCCGGACATGAAAACCAACAGCGCCCCCGGTTTTGGGTCTCATCTGACCCGGGGACGTTTGGGCACGTCCCCGGGAGCTAAAACAATTGACGGCGCCGTCCCTGCAGCGCTCCTAAAGCGCTGCACTTCTTCTTTCGGCCCCAACCGGCCCCAGCAGCACTCCTCCACCCGGGGACGTTCTGAACTGTCCCCGGGTTTAAAAAAACCTCAACGCTGCTCCCTGCAGCGCTCCTTCTCCCTTTCCTGCCCCGAGGAGCCCCAGCAAAACCCCGAGCCCGAGGTAAGTGAAAAAAAAAATAGATATATTTTTTCCCCTATTTTTTAACCCCCTATTACAGTATAGTTAAGCTATGGGGTCTCTTTGTAGGCCTTATTGAAGAGGTACGTCTTCAGGGATTTACAAAAGTTGGATATTTCGTCGATTGTTTTCAGGTTAGCTGGTATTGCGTTCCACAACTGCGTACTCATACAGGAGAAGGAGGTCGCGTGTACAAGTTTGTATTTTAGTCGTTTACAACTGGGGAAGTGTAGATTAAGAAATTTTCGGGATGATCTTTTGGCATTTCTTGGAGGCAGGTCCACGAGGTTTAGCATGTAAGACGGGGCATCTCCATGGATGATTTTGTGTACTATCGTGCAGATTTTGAACGTGGTCTGTTCCTTAAGTGGGAGTCAGTGGAGTTTCTCTCTTAAGGGTTTTGCACTTTCATATTTTGGTTTTCCAAATATGAGTCTGGCAGCGGTGCTTTGGGCTATTTGGAGATCTTAATGGTCTGTTATTTGCAGCCAGCATACAGTGCATTGCAGTAGTCCAGATGACTTATTACCATTGATTGTATCAGGATACGAAAGATGGATCTCGGGAAGAAAGGTTTTACTCTTTTGAGTTTCCACATGGAGTGGAACATCTTTTTCGTAGTGTTCTTCACGTGAGTTTCGAGTGTGACGTCTAAATCCAATTTTGGGAAAAATGTCCAAAAATCCAGTAGTAAACATGGCTATTTTCAAACCAGAAAAATGCCCACCTTTTTGTTTTGAAAATAGTCATTTGCTAGACATTTTTGTGCTCAGTGTGTCTATCTTTTAGGACAATTTTTGAAAAAAAAAAGTTCAAGGGAAAAACACACAAAAACAAGCCATTGGGATGTTTAGAGGGTCAACAATCTTAGTAAACTGGGTACATAGACATCTCAGCAGAGCAGTATGATACCCTAGGGGGCACCGCAGTGGACTTTACAAAAAAAGCTTCAGGTACACATCTCACAATTACCTCCTTATACTGTATGGTGAGCCCTCCAAAACTCACTAAAAACTTACTGTACCCTACTGTACACCACTACAATAGCCCTTATGGTGGCAGGTGTCACCTATATGTGAGTATAGTGGAGTTTGGATGGGCTCACACTTTCTACCAGAAGTGTATCAGTTAGAGTGGAATATGGGCCTGGGTCCGCTTCTTTACAGTCCACTGCACCAACCAGTAAGCTATTGTAGGGACATGCTTGTTGCTCTAATAGAAATGGACATAACATCTGAATCTGTAATATAGGCTGGTATGTAATGCTTTTTTCACAGCTTTTAGGGTGGGAGAGTATCAGTGACCAATGGGGGAGTAAGGAGCTCATGCCTTAATTCCTCCAGTGGTCATTTAGGGCACCTTTTGATCACTTAGTCATGATTCAATCAGGTCTAGCCAAAAATGCTTTAATTTTGACCTTAGACATTTTTATTTTGTTCCACTATTGCAGAAAAAGAGAGTAGGGTTAAATGGTCAGTATTCTCAATGGAGAAGGGTAGTTAGTGGGGTTCCACAGGGGTCTGTGCTGAGACTGCTGCTTTTTTAACATATTTATAAATGATCTAGAGATGGGAGTAACTAGTGAGGTAATTAAATTTGCTGATGACACAAAGTTATTCAAAGTAGTTAAATTACAGGAGGATTGTGAAAAATTACAAGAAGACCTTACAAGACTGGGAGACTGGGTGTCTAAATGGCAGATGACATTTAATGTGAGCAAGTGCAAAGTGATGCATGTGGGAAAGAAGAGGAACCCGAATTATAGCTATGTCATGCAAGGTTCCATGTTAGGAGTCATCGACCAAGAAAGGGATCTAGGTGTCGTCGTTGATGATACGTTGAAACCTTCTGCTCAGTGTGCTGCGGTGGCTAAGAAAGCAAATAGGATGGGACGACTTCCCTATGAGGAAGCATCTAGGACTCTTCAGCTTGAAGAAAAGACAGCTGAGGGGAGATATGATAGAGGTCTATAAAATAATGAGTGGAGTGGAATGGGTAGACATGATGCGTCTGTTTACACTTTCCAAAAATACTAGGACTGGGGGGCATGCGATGAAGCTACAAAGTAGTAAATTTAAAACGAATCGTAGAAAATATTTCTTCACTCAACATGTAATTAAACTCTGGAATTCGTTGCCACAGAATGTGGTAAAGGCGGTTAGCTTAGCAGAGCTTTTAAAAAGTTTGGACGGCTTCCTAAAGAAAAGTCCATAGACCATTATTAAATTGGACTTAGGGAAAATCCACTATTTCTGGGATAAGCAGCATAAAATATTTTGTACTTTTTGGGGGGAATCTTACCAGGTATTTGTGACCTGGATTGGCCACTGTTGGAAACAAGATGCTGGGCTTGATAGACCTTTGGTCTGTCCCAGCGTGGAAATACTTATGTATTTATGTACTTATGTCTTTTAGTGTCACCCATTTCTCACCCAAAACATGCCCTCTTGAAATTTGGACAAACTGTGGAACAAAACGACTAAAATTGTGGTGTCGAAGATTGCAACTTGGACATTTTTGAGAAAAAAAAACATTGTTCTGCCACCTTATGTTTTTTTTTAATGTTTTTCTCTTTTGAAAATGAGCCCCTTAGTTTCTTGTTGAATTATACTGATACTTCTAAATGTGTAACTATAATGTACTTTCAAAATGTTCTTGGCCAGGGCACTAAAATAAAAAGAACATCTTTAAGCTTATTGGGTATTGTAATAACCAGGGAGGTAGCTCCCAAAGTATAGAACCTGTTCCCAACAGAAAATGCACTAGTTTTTCCGTAATGCATTCCAGTACCTAAGATAGATCAGAATACCTGGCCTGTCCCAGAGAAAGGATTCAGAGGCAGTATTCCAGAACTCCATACAAGCATAGCCATCAGTCTTCTGACAGGGGGAGGAGTTCAGATGAGCTCAGTTTCCATGGATTACTAGGCAGTATGTGCTAGATCCAAAGCGAGGTTGGAAGGGGAGGGGCACCCACATACACCTTGGGAAAAAGTCTTCATACAAATAGCAGGACAGCAGTCTGGAGGCATTTTCCCTGAGCAGCCTGAAGACAGTATGGACATTGTAGAAGAATGGGAGCTGTGTCTCGAAGAGCCAAAGGAGATTACCTCCTAATAGATTTATTTAATCTTACCTCTGTTACACAGGCGATTGCATCTTGCTACTTGGTAAGAACCAGCCTGGCGTGTGGTTGCCAGGTGAAGAAAAGTTTAAACTTCTGACAAGAGGGTGGAGGACTGCACGCACAACAGAAAGGAGTCTGGACCTGAGCATTGTTGAAAAGCAGATTTATTGTTAACAAGACCAGAACAGGATGGTGAAACACAAGAAAGAGAAAAGGGAGCTTTCTAAGTCTTTTTCCCTGCTGTTTTGGAGAAAGCCCAGTAGGGAAATTATTTTCAAGAACAGTTGTACTGAAGGAAGGGGGTTTGGGGTTTTCTGGCCCTTAAGAGACTGTGAGCCGAGTAAGAGAAAAACCCTACTCCCTGTTTGCTTAGTGGACCAGTTTGTTCCTTATGTACTACTGCCTTAAATGCCTCTAACTTTTTAGATTTCATGCTCTGAATTAGAGAAGCTTTGAACTCTTAATTACTTGAAGGTTTCTCAACAGAAAAGTGGAAAATCCCAAGCTGGAATGTTGCTAAGACTGTACTCGAAAGAGGAAGACACCTCTTTTGGGTCTCCAAAGTTGGAGAGACCCATAGACACGTGACAATATGTAGTTATAGTTCCTTTGATTTTACAATCAAAGAGGTATGTCTTACTCCCACTCCCTTTTGCTACTCGGACAGAAAATAAATTATGAGAATTATAATGCAAAAATCTGCCATGTAACTAGAAACAACAAATTGTAACAATATTAGGGATACGATCAAACTTCTCTCTCTTTCTCTCTTCCTCCACTGCCAAGTTCAGGCTTGGGACTGATTCAGCTTCCCAAAATGACTGAACACAACCATATGTCCTGCTTGAAATTTGACCCACATCGAAATGTATGCTAATTTCATGATATTTTGAGGATTGGAGCATGGAAGCCGGGGATTGCATCGCAATGTGCAAACTCTTAAAAGTCAATAAACTTTGGCAACATTTTTGAAGAGAAAAGTTTTAATTTGATATTCTAGCTGGTAGGCAGGGACAACTTAACCTATGGACCAGGTGAGGATCTGGCCCAGGGTGCACAAACGCCTGAGCCTGGGACGTCCCTGACCCTATAGGTTAAGTTGGCCTACAGCTTACCTGATAGTGTTGCATGTTCAGGGGAAAAAGAAGAACTGGCAATCCCATTTGTCTCTCTGTCTCAGGTCATTTCTCCTCCCAAACACAGACTGTGTTTTATCTAATGCTACCCGTAGCAGCCCCGGCGTCTTCCTTCTGCTATGCCCTGGCCCCTCCTTTAATATAACTTCCTTTTCCACAGTAGTGCAGCAAAGAGAAGACACGGGGCTGATGCAGGTAGCATTAGGTGAAATGTAATCCAGGGAGGATTACCTGAGGAGGAGGGGGCATGCCAATGAATGGCATGTCAATGGGAGGGCACCAAATGAAAAGTTGGATTAGGGCACCATGGTCCCTTGAGCCAGCCCTGCTGGTAGGTTAGGTTTAAAGTTTCCATTTTATTGTTTGTTACCCTGTCATTGAGAAACCATCTGAGTGGTTTACAAGATTCTAGTCTAAGAGTTAGGGAGTGAGAGAGGTGAGGCAGAGGAGGGTGAGAAAATGAACTGCAATCATTTGTGGGAAAGTAATAGCAGGAGAGGCAAGATAAAATGATCTGAGAAAGGAACTACAAGTACAATCATCAATAGGAAGATGAAAGGGAAGAACAGAATGAAGAAGCTGTGTGTATTTCAGTCTTGGACAAGTTATATATCTTCAGAGTACCTATAGGTGGACTTAGGGAGCACAGCTTAAGAATTAACTTTATATGGCAAAAGCATAATTAAAAATGGTCTTTAGGCTGCCTTTGAATTTTTCACACCCCCAGTGTGCGCCATTTCCGGTGCTAGAAAATATTTTCTATTTTTGTAGCACTGGTGCTTACCTAGCAGTAATTGGGCAGCACCGTACACTGCCTGGTTAGCAAGGGAGCCTTTACCACCACCTCAATGGGTGGTGGTAAGTGCTCCCCCCGAAATGGCCATACAGCAAGCGGTTCACTTACCACACAACCATTTCTTTTCCCCCAAAATGGCCAGCCTTGTACCCACTGTGGTAAAAGGGGGCCTCAGCGTGCATCAAAAACACACACACTGATGCTTGTCAAGCCTCTTAAGACTTATTATCTGTAAAGTCTCAATATCTTGAAGAATAACCTTGGCACACCAGCTCACACCTGGAGTCTCTTTATTTTCTGAAGTTTCCTTTATTGAATAAATATAGATTTGTTTATTTATTTATTTGTTTATTGCACTTGTATCCCACATTTTCCCACCTATTTGCAGGCTCAATGTAGCTTACAGAGACCTGTTATAGCAACGCCATATCAGGTTACAGAAAACAATTGGTGTTACAAAGAGGTAAAGGAATACAGGAGGATTTGGACAAGTTGTTATTGAAAATACATTCTGCGCCATTTTGGTTAGGTGTTGTGTTGTAGTTAGTTAAGGGTTCTCGTGGTAGGCTTTATTAAAGAGGTAGGTCTTCAGGGATTTGCGGATGTCAGTCAATTCTTTGATTGTTCTTAGGTGATTTGGAAGAGAGTTCCACATCTGCGTGCTTATATAAGAAAAGCTGGACGCGTGTGTTAGTTTGTATTTTAGTCCTTTGCAGCTGGGGAAGTGTAGGTTAAGAAAGGTGCGGGAAGATCTCTTAGCATTTCTGGGTGGCAGGTCCACGAGGTCTAGCATGTAGGTCGGGGCCTCTCCGTAAATGATTTTATGAACAATCATGCAGATTTTGAATGTGGCACGTTCTTTCAGTGGTAGCCAGTGCAATTTCTTTCTTAGAAGTTTCGCGCTTTCATATTTTGTTTTCCCAAATATGAGTCTGGCTGCAGTATTTTGGGCTGTTTGAAGTTTTTTGATGGTCTGAAGAGTTCATTGCAATAGTCCAGGTGACTTAACACCAATGATTGCACCGGTTTCATGAAAATGGCTCTTGGGAAGAAAGGTTTCACTCTTTTGAGTTTCCAAGTGGCATTGAACATTTTTTTTTGTTGTATTCTTCACATGGTTTTCAAGTGTGAGATTTCTATCAATGGTGACTCCCAGGATTTTCAAGTTGTCTGAGACGGGTAGGGTTACGTTTAGGGTGGTTATGGTGTCGAATTTGTGTGTATTGTGTTGTGAGGTGATTATAAGGCATTGTGTTTTTCTGTGTTGAGTTTCAGTTGAAATGCGTCCGCTCAGGAGTGCATGATTTGGAAGCTTTGGTTGATTTCGTTGGTAATTTCCTTTAGGTCGTGTTTCAATGGGATGTAGATCATGACATCGTCTGCATATATGTACGGGTTGAGATGTTGGTTATCTAATAGCTTGGCTAGGGGTATCATCATTATGTTAAAGAGGGTGGGTGAGATAATTTACTCACAGTCAGATGTTCAGCAATGTTGCCCCATTGCACAGAGACTCTGTAATTCTGACAGCTGTATCACTGGTTAGAAGTAGAAATATGAAGAAAGGCAGTTTTATTGCAGAGGTGGGAAAATAAACAGGTAGAAGTAGTTCAGTGCTGAGTGACTGGAATGTGCAATATCTTATTAGGGAGATATGTACAAGGTAAAAACCGAGTTCATTCCAGGGAGCTTAGCAGAACAAGTGCTGTCTGAAGCAAGATGGAGAATGCCTAATGGAGAGCGAGAGAGGCCAAGGAGGGGCTCACACAGGCCCAGGGAGAAGGAGGTAAAGGGACCAATAGGGACAGAGCCTGCCATCAAATAGCAGGGATGGTAGTCCTAGAGGGCAGCCCTTGATTGGAGGGAAAGGTCATACCTGGCTGACCTCTCAGGACAGAGATAGTAAGAATGACCAGGAAATAATAGCAGGTAGACAAAGGAGCCAAGCTTGGTTGAGAAAGAGAAGAGGTCACTGCAGCAGGATAGACCAATAGTAAAAGTCCTTATACAGACAGGCAGGTGTAGCTGCGTTACATGTGAGACTACATTACATACAATGCATTGCTCATATATCTTTGTAGTGAGGACTGCAGCAGTAAAAGTCCTTGGAAGTGAGAATAACAGTAAAAGCATTAAACACATTTTAGGGTTACACTATAAACTAGTGCAAGGCTGTCAGAGGACAGAACAATGCTAGAGCAGACCCCCTTTTACCTCAGCTTAGTAAAAGGACCCCTAGGTTACTTAGGACCAGAGAGTGGATTTGAATTTGGACTGCTGGTCATGGAGAAGGGTAGTTAGTGGGGTTCCTCAGGGGTCTGTGCTAGGACCGCTGCTTTTTAATATATTTATAAATGATTTGGAGGTGGGAGTAACTAGCGAGGTAATTAAATTTGCTGATGACACAAAGTTATTCAAAGTCGTTAACTCGTGACAGGATTGTGAAAAATTACAGAAAGACCTTACGAGACTGGGAGACTGGGCGGCTAAATGGCAGATGATGTTTAATGTGAGCAAGTGCAAGGTGATGCATGTGGGAAAAAAGAACCCAAATTATAGCTATGTCATGCAAGGTTCCATGTTAGGAGTTACGGACCAAGAAAGGGATCTGGGTGTCGTCGTCGATAATACACTGAAATCTTCTGCTCAGTGTGCTGCTGCGGCTCGGAAAGCGAATAGAATGTTGGGTATTATTAGGAAAGGTATGGGAAAACAGGTGTGAGGATGTTATAATGCCATTATATCGCTCCATGGTGCAACTGCACCTTGAGTATTGTGTACAATTTTGGTCGCCGCATCTCAAGAAAGATATAGTGGGATTGGAAAAGGTGCAGCGAAGGGCGACTAAAATAATAGCGGGGATGGGACGACTTCCCTATGAAGAAAGACTAAGGAGGCTAGGGCTTTTCAGCTTGGAGAAGAGACGGCTGAGGGGAGACATGATAGAGGTATATAAAATAATGAGTGGAGTGGAATAGATGGATGTGAAGCGTCTGTTCACGCTTTCCAAAAATACTAGGACAAAGGGGCTTGCGATGAAACTACAGTGTAGTAAATTTAAAACAAATCAGAGAAAATCTTTCTTCACCCAACGCGTAATTAAACTCTGGAATTCGTTGCTGGAGAACGTGGTGAAGGCGGTTAGCTTGGCAGAGTTTAAAAAAGGGTTAGACGGTTTCCTAAAGGACAAGTCCATAAACCGCTACTAAATGGACTTGGGAAAAATCCACAATTCCAGGAATAACATGTATAGAATGTTTGTACATTTGGGAAGCTTGCCAGGTGCCCTTGGCCTGGATTGGCCGCTGTCGTGGACAGGATGCTGGGCTCGATGGACCCTTGGTCTTTTCCCAGTGTGGCATTACTTATGAAACTTATGAAAAGTAGGTGTTTGATGGAGTATCAGCTGTAACTTAATGAAACATCGCCAGACAACTGAGGAGATTTGAATCTGCAAATTAAGGGCTCCGTCTAATGCGATTCCCAAGACTAGGTAAAAGCTTCTAAGATGCTTTTCCATTTTTTTTTGCCCCTCTGCATATTGCACAAATTTTAATCCATAAAGATATTTGCTACTTTAAAGCTGTGCAAGGGCTGGTTTACATGTTTCAGGACATTTATTTATTTATTGACTATTTTCACCCCATTCTAAATTCAGGCCTTTCAATTTTCAGCTACTGATGTAAAACATTTTGCTCGGGAACATACTTTTAAATAATTCAATATGGATAGAAAGCACTTACATATCAGCAAATCTGTGCTCACATGCTGTATTATTCAAGAAATCTTTCTCAGTCAGATATTTACTTTGAAACAAAAGCTTCAAAATATTCACTTTAATATTTCTTTCCACTTCAACTGAGTTTGATAAAAACCTTTATTCAGACAAGGCATCTGTAACACCACTTATATTTTATTTATCTTGGATCACTTCTGAGTATCTTACAACCAAAACTAACCAACATTTTATGAGCTCACAAAAGAAAATTAGTCAACATTTTCTAAATGAGAACATAACATCTGACATAAAAAAAACCTTTGCAATTAAATGATTTACAGTGTACATGGTGCTGGGGTCCTGCCTTGGCATGCCGAGTAACTTGTCATGGGTATCATAAACTGTTGGGAGGAATTCTTGCTGTTACTGTTTCTACTAATAAAACTTTATATAGACCTGAATAACTTGGTAAATTATTGAAGACCTGGATATTTACCAAATGTTTTCCTTAATGAATTATGCAATGAGGACATTGAGTTTTATTGAGGCTTGTGAGCGTAATATTGTACTAATTGTATACATTTTATTTTACCCTTTATTTTAATTTAGAATTGCAATGTGGAGGGAGGGGTGCTGTGGAGCCACACCAAGATGATCACACAAATCCAGAGCTCCTGGCCTACTTGCTGGAATTTTGCTGCCATTTGCAACTTTGGAAGGTCAATATTATCAATTAGTACAATATATACAGAGTTAAGTAGAACAAAATTAAGACATCTTTTGCAGCTTCTACTGGTGCTAAGCGCCCAAACAGGAGCCCCTGATGCCACTGAAGGTAGTAAGAACTCATGATGTACAAGAACTGCTGGCTCAAATCATGGCAGTTTTAGGGCTCTGTTTACTAAGTTGCGATAGCGTTTTTAACGCGTGTGCAAAATTTGCGTGCACTGTGTAGGTGCCAATAGGAATATTGTGGGCGCCTACACAGTTAGTGCACACTTAAAGCACTAACGTGTCTCTAGCACGGTATAGTAAACGAGGCCCTCACTCAACTTGAAGGAGCTCCTTAAGATTAAGGGACCCTTTTGCCAAACAGAAGTGGCCTTAGCGCGCCCCTATGGTAAGCCATGTTTTGCTGTGGCAATCACACATTAGTGCTTACCACAGCTTTGTAGAAGGGCCCCAATGAATGAAGCAACAGAGGAAACTAGAGATGACCTTTGATGCGCAGCTCATTGACCTGGTGGATTGCAGAATCACTTTTGAAGAGCTGGTTGAGTGTATAGAAGATGAATTGTGTCAGGTGGGGAAAGTGCAGGAAAGAACTTGCAATGCTTCAGTGTGAATTTGAGAACACCAATAACTGTAGCAGACATGGCAGTATAAGGCTTCTTGGCCTACCCAAAGATATGGAAGGTAGTAATCCCATTTAGTTTATCCAGTCTTTCATCACAATGCTTCTCGGATTGATATCCGACAATCTAAAAATCCTGGGAGTAACGTTAGACAATCACCTAACGCTAGAAACCCACGTAAAAGCCATGACGAAGAAGATGTTCAACATGATGTGGGTACTGAAAAGAGTAAAACCATTCCTCCCCCAAACAACTTTCCGCAATCTGGTACAATCCACAGTACTCACCCACGCTGACTACTGCAACAGCATCTTCATTGGTTGCAAAGCCCAAATCCTGAAAAAACTCCAAACCACCCAAAACATGGCAGCCAGACTCATTTTTGGTAAATCACAATTTGAAAGTGCAACACCACTCCGTGAAAAACTCCACTGCTTCCTATCAAAGAGTGAATAAACTTCAAAGTCCACACATTGATCCACAAGATCCTACACGGAGAATCTCCAAGTTACATGACCAATCTAATTGACCTTCCAGCCAAGAACGGGTCCAAATCTTCTCGAACTTATCTCAATCTTCACCTCCCCAATTGTAAGGGTCTTAAATACAAAACCTACTACGCACCCAACTTCTCCATTATAGGCAGCCAACTCTGGAACGCCATACAAAGATACATCCGAACAACTAACAAACATCTACCCTTCCGAAAGCTGCTGAAAAATACATCTTCAAACAAGCCTACCCAAACGACCCAACTTAACTCACGAACCTAATCCACATCACCTACATTAACCATAACCCGTTTGTCCCCCACATCTCTCCCTCTCATCCTTCTCTATACAATTGTGCTATCTATGGGATACTTTGTACCCAAACATTGTGTTATCTCTGTGATATACTGTACCCATACATTGTAAGCCGCACTGAACCTGCTATTGAGCGGGAAAGAGCGGGGTATAAATGCCATAAATAAATAAATGTTTTATTTACCCTAAAACAGTGCATTGCATCTCACCATGCTTTGAGGGAAGCAGGGTGCACTATGGCCTTTTTACCTTTAAGATACTCAGCTACACACAGTCTTATATCCTACGAAATCTCTAAAATACGGGTTCAGAGCGGGTTACATTAGGCGCATTAAAAAAAAGACAAGAAAAACATACATAGCACTATTCCTAATTCACAGCACATTCTAATCATAAAAATGATCAAAAAAATATGTTTTCAATCTCTTCCTAAAAATATTATAAGATGACATTTGGCGAACATACAAAGGTAATAAATTCCAAATCTCAACCACGGAATAATAATATGACCCCCCATGGACATTCTTATCTTTAATACCCTTAACAGATGGAAAAGATAAAATCAAATGCTCATAACTATGAGTTCCAGACTGACTACCCAGCAAACCAACCAACAAACGAAAATTATCAGGAGTATCTCTGCACAATGTCTTAAAAACCAAACAGTATAATTTTAATTTAATACATAATTCTACTGGCAGCCAATGTAACTCCAACAACAAAGGGGTTACATGATCAGACCTAGATTTTTCATATATTAATCTCGCAGCCGTATTCTGAATCATACATAATTTCCTCATAAGCTTCATTGACAACCCAGATTTCTTCCAGATTGATGAGTGTGTGTGTGGGGGGGGGGGGGGGGGGGGGGGGGAGGATGCGTTGGTTGCCCAGTTGAAATTGTATATGGATAGGGTACAAGTGTGAATGTATGTTCTCTCCTCATGAAAAGACTTTCTTTCTTTCTTTTAGATATCTTTTGGTGGCATTCAGTGTGAACTATAATAAAATTTGAAACAACAGCAGTAGAAAAAAATTAACCATAGTGATGTGCATGCCAAAGGTTCTGTCCTGAGCCAATATCCCAGAATAAGAGGGTTGCCCTTTTTCTAAGCTGCATAAGCGTCTATGTGCACCCAACATGCGCCAAAATGGAGTTACCGCCCAGCTACTGCGTGGCTTTTGTGGTAATTTCATTTTGGGCGCATGTCCGAGAAATAATTTTTATTTTTGGATGCACGTATCAGACGCACACCAAGTGGCATTTGACGCGCGTAGGTCATTACTGCCCAGTTACCATGTGAGACTTTACCGCTAGGTCAATGGCTGGTGGTAAGGTCTCAGACCCAAAATGGCGTGCTCCAATTTTGGTTTTGCCGCATGTTCATTTTCAGCAAACATTTTTTAAAAGGCATTTTTTTGCAGGCGCACTGAAAAAATGGATCTATGTGCGCCCAAAACATGCGCCTACACTACCGCAGGCCATTTTTTAGTGCACCTTAGTAAAAGGACCCCAGAGTGAATTAAACTCAAAAACAATGAAATGACATTTTAAAATACTTTGTTGCTGTTATTATTATTATTACTACTATTATTATTATTATTCTAGAATGTATGCTGCAGTTTGAAATCAGCACTTCCTGGATTGCTATGTTGTTACCCAGCAATATAAACCTACTCTGTTGTGTTCTGTAGCTCAAAAATTACTTGCCTGCTATAATTGGTAACCCTATTCAAGCAGCCAGATCGACATGCACCTGTCCGTGTGTAAGAAAATATTCTGGAGCCCTTTTGTGTTTCTGTGGTGATTATTTTATCAAACGCAAGCATGCACAAAGTGGAAAGAAAGTTGGCCAGCCAACTGCTGGCTGCAAAAAAACAAACAAGGGTTTCCAGATTAAGAATTAGCAGACAATGACAAGGAAAACTGTTTCACGGATGATCAGGAATTTTGATGAAAGCAAAAGAGGGGAGTCTGCTGCTCAGGATAAGGCCAAGAAATATTTTTTTCTACAAAAGCCTTGTAGCTGAGATTTCCCTATCTATCTTTTGGAACTGCTTTAAAGTTCAAGCCCAGGGAAAAATGTCAGGAGGCATCTTAATGAAATTTTGTTTAGAAGTCATTTGAGCATAGATTGGAACATGCCAAGAGTCAAATCAATCAACTGTTTCTGTTTAGGACTGCATATTTCTTGTAATACTACATCAACAACTAATAGTAGCAGAAGTATTTGAGTGTCTCTGTTGATTTCTACTGTTGATTTGTTAAAGAGGAAGATGGAGGATGGTATTGTATTTGTTTAGTTTCATTAGACGGTTCAGGAGCTTTTGATTTGTTGACCTATTACTTGTTAAATTAAAGCAGCTAGGTATAGGTGGACAGGTAATAAGGTGGTTTCAGTCGTATTTGGGTGGCAAATCTATGGTAGTGCGGAATGGTTCTCAGGTGTCTGAAGAGGTTCTAGTAGAACATAGGGTGCCTCAGGGTTCAGCTTTATTGGCTTTGTTGTTTAATATTTATTTGGCATCATTAGGCAAGGAGTTTGAATCATTAGTAGTTTTGTTTTTTACCGGTTATATGCCGATGATGTACAATTCTTTTTTCCTGTGGTAGTTTCGGGATATGGCAATGAGTAGTTGCACTTCTATATGAAAAAAGTAAGGCATTGAATGATGGTGAATGGTTTGGTTTTGAATGTCTGAAAGACTGAAGTAATGATTATAGGAAAAGAAGAACTGAATGTATAGCCTGAAAGGGTATGTTTATGTGGTGTTTATTCCTGTGTAAAAAGAGATGAGGCTATTGAGAATAACTCGATATAAGCTTAATGTGAATATGCAAGTTTGTAAGGTGTTTCAGGCTATTTTTTTTTAATTACATCTTTTGCATAAGTTAAAACCTGTATTATCTACTTATGACTTCAGACTTCTTCAGAGATTAGTCTTGTCAAGGTTGGACTACTGCAATGGCCTGTATCTCGGTATAGCATCTCCAAGACTCAGGGCATTGAAAGTGGTCCAAAATGAAGCAGCCCGGGGGAGGAGTCAAGATGGTGGTTCATGCTTGAGGTTCTGCGGGCGTTGAGCTGAGCTTTATCAAATTTTACCTCTCCTAAAAATGCCGCACACAAAGAGGAAAGGTGCAGTGAAGGGCATTTTGTCGTCGGCTCAATCACTGCCTCCGGGTCAGCGAACGCTACTGCAGTTCACTACGAGCACTCCCGTGGATACTGATGAGAGGGATCCCGCTGTTGGTCTCGCCGAAGGAGAGGCGTCTCCACTTGGGACGGAAACATCACTGTCCCCGCCAGAACTTAATCCACTGCTTTGCCCTGCAGCACTCCGGATGAGCGATGAGGATTCGAAGGAGCCGGAAGTCAGCAACCAAAGGGCCTCAGACGACAGAACTCTCCCCCAGGATGCAGATGGTGTGATCATAGAACCAACGGTTCCCCAAGCAGTGACTTTACACTCTATTTGGACTGCAATTCAACAACTAACATCCGCGGTCAGGAAAACTTCCCAGGATACCGCATTGCTGGTAAATAAGTTTGACTCTTTAACTTTAGTACTGGAAACTGTTAAGACAGAGCAAGCTAATCAAAAGGCTGAAATGACATCGTTAAAAGCTCTTTCAGATACTTTGATGAAAGATAAAATAAAAACTTACTTGAAATTAGAATCTTTAGATAATTGCAACAGAAGATTAAATCTGAGGTTGTTGAATTTTCCTTTTGCAATAGGAGTTTCTCCAATAGATTTCCTTAAAAAATATTTCATGGAGGTTTTGCTTTACCTGCAATCTGCAATACCACCTATTAATAAAGCTTACTATTTGCCTGATAAATTCTCCAAGGCGAATCCAAATGACGATAACCAGTGCCCAGAAATAAATCTACAGAACTTATCAGCATTCTTAGAAGAATCTATCTCGGAAATAACTACTCGGAGGACATTACTTATATCCTTTGTTTTCGAGCAAGATTTAAGGGCATTATTAAAACTTTACTTTAAGAATGCTTCTAAACTGTTTCATGGACAAAAAATCTGGATTTTTCCAGACGTGATTAAAACTACTCAGGATCACAGGAGAGCGTTTCTTGTCTATAGAGAAGAAGTTAAATCTATGGGTGCTACTTTTTTGTTAGCTTATCCTTGTAAATGCTGTATCAAATATTTAGGGAACAAATATGTTTTTTTTGAGCCTGACCAGTTGAAAAAGTTTATAGATGCCAAAAAATTGACCAAGTAGGGTGTAAAAGGTATTAAGGATGTGGAAGTAAGACGGGCGTAAGAGAACCAGGCCATTTACTTTCTACAAATGTTTTCTTTTAATTTATCTCCTTTATTGCTTTATCCTCCCTCCCCTTCCAATTTTTGTGGTCTAAGAAAGTAGAATATGTTTCAAACAAAATTTTCCTGAGGTTTGCTAAATAATTATATCCTTTGTTTATAGAAATATTGATTAACCTGTGATATAGCAACCAGTATAAGGTATTATTACTGTATTTCCATTTATAAGTTTATCTTGTAAATTTTGAAAAATTTAATAAAGAAATAATCAAAATGAAGCCGCCCGACTGATTGCAGAGGTAACAAAATTCTCTCATGTAACACCAGTTCTCAAACAATTGCATTGCTTACCAATGATTCAACAAATCCAATATAAACTATGGACTATTATTCATCAAACTATTTACTCAGATGCACCTTTTTATCTTTGACAAACCTTAAAAGTGTACCATCCAAAGAAGTCCCTTAGATCTGATACTGCCACGCAACTGCCTTTGAATCCAATAGTGCAGATGTGTTATGCAAAAACTAGAATGTCTGCCTTTACTGTGACCGGAACACAATTGTGGAATGCAGTTGCAGGACATTTGCATTTAAGTAGCAATATAGCTCAATTTAGAAAGCTACTGAAGATACAGTTATTTGTGGCTCAATCAGAGGCATTTTTGAAAGACAAGGGCGCCCATCTTCTGACACAAATCGGGAGATGGGCGTCCTTCTTTCAGGGTCGCCCAAATTGGCATAATCGATAGCCAATTTTGGGCGTTCTCAACTGCTTTCCATCACAGGGATGACCAAAGTTCCCGTGGGCGTGTCGGCAGCGTACCAAAGGTGGGACGGGGCGGGCTTAAGAGATGGGCGTTCTCGACCAATAATGGAAAAAAGAAGGGCGTCCCTGATGAGCATTTGGCCAACTTTACTTGGTCCATTTTTTTTTTTACAACCAAGTCTAGAAAAGGTACCCAAACTGACCAGATGACCACTGGAGGGAATCTGGGATGAATCCTCCCCTTACTCCCTCAGTGGTCACTAACCCCCTCCTACCCAAAAAAAAACATTTTTCCAGCCTCTATGCCAGCCTCAAATGTCATACCCAGCTCCATCACAGCAGTATGCAGGTCCCTGGAACAGTTTTTAGTGGGTGCAGTGCACTTCAGGCAGGCGGACCCAGGCCCATCCTCTCCCTACCTGTTACACTTGTGGGGGTAAATGTGAGCCCTCCAAAACCCACCACAAACCCACTGTACCAACATCTAGGTGCCCCCCTTCATCCCTATGAGCTATGGTAGTGTTATACAGTTGTGGGGAGTGGGTTTTGTGGGGCTCAGCACCCAAGGTAAGAGAGCTATGCCCCTAGGAACAATTTGTGAAGTTCACTGCAGTGCCCCCTAGAGTGCCTGGTTGGTGTCCTGGCATGTCAGGGGGACCAGTGCACTATGAATGTTGGCTCCTCCCACGATTTGGTCGCGTTTGGGATGGGCGTCCTCAGTTTCCATTATCAGTGAAAACCGAGGTCGACCATCTCTTAGGTCAATCTAAATGTTGAGATTTGGGCGTCCCCGACCATATTACCGAAATGAAAGATGGACACCCATCTTGTTTCGATAATAGGGGATGCCCTGCCCCTTCGCGGGGACGTCCTCAGAGATGGACACCCTTAGAGATGGTCGTCCCCATTCGATTATCCCCCTCCATATGTTTGAGACTTTGATAATATGAACTTTTCTTGCTACATTTTACCGCTTTGCTTGTGGGTTTGGATGAAAACACATGTTTTTATATTGTCTTGTTTTAGATATTGTATTAGGTATATTATTGGGCTCATTTTTGAAAGAGAAAAACATCTGAAAAGTGGCATAAAGCACGATTTGGATGTTTTTCTCACAAAAATGTCCAAATCAGTATTTTTTTTTTAATGCAATAAGTCTGCAGTTCATCCAGATCATAAGGGGGCAAGGCATTTCAGAGGTGGGATTAAGGTGTTCCTAACACTTGGATGTTTTACATCCTTAATGGAACAAAACAAAAACGTGTTGGGCTGAAGCTTCAATGTTTTGGTCTAGACCTGTTTTTAGAATGATTAAGGCACAAAAAGGTGCCCTAAAATGACCAGATGACCACTGGAGGGAATCAGGGATCACCCCCTTACTCCCCCAGTGGTCACTGACCCCCATTCCACTCCCCAAAAATGTGAATAAAAATATTACTTACCAGCCTCTCTAACAGCTTCAGATGTAATTGCCAGGTCTGTTAGAGCAAGCTGCTTATCTCTGCAGTGGTCTAGTGGTCCATGCAGTGCACTGTAGACAGGTGGACCCAGGCCCATATCTCCCCCTACTTGTTACACTTATGGTGAAAACTGTGAGCCCTCCCAAACTCACCAGAAACCTTCTGTATCCACACATAGGTGTCCCCTTCACTCATATGTGCCATTGTAGTGGTGTACAGTTGTGGGCAGTGGGTTTTTGGTGGGTTTTGGAGGGCTCAGCAGACAAGATAAGGGAGCAACGGTGACATATATACCTGGGAGAATTTATATGAAGTCAACTGCAGTGCCCCCTAAAGTGCCCCACTGCTCTCCAGGGATGTCTGAGGGACCAGTCTACTAAAAACAATGGCCCCTCCTACATCACAATGGCTTTATTTTCTACATTTTGCCCTTTGGACAACTTTTATTTTCGAAAATGGATCAAAAAGATTAATGTTTTGAGCGCAAAACATCTAGAAAATAGAAATTGTCATTTTCGGGAAAAAAAGATAAATGTCTTTCTGTTTTGAAAATGGCTATATTCCCCACTTGAAGTTTGGACGTTTTGGGCAAAATGACTTAGATGTCATATTGAAAATGCCCCTTCAAGTATGTTATTTTGGAAGCCACCTAGGTTTTTCGGTGGTATATACATTTTTAACATAAATTAATTAAAGGGTGGGTGGAAGAGACTTTCCAAAACCCTCCTTTGAAAATGTAAATGTACATTTACACAAAGGTTAACTTCAGATGCTGTCATAAGGATAGCAATGCACATTGAATTTGTGATTCCCAAAGAAATTGCCTCTGCTTGAAACCAGAAAATATATTCACAGCAACATAACAGTCTAAATCTATTCAATTATTTATACTCTTCTCTTCCTTTTTCTGTCCCTTTTATTAAGGTATGCACTTTGCTCCTGGGGGAATTCTGTGCAACATTTTTCACAATTCTGCAAACAATATTTAAAAATTCTGCAACATTGTGCATTGATTACTTACAGTGTTTTAGCACAGAATTTCCCATTCTAAGGCCTGAAGTTCCCTCTTGCCTTTTCACTCCTCAGGCTCCAGCTTCCCACATTCCATCTCTCACTCCAACTGCAGTTCTCTCTCTCTCTAACTCTCAGCAAGACCTCTAATTCTGTCTGCCCCTAAAGTCTTCTCCCAAATTCAATATCCCCACATCTTATTCTCCCTCCACCAGACACACCGCCTACCTCTCATTCTTTCTCCACCTATCCCCGGCTATCATTGTGTTTCTCCTCCAACCTCCTCATGGCACACCCTCAAGCTTGATCTCTTTCAAACACCAGTGACACCTCTCAGCTTTCTTTGATCCCCTCTCATCCTCATGGTACACATTTAGCTTCTCTGCCCCCTTCTTTATTTGCCCCCACCCCCAAAAATTCCCCATGACACACTCTCACCATGCTCTGCTCCTCCTCCCACATTCCCCATGGAACACTGTCACTTTGCTCTGTTCCCTTTTCCATCCTCACCATTTCACACTTCACACTCACTTTGCTCTATTCCCCCCCATCCACCGTTGCCATGGCACACTCACCATGCTCTGTTCCCCCTCCTCATTTCACACTCACCTTGCTCTGCCCCCTTCTACCCTCCCTATGGCACACTCTCGCCTTGCTCTGCCACTCTCCCCGTGAAACACTGTCACCTTGCTCTGCCCCTTTCAACCTACTCCATGGCATACTCTCACCTTGTTCTGTTTCCCCCTCCCACACTCCCCATGGAACACTGTTACCTTGCTCAGTTCCCCCTTCCACCCTCACCATTTCACATTCACCTTGTTCTGTCCTCCCCTCCTCCACCTTCTAATGGCACAGTCATCATGCTCTGTCTCCCCACCCTCCTCATGGCACACTCACCATGCTCTGTCCTCCCCTTCCCTGCATTCCTCATGGCACACTCACCGTGCTCTGTCCTCCCCCACCCTCCTCTTGGCACACTCACTATGCTTTGTCCTCCCCCACCCTCCTCGTGGCACACTCACCATGCTCTGTCCTCCTCCCACCCTCCTCATGGCACACTCACCGTGCTCTGTCCTCCCCCACCCTCCTCTTGGCACACTCACCATGCTCTGTCCTCCCACCACCCTCCTCATGGCACACTCACCATGCTCTGTCCTCCCCTCCCCTGCATTCTTCATGGCACACTCACTATGCTGTGTCCTCCCCCACCCACCTCATGGCACACTCATTATGCTTTGTCCTCCCCCACTCTCCTCTTGGCACACTCACCATGCTCTGTCCTCCCCTACCCTCCTCATGGCACACTCACCATGCTCTGTCCTCCCCTCCCACGCATTCCTCATGGCACACTCACTATGCTATGACCTCCCCAACCCACCTCATGGCACACTGAATATGCTCTGTCCTCCCCCACATTCCTCAAGGAACACTCACTATGCTGTGACCTCCCCTACCTACCTCATGGCACACTCATTATGCTTTGTCCTCCCCCACTCTCCTCTTGGCACACTCACCATGCTCTCTCCTCCCACCACCCTCCTCATGGTACACTCACCATGCTCTGTCCTCCCCCCACCCTCCTTATGGCACACTCACCATGCTCTGTCCTCCCCTCCCCTGCATTCCTCATGGCACACTCACTATGCTGTGACCTCCTCCACCCACCTCATGGCACACTCATTATGCTTTGTCCTCCCCCACTCTCCTCTTGGCACACTCACCATGCTCTGTCCTCCCCCACCCTCCTCATGGCACACTCACCATGCTCTGTCCTCCCCTCCCACGCATTCCTCATGGCACACTCACTATGCTGTGACCTCCCCAACCCACCTCATGGCACACTCAATATGCTCTGTCCTCCCCCACATTCCTCAAGGAACACTCAATATGCTGTGACCTCCCCTACCTACCTCATGGCACACTCATTATGCTTTGTCCTCCCCCACTCTCCTCTTGGCACACTCACCATGCTCTTTCCTCCCCCACCCTCCTCATGGCACACTCACCATGCTCTGTCCTCCCCTCCCCACGCATTCCTCAAGGAACACTCACTATGCTGTGACCTCCCGTACCTACCTCATGGCACACTCACTATGCTTTATCCTCCCCCACCCTCCTCTTGGCACACTCACCATGCTCTGTCCTCCCCTCTCCCGCATTCCTCATGGCACACGCACTATGCTGTGACCTCCCCCCCCCAGCTCATGGCACATTCACTATGCTCTGTCCTTCCCCCACCCTCCTCATGGCACATTCAACATCAGTTGCTCTCTCCCCCTGTGAGATATCTTTTAAAGGGATAAATATAAAGATCAGACAAAAGATGTGGTACTTTTTCATATGAACTGTTGCCTGGATTTTCTTTTTTTTTTTTTAAGTGGGAATTTGTTTATTTCTAAGAAGACGAAAGCAACATACTTAAGCCTTGGGCCAGTTCAAAATCACACACTCTAGAATCTCTCCCTTCTCTTTTTTGGATGTCAGTGGCTGTCTTTTCATCAGTGTCTTTTAGAACAGTGTCTCTTAGAAACCTGACTTAAATTCCTTCAACAACTTATTGCAAACAAATTAACCTACAGGGACTCCAAGTGCCTTAGACATGGGAAATCTATTATCCAACACTGATGCATTTAAACTGTGAATAGCACAAGCTCTCTGTTCCATCAGACTTTCAGTCCAAGAAGTCAAACTGATTGTTATCTGGGATAATTCAGAAACATAATAGTCCATGTGTCCAACTACATTTCATAGTAATAAAAACAATCAAGGAACTGTTACACTGGGGGGGGGGGGCCTTTAACTATTGTGCATTCAAAAGTGGACTGCGCTATGACTAGCATGTAGATTTCCCACGTGCTAAGGTCACTTTAACGTAGCTCTAAAATGGCTGCATTTTTTCAGTTTCTCAATTAATGGCGTGTGGCTATTAACACGGTATCCCTTACCAACACTTGTTTTCTAGGCTCAAAGGCTCCCGTGCTAATCCTGCACTAATCGGTTAGCATGTGACAATATAGCTGCGCTAACCAATTAGCTCTGGGCATGCTTACTTTCCACCCCCAAACATGTCCCCAGCATTAAAAAGTATTTTTAGCCCATGGGAAATGCATTCAAATGCCAAAATCAAGGGACACCTGAGCATGCCCCACATTAGTGATTTTTAACATGCGGTAAGCATGTGCTAGTGCTTACTGCAGCTTCTTAAAAGGACCCCTAGATATATGTCTGTATATCCTCCTCTTCCTGCTACTTTCAGTGAATTTCTCAAGCCACAGTTTGGATCTTTCAAACCCTGTGCCTATGCCACTCAACTTTTCTGAGGTTCGTTCTCAGCAGGCAAGTTAAACAATATTTTGCCGTTGAGTCTTGTTGCATCACTGTGTTGAAATAGAAATGTTAGATACAGGGAAGGTAATAATATTATTTTCCTGATGTAAAATATCACTTTATACATTACTAGTAAAAAAAGGCCCGTTTCTGACACAAATGAAAGGGCGCTAGCAAGGTTTTCCTCGGAGTGTGTATGTTTGAGAGAGTGTATGTGAGAGTGACTGTGTGTGAGAGAGAGAGTGAATGTGCGAGTGTGTGAAAGAGAGAGAGTGAGTCTGGGTGCGAGTGTATCTGCGAGAGAGAGAGAGAGTGTGTGTGAGACACAGACTCTCTGTGAGACTGAGTGTATGAGACCAAGAGAGTGTGTGAGTGACTGTGTGACACATAGAGAGTGAATGTGATACAGTGTGAGACATAGAGTGTGTGAGAGACAGTGTGTGAGAGTGAGAGAGAGAAAGACATTGACTGTGAGAGAGAGAGAGAGAGTGTGTGAGAGAGTGTGTGTGTGTGTGACAGAGATACCCCCCCTCTCTGGTGTCAGCCCCCCCCCTCTCTCTCTCTGGTGTCTGAGCATTACTGTGCAGGACACTGAGCTCTGGCTGTGCTTCAAGGAACTGACCAATCCTATTTAATAGAATGCACCTCCAACATTCTGAAGCCGAGAAACCTTGTGTGGTTGGTCACTTCTGCTTGTGACGAACCCGGAAGTACGTGATGCCAATTCAGGAGATGGATACAGAAAGCAGGAATGCCTCAGCCATGCAGTCAGCTTCAGAATGTTGGAGGTGTGTTTTATTATATAGGATAACATTTAAAACTTGCCCTTGTAAGGAAGCTTACAGTGGCAATCAGTGTGTTTACGCCTGTCTGCAGGTAAAACTAATACTTTGATCCATGGGATGACAATCTTGGTCCCAAGGTTGGAAGGAGGATGGAATTTGGAACAAAGCACATAATTTAGTTCCCAAAAAACTTACCTATAGAGATAGCAAGTGCTATTGTCTACAGAAAATTGTTAGACAACAATGAAAAGAAAACTGTATGAAAAGTGTATGCTACCAACCTAGCACCTTAAAATTAGCCATGGGATTTGCAGTACCATGACCAGACTCAGTATTGCTTATCTAGCAACCTTTCCTCATCCCAAACCTCTAATCTAATTCCTTCTCTCATCATTCCTGAAGCACCTTATTCTATAATATTTCTTCCTACTTTGATTACTAGCTCTTTTGTTACTAGCTCTCACTCATTGTGGGGTGGCCACTGAAGGACCTGCCCCCCCCCCCATATCAGCCTCCCCCCCCCCCCTTGCAACTGGCCACAGTGTCTATGAAGAGGCAGGTTTATAAATATTACATACATTTTTAGAAAACCGCCTGCTGGAAAAAAAGAGAGTACGATGGTTTGCTACAAATCCCTACACAGAAACTACATGCTCGCAAAATACTTAACATTGATCACATATTCAGTACATGGATACAGCCTGAACAAATACAGAATAAATGCCCCTAAATTAGAAACAGATATGTAGACAAAAATTGAACTGGAAATTCCAAGAAGTCAGACCCTGAGTACAATGCAATGCTAGAGAAATAGATACAGAAATGTATTTCCTATACAAATTACAACGATATCAGATAGGCTACACATTTCAGATTCCCAAAGCTGACATATTCAAATCGCTAAACCAGATCTGGATAATTTTATTGGCATGGCAACTTGACATGTGTTACTATTTCACAAATCAATCTTTCCGACTATTAGTACAAACAATGTTACTATTACAAATTGACTACTACAATGCAATATATGTGGGTAGCAAGGAAACTGTGATCAAAATGCTACAGACAGTCCGCTTGATGTTCATGATAGAGTGACCCCATTATTCCTCAAACTATATTGGCTCCCAATTAAAGCACGACTGATGTTCACTTACATCAATGAAACACAAAATTTTGTTTGGAATGGAACCAGGTTATATGGTGGATTCAATTGATCTATCTAGAAGAAATGCAGATCCAAAAACAATAGACTATCTACTTCTCCACCTCCCCAGTTGCAAAAACATAACTTTTAAGTCACTTTTCAGAGCAACTCTAAGGAGTCCTTTTACTAAGACAAATTAGCACTACCGCCTGGGTAGCGCATGATCTGGGCAGTAATTTCAAATTTGGCATGTGCCACATCCTGCACTAGAAAATAATTTTCTACCACGGGCTGCTTACCTGACGATAAACAGCAGTTGGTGTGCACTGCATGCTTTCTGCATGGGTACTACTACTACTACTTATCATTTCTATAGCGCTACCAGACGTACTCAGCGCTGTACACTTGAACATGAAAAGACTGTCCCTGCTCAACAGAGCTTACAATCTAATTAGGACAGACAAACAGGACAAATAAGAGATAAGGGAATATTAAAAGTGAGGATGATAAAATAAGGGTTCTGAACAAGTGAAAAAGGGTTAGCAGGTGAGATCCTACCGCTGGGTCAATGGGTGGCGGTAAAGTCTCTGGCCAAAAATGTATATTTATGTAACTCTGGTCCCACTCAAATAGGTCAGGATGCCATCTAAACTCTTTGGGGTTGGTACCTGGACCAGGATTTACAAAATGTGTCTGATCAGTTGGGCGTAGGCCGGGGTTGGGCCAATTCCTGGGGGGGGGGGGGGCGGTTGCCACTAACTTTTAGCTTCCAAATTAGTCCAACAATATCGACCCACACATAGAGGCTTGTTTTATAAAAATGTTTAACTTTATTAATAGGAAAAAACTGAAAAGTTCCCATCCACAGTAACAGGAGGAACAAAAACTCTCAGTCTTTGACTTATCTACTACTAGGTATTGTCCCGTTTTTAGCAGATTCCATTCCATCCCACCCCACCCAACAGAACAACTCAGGGCTGCTGTCTGTCTTAATACTCCAAAGCCGCCGAACCAAACCAAGGACCGGACTTCTATTGGCCATTCTCCTCCTGAGGTAAGGCTTCTTTCACCCACCTCATCATCAAGCAAGTCGCTTCCCTGCTTCACTCTTGGGGGGTCTCTCTCTCCTCAGAACCTTCTTATTTCAGACTGCTCCTGAACAGAATCAATTCTTTGTCCTTTTTTTTTTAATAGCAGTCCCTGTTTCTTATGCCAGATGAGACACCCCCTTAGCTTTTTAGGTCCTGGTGGGGGTTTAGGCTACCAAAGACCATGCTGTCAGTAAGACAGATGCTTTTATCCCATTCAAATCCCACCCCCATACATATTCAGATGTCAATCATATTTGGTAACAACAATAATTCTCTTACAACTGAATTTTCTCTTCAAATTCCCCCCCCCCCCCCCTCCAATAAGGGTGATATTTTGTCGCTATGATCTGATATTGATGACTTTGCGTTAATTGTCCAGTTTTTCCATTTTCCTATACCCCATTTATCCAGGTAAAAGGCTTTTGGAAATTGCCTTCGTTATGTATTTAAAATTATGATGTCCAATTGCGCATCTTTACAGGGTTGTTTCGGGAGGGTCATATTAGGGAAATCATGATAATTGAGGTTTTAATTTTGAGAATCTTAGGGGAGGGGGCCTAGAGGCCTTAGGGGCCCAAGACTGGAGGTTTTTCTGGGGTGTTTTATCTGCTTACACTGACCTTGCCAGGTCAGGCCCAGTCTTTAGAACCTATATTAAAACACAAATAAAATACATCTTCCCCAGTCCTTTGTCCTAGACCATAAAAACAAAAATCATTCCTATTTCTTTTTGATCCACAAGTTTTCAAAAGCAGACGTTGCTGTTATTTTGTGGTTAAAACAAAGCTGATGAAAAAAATACACCTATTAACATTTAGCCCTCTGAAATTATTAAAATTAGATACCAGAAGTAATCCATTCTTAGGCTGTAGGAATTAGTTACACCAGAACCCAATCTTCCATAACTTAATTTACTTTATCAGCCTCTGTCAGGTTCTACTAAGTGGAAGAAGTACAGGTTTTTCCATTATGGACTAATAATGACATAACCATCAACCATGTCCCTGAGAAGCTTGTCTATAATAAGATGTAAATTTTATGGAAAGCAGATTTGAGGAAATTCAAAATGCTTAAAGTCAGCTTGAAGAGTGAAACTTTCAAAAGCAGTACGCTGCGTGTTCTGTGATCACGCCAAGACTGGTAGTGCAGCTAATTCTACTGGAATGTTAGGTTAATCTTCAAAGATAAGTGGATGCTGCAGACATGAAGTTGTCACCCAGTTCGAAATGATCAAATGTACTTTAAAAGTGGTCTGATAATTCGTAAAGTAATAACATGATTTCTCTGCATGATTACCGTATTTTTCGGACTATAAGACGCACCGGACCATAAGACGCACCTAGGTTTTAGAGGAGGGAAATAGGAAAAAAAAAAATTTCCTTTTTCCCTCCTCTAAAACCTAGGTGCTCCGGTGCTCCGGTGCGTCTTGTCCGAGTTTTGGACCGCCGTCCTGTACTTACACGATTCCATGTTCCCTGGTGGTCTAGTGACGTCGGGGCAGGAAAGAGCCCCCTCTTTCCTGCCCATCGCGCTGCTCTCCGTGCTCCTCACTGCTTTCTGACGGTCTCGGCGAGATTCAAAATGGCAAGATTTTCGGTGGCCATTTTGAATCTCGCCGAGACCGTCAGAAAAGCAGTGAGGAGCACGGAGAGCAGCGCGATGGGCAGGAAAGAGGGGGCTCTTTCCTGCCCCGACGTCACTAGACCACCAGGGAACATGGAATCGTGTAAGTACGGGACGGTGGTCCAAAAACGCTACCTTCGGACTATAAGACGCACCCCCCATTTTCCTCCCAAATTTTTGGGGAAAAAAGTGCGTCTTATAGTCCGAAAAATACGGTAAGTCATATACAGGCCCTTTTACTAAAGGAAGTTAAGCTCTTAGCACTAGATTCAGTACATGGCACCCAAATTTGGGTGCAAAAAAAAAAAAGGTCTGCACAGAGCTCTATTCTGTAAATGGTGCTCTGAGTTGCGTGTCGTTGATAGAATAGTGCTTATAGCTTTTTAACAAACAATTATTGGCACTAATTTACTACTACTACTACTACTTATCATTTATATAGCGCTACAAGGCATACGCAGCGCTGTACACCATACACAAAGACAGTCCCTGCTCAAAGAGCTTACAATCTAGATAAGACAGTACACAAACAGAACAATTAAGGGTAAGGGAAAGGGAGGTGAGGATAAAGGACAGGGCAAGTAAGTTAGGAGTCAAAAGCAGTGGTAAAGAAGTGGGTTTTGAGTTTTGATTTGAAAACGGCCAAAGACGGGGCTAGTCGTACAGGCTCGGGAAGTCTATTCCAGGCATGAGGTGCAGCGAGATAAAATTAACATGTATGCATGTAAATGTAGGCACGTGAACTACACCAAAATTTTATGCACATCCCAGAAGAAGTGTCATGGAAATGGGAGGGTCATGGGCATTTAGGGGCAGAGCATGGGTGTGGATTTGAGTTTCTCATGCAATAATAGACTAACCTGCTTATAATCGAACGAAAAAAACGCCCAAGAGTCGACCTAAATCGGGAGATGGACGTTAATCTCACAAAAACGAGTAAATCCATATAATTGAAAGCAATGTTTCAGTGCGTCCGTGTCGCTCGTACGTGGACGTAAAAACGCCCAAATAAGAGGCGTGTCGGGGGCGTGTTAGGGGTGGTGATACGACGTGGACGGGTATAACGTATAACGAATAGCGAAAGGGCTCTGGTTGGGCGGGAAGATGGGCGTAATATGATGGACCCGAAATAAAAGCGACCAGAGCAAGGGGGAAAGCGTCTTTAGACCCATTAGCGATTGTGTGTAGTTGGAGAGTGGCGATACAGTTGGTGGAAGAGCTGAAGTGGTGGTTGCAGAGAGAAAGCCGAGCGTGTTCAGTACCTGTGACGGTCGTCTGTGTGCCCTGCCTCTTTTTGTGTCTTACCCTTTCACCGTTCCTTACTCCTACTCCTTTGCTCCATCGCCCCCTTCCCCTCCCCCTATCCCTCCCCATTCACTCTTCCCACGTGTATACTCTATTCCCTGACCTTTGTTTGTCTCTGTGTGCCTGTACTGTTTGGCGAGTGAGTGGCCAGAGGGCGTGGTGGCTGGAAGTGACAGATCTGTGTGTGTTGCTGTTTGTTTGACTACTAGTCCTAATACTTGCACTGGTGGTGGGGATATGGATGCACTTAATGCACTTGTGGCATGCATGCTACACGAAGAGGCCACCCACCGCAGGAGGTATTCACGGCCCCGAGTGTTTAGGCCCCGCACCACCTTCCTACAACTCACTGACCAGCAGTGTCTAACAAGGTTCAGGTTTGATAGGGCCACCATTCGTCAGCTGTGTGAGCAGCTGACACCCCTCCTTCAGCCCCAGACACGTAGGAGTAACCCCATCCCTGCCCACCTCAAAATCACTTCCGCTCTCTCTGTCCTGGCCACTGGCAGTTTTCAATCCGTATTAGCTGCTAACACAGGCCTCACCCAGGCTTCTATTTCACACTGTCTCACCCAGTTCCTGGATGCCTTCATAACTCACACCTCACACTACATCACTTTCCCCACCACCCCCCAGGCCCTGCACAACAACATGGCCGCCTTCTATGCTGTTGCTAGATTCCCCTCGGTCATCGGTGTGATAGACTGCACACACGTAGCCCTCAGACCCCCCCGGGCACACGAAGCCACCTACAGAAATAGGAAGGCATTTCATTCTATGAACATGCAAGTTGTATGTGATGCCCAGGGGGAGATATTAGACGTGTGTGCCAGGTACCCCGGCTCCAGCCACGATGCCTACATCCTACAGCACTCGGGCATCTTCCGCAGGTTCCAGCGAGGGGAGTTCATTGGTGGATGGCTACTAGGTAAGTGCAACATGCATGTACCACCCATACTAGACCTCCTCCACTGGGCAACCCTCCGCCCTGGCTTCCTCCACCACAACCCACTATCCAAATCCCCCCACCCCCCCCCCTGTACCTGCTCCAAGCGATACACACTCATCTATCTCATTCTGCTTTTCTGCAAAGGTGACCGAGGCTACCCGCAGAGGACATGGCTCATGACCCCCCTGATCCACCCACAACCAGGGCCAGAAGAAACCTACAACAGGAAACATCGCAGCACCCGGGGGATCATTGAGCGCACCTTTGGTTTATTGAAAAACCGCTTCCGCTGTCTGGACCGGTCTGGAGGAGAGCTGCTCTACAGTCCAGAAAAGGTGGCCAAGATCTTTGTGGCGTGCTGTATGTTACATAATTTGGCCCAGCGCAGAGGACAGCCTCTCCCAGAGGAGCCACAGCCACCACCAGAAGAGGCCCCAGATGAGCTGGAAGAGGAGCCCCCTCCACCCCCAGCCCACAGAGCAGAGCTCAATGCCTACCAGCTTGGCGTAAGAGCAAGACAAAGACTCATTGAAACAAGTTTTAGGTGAATGTAAGTGAACATTTATTTTGTACATACAGTGCATATGTGTTTGGTCAACCCCACCACCACCACCACCACCACCCCCCTCCCACACCCACCCCCCTCCCACCAACCCTCACCCTACAGCATGTCCCATCATTTTCCCCTTCCCTTCCCCCGTCCCCTCCTACCCCTCCCACGCCCTTCCTTTGCAGCTGGTGCTGCATGGGAAGTCTCTTCTGAGCTGCTGCTCCCAGTGTCCTCCTCCGTATCCCCACGGCAGCCTGCGGCTTCGGCTGCACCGTGGAAATCGGGCCACCATCTTGCTTGTAGTGGTCTGGCCACAGGACCCAGAATGGCAGCAGATTTCGCGGGTGCTGCAGGAGTGGGTGCGGAGGCTGAGGAGCGCAATGCCCACCTCTTAGCTGGTGGTTGCTGGTGGTCAGTGGAGGAGGATGTTGATGGCAGGGGCTGCTCCAGCAGCACGGGGGCTGGAGTAGGCGCGGTGCCCTGAGGGCGCAGGTGTTGGATGCTCTGCTCCAGCCATCTCAGTTGCTGGAGCACCTCCTGGTGGCCTTCACGGTGCGCCTGGAGGAGTTCCTGGTGTGCTCGCTGCTGTGCCTCCAGTGCTTGGCGCTGCAGCTCCAGTTTCTGCTGCCGGTACTCCTCCAAGCGCACGTTGTGGCGGAGTAGCTCCGTGGCCAGCCGCAGGAGTTGCCTCCTTTGGCCAGATGGCCTCTGGCGGGGAGCTGGGCCCTCCTCCTCCTCCTCCTCAACAAAGTCCTCCGGTGCTGGAGGTGCGGCCTCTGCTGGTGCAGGTGGTGGTGGTGGTGGCAGAGGCTGGACAGCTGGTGCAGGTGGTGGTGGTGGCTGGACAGCTGGTGCAGGTGGTGGTGGTGGTGGCAGAGGCTGGACAGCTGGTGCAGGTGGTGGTGGTGGTGGCAGAGGCTGGACAGCTGGTGCAGGTGGTGGTGGACGCAGAGGATGCATAGCTGGTGCAGGTGGT
Organism: Microcaecilia unicolor; assembly: GCF_901765095.1. Taxonomy (NCBI): domain Eukaryota; kingdom Metazoa; phylum Chordata; class Amphibia; order Gymnophiona; family Siphonopidae; genus Microcaecilia; species Microcaecilia unicolor. The sequence goes on along the minus strand of NC_044031.1, from coordinate 606,861,626 downwards.
GGAGGCTGGACTGCTGGTGCTGCAGGCTGTGGAGGTTCAGGCTGGACGGATGGTGTAGGGCGTTGGCCTTGCAGGCCACTAGGGCCGGCCTCCTCCGAGTCTTCACCTGTATAGCACAAGAGTGAGGAATAGTGTTGGTGCAAATAACCCACTTTTGGCTTTCAGCATTCATATACATTGGTATGTCCCCCAACCTGATGACCCAGCAAAGAGATGGTGAGGAGGAATGGAATTGACACGGGTACGAAAGAGAGAGCCCCGCAGGCAGCTGGGTAGAGGTGGTGGATGAGCAGCCAAGAGAAGGACACCACTCACAACGTTGTGCTCAAGCTGTTAGTTGTATAAATGTTAAATTGAACAACATTGCAGCATGTGTTGTGTTACTACTGACTTGCTAAACTGCATAGAACTGCTTTATGACCCCCATTACAGGCTCCTTCAGTTGAATGCATGTGGCCCACACTCAGTAGAGCACAGAGGTCACAGGAGGAACTAGGCACAGGTTGGTAATGGGAAAATAGAGGAGTAGTAGGGAAGGACGGCCCCCAAAGTTCTGCCACAGTAGTAACCTACACACACCCATAGGAGCCAACTGGAAAGTAGTATTGGGGGTGCTAAGCCCAGTGACCAACCCTCCTCCCTGCACAGCTACATGATCTTTCCTCATTATTGGGGGTGCTCACACACACACACAGCACCCACCCTGTCCACCCTGTCTGCTTGCTCCTATAACACACATGACCACTACCACTACTCAAATAGAGCTTACAATTAATTCAATAAATATGGGCACACAGGACAGGTAAGAGGAAACCCAATGACAACGGTTGGGATAGGGAGTAAGGGTAGAGAGCTAGGGAGTAGGGGTTACCAGGTCACAACAGCATCATAAAGGTGGGCTGTTAATATACATAAAGACAGCCAGAGATACTCCCCCCCCCACACCTACCTCCCTCCCTCCTCCTGCCCCCCACTCCTCACCTCCCTCCCCCTGACCCCAACACAAGTGTAGTGCAGCACAACAGATACCCCAACTGCATAATGAAACACCTACCTGAGTCCTCAGCCTGGCCCGAGGTGTCCATGGAGCCAATCCCGTGGATGCCCTCCTGGGGTAGGAGGGAGTACACCATCAGCTCCATTGGTGTAAGGTTGGCAGTGTCATTGCCTGGGGGATTGGCCCCTGCCTTCCTGCGAACATCCCTCCTCAGCTTCCGCCACTTCCTCTTGCAGTCCTCCACGTCTCTCCCAGCATGGAAGACAGCATTCAGGCTGTCCCGTACTGCCTCCCATTCCCGCTGCTTTACTGTGGCTGCCAGCCTCTGCCCTGTGGGAGCAAACAGACTCCGGTGCCGCTGTACAATTTCTTGCACCAGGAGCTCCACCTCTGCCTCGAGAAAATTACCCTTCCGGGTCGGCGGCATGCGTGGTGGCATTGTACCAATGGGATTTTGGAAAATACGGAATGGGCGTTTATATAGGCGCCAAGAACGCCCATTGAGACGGGGGAATAGGCGTTTCTGATTTGGGCGCTACTTTTTCAATTATACACATAATTCCTAAGCGTGCCCAGCTCAGATAGCGATTAGGAACACATGCTTTCGATTATTAGATAAGTATGGGCGTCTCCACCTGCCTTCCCTTTCTTCATTGCCATTTTACCTGCCATTTCCTGCACTTAGACCTTGCCCGATGTTCGTAATAATCAGTTACAGGGTTTTACCCTCACTTATATGAAGGTATGTGTTTAGCAATGTATGCTTGGGTACACCTGTGTATTTAGGGGGGGGGGGAATTATTGTTGGCCCTCAGCCACCACGCCTTCCGTTTCCTGTCTTCCACATCCCCTGATGCTCCCTTTCTTTCTCCCATTCTCTCTGCCTAGTTGTAGCAGGCAGTGTGTGGGGGCCACGAATTTAGTACAGTCGGCCCAAATCAAACACCCCTCGGTGAGGGTCATTTCAATCAGGGAGATGTGCAGCTAATGTTCCAGAAGATAAAAGGCGCACTACACAGTCTTGAAACAGACGTTCATGGTAAGCTCTCATTTGTCTGACACCTCTTCTCTTTGTGCTCATAGTCAAGGAGTGTGCATTCACTGTATGTATGTAGTCTGGAGTCAGATGTTAGGTAGCTCTCTTTTCACCAGGTTCCTGTGCACTGTACTGTGGGGTTGGCAGGTCCTCAGTGGTGTGGGCCAGCTGTTGGAGGTGCTGTATTGGTTCCCGGTAGCTTCCATCTTCCTTGTTTATGTGGTGTACCCCAGTCCCCATTTATGAAGTGGCCACCCATTCTCAAGGTCCATAGGCGGGGGAGGGGAGAATGATTAATGCAATGGATGTGTATAGCACATTATGGAACACCTTCCTAAATTGCTCCATAGGTAGTAGGGTAGGGAACATGCACATTACATTGTTTTTAATCGGTAGCCTGGACAAAATGATCGAGGTGGTGGTGAGGGAGAGGGGTGTGTGTACAGGTACCAACCCAAAGTAACTGGTGGTGGCTAAAGCCTGATGGCTGCTGTGGCCTAGTGGTTAGAGCACCAGCCTTATAATCATAAGGTTGCTGGTTCAAATCCCACCTAAGGCAAGTCACTTCAGAGACAAAGTTTGACACAAACCCAGAATACTTGAATGTAACACACCTTGATCGACTACTGGAGAAAGTGTCATCACAGCTGCAAATAATGAGCACCATTTTTTTGTGCCCTTCCCTAACACAAGTATTACATTGCAACTGTGATGAAGTAACCATCCATCTATTGGGTTTCCCATTGTTTCCCTTTTGCTCCTCAGCATTATATACCATAGCTGATGTATTCAATGTGAAAATATGAGCCAGCTGTTTGTAGGTCCTTCTTGGGCCCCCCCCCCCCCCCCCCAATGTGGCTTGTGGGTACGGATATGTGTCCATCAGACAGCAAACACTGTGTATGTGGTACCTGGAGTTATGTGGAAGTGTGTACCTGGCAGATCACACGTGGTACACTATTAATCTCTTATTGATGGCACTCTGTATTGTGGGTCAGTATGGTGGAGGGGAGGGAGGAAGGGAGAGAGAGATGCTGGGTGGCCATTTTTATTCATGAACACAAATATCCATCCAGCCTCCCTGGCCCAACCCCCCTGCACATATGGCCATGCAGGTTGGAATGAACAGGTGGCGTTCTGTATGGCCAACATTCTCAGACATACATCACCTTCTCATTCACACAGCACATTTAATGCTATGCATATTGCTGCCTCCTTCCTCTCAACTCAACAGCACCATTTGGTGATATGTAATGCACAAGGGAGACAAACACACACACACACCCTGATAGTTATATTATAATAACAGAAACATTTATTTCCCCCCCACCCCTACAAAATAAGCCCCAACAATGCCCTCCTCCCCCCCACAACTCCCCACACACCCCAACAATTCCCTCCCCCACCCCCCACAGAACCCCCAACATTTCCCTCCCCCCACACACACAACCCCAACATTTCCCTCCCCCCACACACACAACCCCAACAATTCCCTCCCCCCACACACACAACCCCAACAGGCCCCCCCTATTTAAATTAAGGGCGGCCACGCCCTCTTAGTAAGGCCCTCTGTAGCAGGGCAATGAGCAGCCCCAGCAGTACCCTTAGTGGGCCCTGGAGCTGCTCATTGCCCTGCCGTAGGGCTGTCACCTCCTGCAGCAGCTGGTGCTGGCCAACTAGAAGTTGCTGCTGGCCAACTATAATTTGCTGCTGGCCATCTACCAGCTGCTGCAGGAGGCGCACCACAGTGGCAGGCCCAAAGGCTGGAGGTGGGCCAGGGGACACGGAAGAAGATGGCCCAGGGGATGGAGGTGGGCCAGGGGACACGGAAGCTGGCCCAGGGGATGGAGGTGGGCCAGGGGACACGGAAGCTGGCCCAGGGGATGGAGGTGGGCCAGGCGATGGCGCTGCAGGTGGGGAGGGGTCCTCATGACTGTCCTCCTCATCTATGATGAGGACTCCCTCCTCCGAGTCCTCCGAGTCCTCCTGGTGGGCCGCCTCCTGGCCTGGCTGCTGCTCCTCCTCCTCCTCCTCCTCCTCCTCCTCCTGGTGCCCCCTCTCCTGCTCCTCCTCCTCCTGCTCCTCCTCCTCCTCCTGCTCCTCCTGCTCCTCCTGGAGGTGGTGGCCCTCCTCATCCTCCCGCTCAGCTTCCTGCTGGTGGAGCCCTGTGTATGTAAAAGGAGTGTGATTGAGATCAGTGCATACACCATGGCTTGCATAGTGCAGTAGCTGGGTGGCGTGAGGCAGGGGATGGGGCAGGGTGTGGTAAGGTGTAGCCTATGCCCATGGGGAATGAGCTGCATCAGATGACATGAAACAGAACCCTGGACCCTCCTCTGACACACACCACGCAGGACATGTTGCCATACCAAATTCATTGCTGACCAGCATGTTTGCATTGTGAGATGCAACGAGGGGTTGATGGGCAGTTGTTGTAGGAGTTATTGGGGGGGGGGGGGGGCAGTGGGAAGGGTGTTGAGCACAATTCTTTTATGTGATTTAGGCCATAACATACAGTAAAAGTAGGGCCTCAGGCAGCTGTACCAGGACACAGTAATCAGCCACCACAATAAGGGGAATAGTAAAGTGTGGCATATCATCTCATTCATCTCGGGGGGATGGTCGGACGTTGCAAGCACGCTCATGGGAGAACCCCTGCAACCTGCATCCTTGATCTGGGACAGATATGGTATTACTAGGTGGCTATTAGGCACATGGGAAGTGATATTGTACAACACATTTGCTTTATTCATGACATGTATGTAGTAATCTGTATACAGGTGTCCTGTTTTTGAATACTTACGGCGAGCCCTGAGGTGCCTTCGCACCGCCCGGATGACGTCGGGCCTCTCCCGCCTCACCCTGCGGAACCGCCTCCGCAGGGACTCGAGGTCCCGGTGGACTCCAAAGCGTCTGTAAGATATAAGTTTGTAGAGCAGGGGTCAGGGGTGTTGGTCCTTTTTGTCCTCTGCACACATTCATTTGCTATTCACATACCAGAGAGAGAGGATCTACAGTGTTGGTGGGGGGGGGCACCTCCATTGGTAGTGAATCATAGGAGCCACCTTTTTACCATTTTGGGGGGTGGAACCCCCAGTGGAGATGACCCCTCCCTCCATACATATTTGATATTGGGGGTGGGGTGGTGAAGCACCCACAGCAGCCACCGAGTTGGTTCCTATGCAGATGATGCCAGAGAGGTGGGCATGAGGCCAGACAGTACCGTTTGTATACATTATAATGTATGCTTGTTAAACTACTTTAATATGTGTTATCATGACCATGTTATAAAGTATGGTATAGGTTTCATTGGTCTCATGCTTCCACTATTCGGAGGCGTTGTAACCCACTGGCTGCAAAGAGGGGTTGGAAAATGTGGCCTTCACATAGCTAACGAAATTGTCACATAACACTAATAGCATAGTCACATACCTAACCTAACGAAATACATTCTTGTAGGGATGTGGGAATGGTGGTCGTTTCAATAACATACAAATTATTAGTGATTGTGCATGTTCCTATATTACTCATGATCCTTGCATGGACACTCCAGTTACTGCTGGTAACATTGATGACAGAGCTGTTATATGTGTAGGTACAGGAGGGGAGGGGGGTTGGGCCATAACCTTACCTTTCTAGCCTTTCCCGGATGCGGGACCAGGCTCGCATGGCCTGCAGCCTGGGGGGCAGGTGGTGGTGCTGGATAAATAGGCGATGCCGGTGCCTTAGGCACAGCCGGACGAGCAGCAAGCTCTCCTCCTCGCCAAAATTGGGCTCTCGCCGGTGTGCCATTTTTCCACGTGTTGGAAAAGAAGTGCCTTATATAGACGACCTTGCGTGAGGGACGTCGTTTCACGCACAGCTCCATATATGGATGACCATTCCATATATGGCCCCTATCAGCACGTGGACGCCCTCGTAAGCATAGACGTCTTTGACGTGCACATGCCTGCAGGAGTGTGAAACGTGGCTTCTATAGATGAGTATGACGCACCCCACCCGACCCTTTTCACATATACACAATATACATTTACTGCATGTTCAGTAGGTGTACAGTGCATGCAGATCCGCACATTCAGATGGGCACATATGATGAATGTATGGGTGGAGCAGCATGATATGTCTGTAGTTGACACATATATGCGTTCGTCATATATTTCCGTACCTGGATGGCCTGAACAACATGTACTGTACTTGCGATACACCTATGTACATTATTTTACACACCACGTGATTTGGTCGTTTGCACCTGCAATAGTCGACCGTGTTAGGGCGCCCAATTTAGTCACGCTTATGCGCTCGTCATTTGATTGTTTTCTTACAGGGATAATCGATTATCGAAAAACGCCCACACTATTTTTCCATTATACAGGTCTATTTTTGGACGTTATCGTAAGAACGCCCTAATTTGTACTTGGACGATCTTTCCATTTTGCCCCTCTAAGGGGATTCCGTGCGTAAATTTAAGCAGGGGCATTTCCGTTGGTCCAAATCAATTTGCCTAAATTTACATTCAACCCCTGAGTCTAAACACTATTCTATAAACCTGATCTGCTAGGAGGCAAATCAGACCAGCATACCACAGCCTCCATGGACAATATGAGGTGACCAAGATCACCAGGCCTGGATGCAGAGTTATTCTCTAGAAAATGCAACACACCATGGGCCATGGAGGTAAGATGTACAGAAGACTGCAGTGAGACCAGCTTTGAACTCGCCCTTTTGCTAAAGTGCATGGCTTAACACAGGATTTTCTTGTGTGTTAACTGCAAATCTAATGTGGCACTATTTAACAGTTGTATTTCATTTTTATTTTGCAGGTCATGCGCTAATGTTGTAATTAGCATGTGGTACCTGCCTAGAGTTAATATGGGATCACTTATCACCTCCTATTTAGGAAGCACTAAGGACCTTTTTACAAAACGTCCATAACCCCAAAGCAAGCTTACTGCATGCTATCCCGGAACTACTGCCATCCCAAAGCAGCTGCTCGCGTTAGTTCTGGCTCTAGCGTGTGCCATTTCCAGCATGCATGAAAATATTTTTAAATTTAATAGCACATGCCACAAAATGCCTAGCCACCTGCCTGGGGTTACACCGCAGCCACTTAGTGGGTCTATCCCCGGCACAGACCAGACCTACCTGCACCTGCTGTAATGCTCTACACTAGCACCCTCCTCCCACCGACTGGTTACAACCACCTCTGGTTGAGTCTCTTGCTCTCAAATTATCCCCAGTGATTTCTAGGTTACTGGGGGGACACTCCCAGTGGTCCCACATTTCCCAGAAAGCACTCACAGACCCAATACACAAACCACATGGATTCTTTATCAGTCCAGAGAGGCAGAACGAACAAACAAATGTGTTTATTCTCAGAACTTGGAACAGGGAACAAAAAAAATGTGCAAATAGCAAACAATAACAAGTAACTGAAAATGGATCATTTAGAAAACTAACTAAACATTTGCATACTTCCTAGAAAGTACCTGGGGAAATCAGGACATGTATAACTGTTCATCAGTTATAACTGTTTTTAACAGGGCTTCAGCAAAGAACTATCTCTCTCTCTCTTTCTCTCTTCTACCAGGCTGAAACTGAAGCAACAACCAGCAACAGCTGCTGTGTAATTTCAAACTCCAGGCCAATCCGAGCCCAGTCAACAAGTTTTAAAGGTATAGTGCTGCTTGCTTCCTGCTTGTGCTAAAAAAAAAAAAAAAAGAATATTCTGTTCCCTATACCAGCTTTACAGCAAAGAAACACCACCTGCTGGCCAAATAGGAGAAATACACTTCAGGACATAATTAAAACAGAAAAATATTTTATAGGATTAAAACATTTTACAGGCTTAAACATTTTACAGACTTAAAACACATTGTTTCTTCACAGCATGGCTTTAACTTGGCAGTAATCGGGCATCGCTGTGTGCTGTCCAGTTACCGCCAAGTTACCACAGGAGCCCTTACCGCCACCTCAATGGGTGAGGAGAGAGAGGGAACTAAATTCTCTTGCTTAAACAGTGAATCAAAGCCAAGAGGACAGGGAAAGAAGCCAAGAAATTAGGGAATCATGCATGGGTGATCAACAAAGCATAACAATACTAGGGATTTGCACAAGGCAAAACTTTTGGTTCATTTTTGTTTTATTTAGCTTTTTTCCATTTTTTTTTTATTTTTTGCTTATTTCACACTTTAAAAGCCTTTAACATATGCAAAATGAGTTAATATGTCTTAATCTGTTGGTTAATATGAGTTAAATTCATTTTTGCACACATAGGAGTGAATTCTATATATGGCACAAAAAAACAGTATTCTATAAGCTGCATTGAAATGTGGTGCAAATGTACGTGTCTAATTTAGATAAGTATCCCCCCCCCCCCCATTCTATAGCAATACCTATAAATGTTAGGAACACCCTGTTCTATCCATGACCCCCACCCCTCCCAGTTCCACACCTCCTTTACGAACTTGGACATAAAATTTAGGCACAAATCCCATGCCTAAATTTGTACACATATATCCCAAATAAATCTATTTAGTGCCAATAATTGCTTGTTAAAAAGCCAATTATTGGTGCTGATTAGCTTGTTATTCAATTAAATTGTGTGTACAAATTGGGCATGTGCCCAGATTTGTGCGCACATTTTTTAGTGACTTTTATAGAATTTGGGAGATTATTATTATTATTATTAATTACATTTGTACCCCGCACTTTCCCACATATAGCAGGTTCAATGCAGCTTACATAGTAAATAGAATTACAAAGTCTTGAAGGAGAATGTTACAAGTTGTAGTAAACATAGTAGTAGTGGGGTTTTGAGGATATGTAAATTGAGCATGGAGAGGTAAACAAAGATAGGATGAGCAAAAGGAGAAGAGATTGGGAGGGGTAAGGAGTAGGAAGGATGGAGAGGAAGAGATTGAGGAATGAGCATAAGGACATTGTGAGACAAGGTCAAAGGTATAATAATCGCCGGGGCAGGAATCATGTGGGTGGGCTTAAAAAGTTAAGTTGGGTCATGGCGGCAATTCTAAAATTATCGAGAGATGACTGATGGTGCCACATAGTACAATTTAGTTTGATGTATATTACATTGTACCTTCCCTGTGTCACATATGTGAATGTTTCCTTGGCTATGCTCACGTCGCCCTCTGGTGGCCAGAACCGGTGGCTGCTATGAATTGTCACACGTTCCAGACTTCAGCCCAGTCCAGTCCGGATCTTCCAGGCTGCCAGACTTGCTTCTCTTGTTTGTGCCTGAACAGCCTTGTGATTCCTGCAGTGAACTTCAGCTGCTGATGGGCTTTATTAACGACCTGGAAACTTCTGTGTTTGCCTTTTCATCATCTAAGGTCCCTGGTTTGTTGGTGCTTTGTTGCACTTCTGCCTAGTCTGGTTTCTTGTATGTTCCTTGTCTGTTTCTAGTTAGTCTGTGTGTAGTTTAGCTTAGGTTTATTGCTTATTTCTTAGTCTTGTTTCTGGTTTGTATTCTTGGTCTAGTTTCTGTTTGTCTGTGTCTCTTGCTTAGTGGCTGCTCTGCAGCTTTCAGTCCTGTCTTTTGTCTGTCAGTATTTGTACCCTATTTCAGTGGCTGCTTGACAGCTTTCAGTTCCTTTCCTTTAGCTTGTCCATTTCCTGCTTTGTGTAGTATTGTCTGTCTGTGAGTCCTAGCCTAGTTTCCTGCCTTGCTGCCCATGTGTATTCTTTTCCCTTCTGACCCTCAGTCTCTGTTCAGCCTAGTTGGTATTCAGTTCCTGCCCTGTCCGGTAAGTCCTGCAGGCCGCCTGCACCCAGGGGCTCAACTCCTGAGGAACGGCGGTCAAGTGCAGGTGAAGTCTAGCTGTCCCTGTCAGAGTTCTGCCTTGTCTCTGGTGTGGGATGGTTTTGCCTGCCACTGCTGCTCCATGGCAGTGGCCCAAGGGCTCACGAACCTAGTTTCTGCCTTGAAATCGTGACACCATGATTGCTACATTTGTTGTATTATGTTTGTCAAGGCTGCTGATGAAGGCACGCCAGCCGAGACACGGCCATGTCAAGTCTTTTGACAATACTCTTGCTGTACTTTGGAAGTAATAAAGACTTATTTACACCATCTAGCTTTGGCTTCCTCATCTTCTGTTTCCTCACTCTTTGTTGTTGGCTTTACACGTGTTCATGAGGATTGAAGTTCTCCTTTTTTTATTTTGCTTTTGTGACTTACAGTGTATGTGTCACATTTTACAAACCTTTCACCAGAGACACCAGGAGTGGAGGAGTATCCTAGTGCTTAGTGCAGCAGGCTGAGAACCTGGGGACCTGGCTTTGATTCCCACTGCAGTTCCTTGTGGCCCTGGGCAAGTCACTTAACCCTCTATTGCCCAGGTGAGCCCCACCAGAGACAGAGAAAATTACCTGTACATAACCACTTTGGTTGTACCCATAGAAAGGTGGTATAGGAAATCTATGACTCTTTACCCTTTAAGGAGCTGCATACAATGACTTTGTCAAAATGGTTTTCTGAGATGGTGATAGGCACCACAGAGATGAGCACAATTTCAGCCCAGGTCAAAGTGCACTAGTAAGGAAGGAAAGTGATCTTGGATTTAGCTCATGTCTCTTTAAGTTTGTTTACAAGGCTATGTACAAGGCTTAGGGCAAGGGAGTGAAAGAGCGATAGCGCATCATGGAACGTCCGAGTGCTGTTAGTTTGAAAGTTGAGTATCCTTTCAAACTTTATATATATCCACAGTTTTATCTACTGGTTTATGCTTGTATAAGATTACGATCAGGAATAGCAAGCTTGTGAAGAACTTTACAGTTATCACATAATATCTAAGGTTTTTGGACAATGATGAACAGAGGATCTGTTTAAGACCCATTTTAGCTCTGTTTGATGTATTTCATCTAAGAGCTCTGTGAGGCCTTTTTTCTTATAAAAAAAAACATACAGCGACTGCACAGTTGGATATATGCTTTATTAATATTTTTTTTTCATTCAGTGGAGGTACATTCTATCTAAGATATTATCTCACGATTCTATATTTCCACACCCAAATTCGATTATATTTAGTGGATATGTACACTCAAGTAGATATTTTCCTGTTCCTAAGTTTGTACCTGAGGCAATGGAGAGTTAGGTTACTAGTCCAAGGTCGCAAGGCACCACAGTGTAATCTGAACTGGACTTCCACTGCTCTAACCATTAAGCTACTCCTCCACTTGCACATACCTCTGAGCAGGTTCAAAAGCTGACACATAAAGTCTGTAATACATGAGTATATTCCCATTGTAAAATGGAAACTAATCATTATGTAACCATGTTTGCCTTCTGCACATATAAATGCCCTTATTTCTGCATAAAAATGCTTCTAGAATGGCCAAACAGAAGCCTCAACTATTTGTCTTGTCAACTGAAAATGTCAGTATGGACATTTTCCAGGATAAAGATATTGAGAATCCAGTAGCACCAAAAAAAGTGCACGATCAGTCTTTTGGAATCAATGTGCTAAAGAACCAAATACACACTAACCAATGGGCATCTCTATCAAATAAGAAGTTATAATTGAAGTTGTTTCTGAGTCAATCAACTCCCAAAAATGATGCAAAAATTCTCATGTCCATCACATGTGAATTTGATGGCTCTGTTCCCATAATTCAACCAACAGAAAAGACTGAAGGAAGAAAACTGTTCTGCCGTGTTTGTATCCATCACCTCTCCTGTGGTGCTCTTCCATGCATCTGCCAGCATTTCTGTGAACAAACAGTTTCTAATCTTAGTCATGAGCCAAGTGGCTGTGAGTGTTCTTTCCATTAAAATGGATTTAGTTCCTGTGTGCCTGGGTGATTTTCCTTGTTTTGTTCTGTTTTACTAAGAAGTGCCAATGGGTTTCCACATGCCTAAGAGACTTGAAAGACCATCTTTCACCTCTCCCCCCCTCCCCTCCACACACACACATAAATTCCTTGGAGTGACCCTGTGTCCGATCCAAAGATGGACCAGAGACACATAACAGTGCAGGTTAATGTGAGACACTGTGCTATGTCTGCTCTTGATGCACAAAATCCATCTCATCTAGAGAACAGAGAATAGTTTGTGAAGACCAGAAAAGGAAATAATAATAATAATAATAAAACAAGCAAGAATGCATTGCAGGATTGCTAATAAGCATTATAACTTTAGAACACGCTCTAAGTAAAGAAAAACAATAATTCGTATGTTTCAGGACAGTCAAGTGAAAACTTGCAAACATCTGAGTTCAAGCAGTACTAACATAATAAATAGGGTGCACAAAACATGCTTGGGAAGTGCTGAAGAGGAGATGAAGGTATCATGCTGTAAATCAAGTCATACCGTGCGATTGGAATTGATCCAGATGAGCTTGCAACTGCTCCAGTGAATCTAAGATTTTGATTGAGTTATTAAGGGTAACAGTGATGCAGGCTGGGTATTGCAGGCCAAAGCGTGCTCTGAGAGACTTGAGAAGTGCCCTCATTTCAAGAAAGGCCTTCCATTTTATGGCTATTTCCTTGGCAAGATCCAAGACAATGAGAGCATTCTTACCATCTATTTGAAGAGATGTGTGAGTGCGGGCCATCGTCAAAATCTGCAGAGCCTGCTGGAATCTACTACTACTTATCATTTCTATAGCGCTACTAGATGTATGCAGTGCTATACTCTGGACATGAAGAGACAGTCCCTGCTCAACAGAGCTTACAATCTAGTTAGGACATACAAACAGGACAAATAAGGGATAAGGGAATTACTAAGGTAGGAATGATAAAACATGGGTACTGAACAAGTGAGTAAGGGTTAGGAGATAAAAGCAGCATCAAAAAGGTGGGCGTTTAGCCTAGATTTGAAGCATATATATAAATAAAAAATTTGGGGGGAGGTTTTTGAGCTAATAATGACTGCATGAACTCCCAGAAGCATATGGCTTTGTAGCCAAGAAGGAGTCATTTGAAGCTTTTCCTCTCATTTTTTGGAAAATTTGAAAAATTAAGTTAATAAAACTGAAACATTGATAAAATTATTCAAAGTTGAATCGATTAAGGAAGTGATGTACACATATTGAAAGGGGATTATTATGAGTTGCATCCGAATAGCTAAGCACATCAATTTAGGAGAGCTTTTGAGTTGTCCTAAATTTGAGCACTTAGCTTTGTGGGTGATAAAACCGAGTATTGCCAGCACCTGCATGACTGCCAACTCCTTCCCAATGATGCCCCCTTTACCACCCCTGACCTGCCTATTTTTCTGCTGACACATCAGATCTAATAGACAGTGACACTGCCCTGTTAAGTGTGGCTTAATATTGGTGGTTGGATGGCCCTGCACAATTTAAATTTACTACTTTGTACCTTCATTGTGTGCTCCCTAGTCCTAGTATTTTTAGAAAGAATAATCAAGTGAGTTACGTCTACCCGTTCCACTTCACTCATTATTTTATAGACCTCTATCATATCTCCCCCTCAGCTGTCTTTTCTCCAAGCTGAAGAGCCCTTACCATTTTGGCCTTTCCTCATAGGGAGGTCGTCCCATCCCCTTTATCATTTTTGTCGCCCTTCTCTGTACCTTTTCTAATTCCACTATATCTTTCAATACAATGACCAGAATTGCACACAGTATTCAAGGTGTGGTTGCACCATGGAGCAATACAAATGCATTATAACATCCTCATTTTTATTTTCCATTCCTTTCCTAATAATGCCTAACATTCTATTTGCTTTCTTAGCCACCGCACACTGTGTTGATGTAAGTAGTGTACTATGCCATACTTTGTATTGTTATTTGAATATTTTTACTGCTGTAATTGTCTATTGCTTATGTTTGATTTATTCTTACTGTATACTGCCTTAAGTGAATTCTTTAAAAAAGGCGGTAAAGACTAACAAATAAACAAATAAATAAAATTAACAGCAACTACTGTTTGGTTCAGCCTTAGGTTATTGGGCCTGATCTGGATACTTCCTCTCCTCACGGGTCCTGGCGGTGGTGAAGGCAACCAAAGACCATGTGCTCAGCAATGCTATAACTTTTATAACCTTCCAACTCCACCCTAATGATGACATCCGTTGCCATTTCTTTCTCCTAAACCTCCCTCTGAGTTAGGTTCTTCCCCCTCCCAACTAATGATGCTCTACCTTCTCCCAGTGAATTTAGAGAGTTCTGAACCAGTCTAGTAATCTCCCAAGGAAACTTCCAAACTCAATTTACCAGGGGATTACATAGTAAAAATGATTATTTGATCATGTGATACTATTAAATTTTGAAAGCCATTGGCATACTGTTTTATTTGAGGACCAATTTAAGAGTCTGCTTATAACCACAGAGTCTTCCAGACCAGTGTTCCACGCTACTTATCTGCCATACTTATTTCCCTATACTCCTTCTCATTCTCTTCTGTCCCAGCATGAAAACCTTCTAGTTAGTCCATCTGTTCCTTGTTGTAGATGGAGTCTATTTGACACTCAGTCTTTTCCTTTGAACGTATTGCCTATCTATGTGGAATTCATTGTCTTTCCTCTTCATAATGAATCATCCTACATGAAATTCAAGGCAGGTCTTAAAACTTACATTTTTATTTGGCCTTTGGGAACATGGGCAATAACAGGTTCCTTGGTTGCTGTTGACAAGTGCGGTAGGTAGCTATGCTGACTGCAGTCTAGTGCTTTTAATCTTTCTACCCTTTTCTGGGTTTTTTCCTGTTTTTCTCTAATTAATAGAGTTCTATGTACCTTAGTTCTATATATGAAAGTACATCCATAGAATGACAATGACATTGCTACATATATTGAAGTCTTTTATGACTTTTATTATTTATTACCCACATTATCTATAAAAGCATTCAACATAAGATATGCTAAAAATATGCAACCCATATTATACAAAAGTTAAGAGCAATAAAATCTACCCATATGTTAGTCAGCCCACCTAAAAAAAAAAAAAAAAGAACAGATCCTTTACAACATCAATCCGACATGAAACAAATTGTTCATCTAACTATTCAAGTGAAAAGCCTGGGTAAACATTCATTTTGCAGAATTGTAGGTATATAATTGACTTACCAGAGAGAAACAATAAAGGTTCATCACGCACCTGCTTAAACCTTCATTATCCCAATTGCAGAGGACTTAAATACAAGTCTGTACATACATCCAGTTTCTCATACACCTGTACGCAACTATGAAATGAATTACCGATTGCCATGAAAACAATACACGACCTGACAACCTTCCAAAAGTTAATAAAGACCTACTTATTCATAAAGGTATACAATAAAGATTCCCCATAATGATCTGACTTCCTAATTATTCCAATCACAACTATTAAGGAACCCTCCTATCTGTTCATCCTAATTACATCCTCACGACTGAATATTATATCTTGTCCTGATATCATTATGTTATGTTATGTTGATCCTTCAATCCACTTCCAATCCAATATGCACTCTTGTTTGTAATAATTGTAAAATTATTATTCCGTTAATATGATTGCTTTGATATTCTATGTACCCATCTGTATCTATATTTTGAAATTCTTATCCTATAATATGTTGCTATAACATTTTGTAAGCCACATTGAGCCTGCAAATAGGTGGGAAAATGTGGGATACAAGTGCAGCAAATAAATAAATAAATAAATAAATATAAGAAATCAAATAAATAAATATTTTCAGCTTTTCCCAGAAGCAAGAATACTCACTCTCAAAACACCTGTCTGCTAGGACAAAATTTCACTACTGTGGGCCAGTAAATTCAAATGCCTGTCGATGGGTACATTGCAGTCTTATTTCAACTGTATATAGGAATGCTGAGCAGACTAGAGTCATCCCACAGGTATATAATAGGCCATCTTGTTCCTAAGATACATAGGATAAACGTGATTCAAAGCAGAACCATCTTAAAGTCACCTTGCATTTTCCCATAGTGACATTTCTGTAGCTCTGTATATAGAAGTATGTTCCTATACTGAAGTTGCCCTAGTTCGATATATGGAAGGATGTCCGTACAACAGTGGCGTACCTAGGGTAGTTGACACCCGGGGCCAGTCATTTTTTAACACCCCCCCCCCCCCAAAAAAAAAAAAAAAAAATCCAGTACTAGGCATGCCGAGAATACAAAACACTCAGGACCTTTAGAGCAATTCTACCATACCATAAGCAGTCATTTCTACGAGTCACACAAGGAAAAGGAAAGCATCTTAAACACTACAGTGAGCACTAGAACATCAATTCACCTATTGTAAAACGAAACCAGACAGAATAGTACAGATCGTAGATCCTGCACAGTCAGTGCCAACTGAAAGCCATGTCTTTTTCACAAACACAGATACACCCTAATCCACTATAGGATAAGTATCATAAACTTTCTATTTAGACAAAAATTAAACTGAACCCCCAATGCCAGACTCTGCATACAATGCAACACCACAGAAACAGAAAATGTCTCCTAGTACTGTGCAAAATATAAAGACAGCAGATGTAAATTTGAAAAAAACTAACAAGTACCAATCACCACTTTACAAATTAACAAATAGAAATAAAACAAATATAGAAAGTAAAATAATACCATTTTATTGGACTAATACATTTAGCTTTCAGAGGCCAAAACCTCTGTCCTCGGGTCAGTACAGTATAGTGCTGTTACAGTATCCTATCCTGACCTGAGGAAGGGGGTTTTGTTCTCCGAAAGTTAGTCAAAATGTATTAAAATTAGTCCAATAAAAAGATTACCTTATTTACATGTTCTATTATAAACATTTATTAACACAGCTACAATACTACTTTATCCTAAAGCAAAAAACAAAAATATATATTTTATTTACAGTTTGTTGTCTCTGGTTTCTGCTTTCCTCATCTTCTTTTAACCATCTTCCTTCCATCCAGCATCTGTCTTCGTTCTCTGCCATCCAGTGTCAGCCCTCTCTGCTGTCTCCTCCATCCAATGTCTGCCCTCTCTCCCTGCTCCTTCCATCCACATCTGCCCTCTATCTCTGCCCCTTCCATTCACTGTCTGCCCTTTCCCTTCCATCCACTCCACTGTCTGCCCTTTCTCTCTGCCCCTTCAATCCACCATTTGCCCTCCCTCTCCCATCCATCCAGGGTCTGCCCTCCCTCTCGCTCCCCCTTCCATCTAGGATCTTCCCCTCTCTCTCTGCCCCTTTTTTCAGCCCCCACCCCAGTCCCCTTCTCCCCTCCCCTTCTCCTGTCTGTGACCCCCACCCCAGTCCTCTTCTCCCCTCTGAACACCCCCACCCCAGTCCCCTTCTCCCCTCCCCCTCCCCTGTCTGAGATCCCCACCCCAGTCCCCTTCTCCCCTCCCCTTTTCCCCTCTGAACACCCCCACCCCAGTCCCCTTCTCCCCTCCCCTTCTCCCGTCTGAGACCACCACCCCAGTCCCCTTCTCCCCTCCCCTGTCTGAGACCCCACCCCAGTCCCCTTCTCCCCTCCCATTTTCCCCTCTGAACACCCCCACCCCAGTCCCCTTCTCCCCTCCCCTTCCTTCTCCCGTCTGAGATCCCCACTCCAGTCCCCTTCTCCCCTCCCCGTCTCCCATCTGAGATCCCCACCCCAGTCCCCTTCTCCACTCTCCTTTTACTCTCTGAACACCCCACCCGTCCCCTTCTCCCCTCTCCCTCCCCTGTCTGAGACCCCCACCCCAGTCCCCTTCTCCTCTCCCCTTTTCCCCTCTGAACACCCCCACCCCAGTCCCCTTCTCCCCTCCCCTTCCCTTCTCCCATCTGAGATCCCCACTCCAGTCCCCTTCTCCCCTCCCCCTCCCCTGTCTGAGACCCCCCACCCCAGTCCCCTTCTCCTCTCCCCTTTTCCCCTCTGAACACCCCCACCCCAGTCCCCTTCTCCCCTCCCCTTCTCCCGTCTGAGATCCCCACTCCAGTCCCCTTCTCCCCTTCCCCTCCCCTGTCTGAGATCCCCACCCCAGTCCCCTCTCCCCTCCCCTTTTCCCCTCTGAACACCCCCACCCGAGTCTCTTTCGCCCCTCTCCTTCCCCACCTCAGTTCCGTTCTCACTACTGTCTCAATCGGCGAAGCAGCATCGCAGGCAGCGCCTTGTCTGCCCTGCTTGTAAAAATCAAATCTCCTTCTCCTCATCTTGACGTCTTGACGTCGACTCGGGCCTTCCAATCAATCACTATGTCCCGCCCGCCCTCGCGGAATTTACCTTAGAGGAGGGCGGGACATAGTGATTGATTGGAAGGCCCGAGTCGACGTCAAGACGTCAAGATGAGAAGAAGGAGATTTGATTTTTTTCACAAGCAGGGCAGGCGAGGCGCTGCCTGCGATGCTGCTTCGCCGATTTTTGTTTAAAGGAGGCGGCGGGAGCGGAGCACCCCCCACCCACTGGCACCCGGGGCGGACCGCCCCCACCGCCCCCCCCACCTTGGTACGCCACTGCCGTACAATGACATTGAAAGTCCAAACCGTTTCTTTATTCGTACAAACCCAACGTGGCCACTTTTTGCCAATAAGGCTGCATCAGGGGTAGTAGCATAAAACAACTATCCAGGGACAAGAGAGGCTTAGTCCGGATAGCAAGACTGATCATCCAAGATGACTTCAGCAGTGGCTCCTTCACAGAAGTGGAGCAGCAGCTTCAATCCTCTGGGAAGGAAACATTGCTACGTGCAGGACGTCAGGACTCACAGAAACAGAATCCAGATCAGCAACGCGTCGCTGAAGAGGACTTTGGCTGACAGGGGTTGGGGACCACCGCCAACCCTCCCCAGCCACATTTGACCCCCCCCCCCCCCCCCCCGCCGCCCCCAACCCTTCCCCGCAGCTGTCGTCAGGTACCTTTGCTGGCGGGGGTCCCAACCCCCGCCAATCAAAGTCCTCTTCAGCGCCGGTCTCCGGCGCGTTGCTGATCTGGATTTTGTTTCTGTGAGTCTTGACGTCCTGCATGTAGGAACATGCAAGATGTCAGGACTCACAGAAATAGAATCCAGATCAGCGAATGCGTCAGACTCGGAGACCAGCGCTGAAGGGGACTTTGACTGGCAGGGGTTGGGGACCCCCACCAGCAAAGGTACCTGGCGGTGGCGGGGGAGGGTTGGTGGCGGCGGGTGGGGGACAAATATGGCCAGGGAGGGTCGGCGGCGGGGGGGGGGGGGGTGAAAGCAGGGGGACAGGGCTAAATCTGCGAGGGCCCATGCCCCCGTGGCCCCACCTAGCTATGCCCCTGCTTGAGCCTAAGTTAGGCACAGATTGAGTGTATTCCATAATAGTGTGCATAGTTTTTTGAAATGTCCACAAAATGCTCATATCCATGTCCCCCTTTTGGCTGCATGCATTAGAATTTAGAAGCTCTGCGTTATAGAATATGCCTAGAAAGCTGTGCGTGTAAATTCTAATTAAAGTCAATTAGTGACACTAATTGGTTGTTAAATGCAAATTATCAGCGCTGATTGGCTTGTTAATGAGTTCAGTTGTAAGCACAATTTGGCCAAGCAGTCAAATTAGCACACATAGCTTAAGGCACCATTTATAGAATTTGGGGGTAAGTGGGGAGAATTTTGGTTAGAATAATATGAAGAAGAATACCTAGAATCCTGAATTTCTGAGCATTAGCTCATTAGCCTACATAAAATCTTTAATTAAGAACTCTAATAGCATCTGGCAGCTACCTTGCACTTTTCCCATAAACCAGCAAAAGTGGCTGCTCACAATGTAGTACCTTAGTAAACACTTGCCATTTAAATTCACCATCTGACAGTGAAGGAATCCATCAGACTCTTCCTGAAATGCCAGCTTCAACGGATTGAATTTTAAAAAACCTGCTATTCCTCATTTCTTCTTCCCTGCAAGGGAGAGAACAGGCAGTTAGAAAATGTTACAATTTAAGTAGACGGGTGGCTTGACACATCTGATTTGATTTACTTGCCCCTGCCTACCTCAGATACTGAAGTTATCTTTACTTTCTGAAGAGACATAAATCATACTGTCACCATCTGTGATGATGAAAAGACACGGGCGCTTCACCTTTGGTTATAATTTCACCCACTTTTCAAAGGAAGGGTGGTTCTAAGGCTGTTTTGAAAACATTGTTCTAAAGTATAATTGAAATATAATGGAAAATTATCTTCAAGATCATAGGTTCAACTGAAATATATGGGGCATTTGCTAAACATACGGTTTACAGTATCGAACACAGCAACAGAGTCCCAGAGAACATTGCAGCAGCAATAGAGCGCACAGCCCATCTTGTTTTCTAATTTGTTTCCTTTTATTGTCATAGGCTGTCGTTGATCTATGGCTTGTACTTCACTTCTTCATAACTAGGGATCCTCTATGTCTATGTCATGAGTTATTGGGGCTCATACTGTTTTCAGCCCATGGTGGTCAATGATTTTTAAAGTGTTTACAGGAACAAGTTGAATTAAGCCTGGGTATTCAATACCAGGCCATGTCCAGGCACCAGCATTGACTATCCGGGTCAACACAGCTACCTGGGATTTACACAGTCACCGACTGATATTCAGACCGACGCCCAGGTGACTCAGCAGATAAAGTTTGGACAGCTTTTTTGCTCTTCTAACTTTATTGGCTTACATACCTGGTTAGTGAATTGAATATTGCTACTAGCTGGGTAAACCCTGACTTTATCTCTGGGCTGCCCCAGCACTGCCCGAAAACAGTGCCGCAATGGTCAGCTGAGATATTCAGTGGCGCTGGCTGATTAAGGGGCCCTTTTACAAGGCTCTTTCGGGACTACTGCCGGCCCAATGCTGCTGCAAGCGGTAGTCCTGCCCGGGGGAAAGAGAAAAAACCCAGAAATGACTAGTGTGGTCATAACCTGGCAATAATTGGGCATTGCCGCAAGCTGCCCAGTTACCGCCAGGTTAGTTACCGCCAGATTAGCGCCAGAGCCCTTCGCCACCTCAGTGGGTGGCGGTAAGGGCTCCCCGCCGCATGGCCACGTGATGAGAGTTATCTCACCGCATGGCCATTTTTTTCAGGGGGTTGGTTATTGGCTGCAGAAAAAAGGGCCTCAGCATGTGGGAAAAACTGCTCCTGCCGCCAGTGCAGGGACCTTCTTCCCGCAGCTTAGTAAATGGACTCCTAAGTAGGGTTACCATATGGCTCCAGAAAAAGGAGGACGGATTGAGCCAGCCGGGTTTTACTTCCATTGCTTTCCACTGAAAGCAATGGAAGTAAAACCCGGCTGGCTCAATTGCTTTCCATTGAAAGCAATTGAAGTAAAACCCGGCTGGCTCAATCCATCCTCCTTTTTCTGGAGCCATATGGTAACCCTACTCCTAAGTGTTGCTATCCCCTGAAGATACCAGATGAGTAGAGGATAAACCACTGAGTTCCAGAAGGGGGAGTGCCATCAAAGATGTTCTTTCTTAAGGCACCAAAAGAGATCTGACAGGGGGCCGTGTTTTGGCGGAAACATCCACCTGCTTCTGGGTTCAAATACAACAGTACTTAAAGCTGGAATGCTTTACAAACAGTGCCTTGATAAAATAGCTCTAAATGTGAGCAAAGTTAAGGATGAACACAGCTGCAGCTATGTTCAAACAGACGCTGTAGAGCCAAAATTGCCATTGCAACAGTTCTATTAGCATACGTTAAAAAGTTCAAATGTTCATCCAAATTTTTTTTTAACTGCTGCAGTGGCAATTTTGGCTCCACAGCGTCTGAACTTAGCTGCTGCTGCTGTTTTTATCTTCTATTCCTCTGGTTTCTTTGGACTTTTGTAGAGGTTACTTTCCTGTTCCCCTTTGGAATTTTGGCTGAGTATCTCCTCCCAGCCCACTCGACGTGGTTTTAACCAGTTAAATTGTTTTGAATATCAGCCCCTTTTACTCCACCACATTCCCTCGGAGACCTTTCATTGAAGAGATAATTCTCTTTGGTACTTCTTAGAAATATACATTCATTAGCATACATTCAGGAGCCCTTTTACTAAGGCGCGTAGGTGTCTATGCACGTCCAACGCGCGTCAACTTGGAACTACCGCCTAGCTACCATGAGCCCCGGGCAGTACTTCCTCTTTTATGTGCGTCTAATACATGCAGCAGAAAATATTTTTTATTTTCTACCGCGTGGCGCTAACCGGGCGGTAATCGGCAGTGCATGCGTGCTGATGAATACCGCCCGGTTAACGCATGAGATCTTACCACTAAGTCAATGGGTGGTGGTAAGGTCAGGCTCAAAATGGACATGTGCCAATTTTTATTTTGTTGCACGTCCATTTTCGGCCAAAAAAAGGGTCTTTTTTGCAGATGCGCTGAAAATTGGACCTGAGCGTGTCCAATACACGTGCCTACAACAGCGCAGGCCAGTTTTCTGCACACCTTAGTAAAAGGACCCCTCAGTTTCTTAGCATGTCTTAAGAAACGTAAGGATTGATATCCAGGTAGAAGCAGATTCTAAGCAGATAAGGGCCTCACAACAAGGCCAGCCACTGATTTTCAGCAGCTTTATCTAGATATTGCATTGACAATCTTTATTGACTGCTCCCTCAGTATCTGGTGGTCTAGGGCAGAACCGGAGATTATCTGGATGCCGCCAATATTCAATGTCAGTACCTTCATGAGGTTAGATCCAAACTGTCATACCCCCATTTTAGATGTCTTTTGAAAACGCATCTATTTGTGACAGCGTTTGCTGTGGGTACCCAAGATGGGGCTCAGTCTGGTTGTTAGCTGCTCAGTTACCTTGTTTGTGACTTAGATCTTCTCATGTTTGCCCTTCTCCTCTTTTCAGCCTCTGTATTTGTTTCTTCTTTTTGTCTTGCTCTTTTTCCTCTTTCCTATTGGAGCACTGTAGTTCCTTTTTGTTTTGTTTTTTAGTATGAACACTGCTTTGATTCCCTCACTGAAAGACAGTATTAAGAGCCATAATAAACATAAATATACTGATTCGGATACATTAGGACAGCAAAATAGTTGTTGGGGTACCACTGCTGAATATCGGTGGTACCTGGACAACTTCCGGCGGCCATCTTATATTCAGCACTGATATCCTTGTATGGCCTAGAGATGAATATCTGGGTATAAATTTAAACACTATGGTCAGCATTTGAAGTCAATGCTGACTAAGGTGTTCAAATATCAGTGGGTTTGGGGTAGCATGTACTAAATCTATTTCACAAACATTGTTACAAATTAGCACAAATTAAGTCAGTTAGCATATGTTAAAAAGTTAAAATGATCATCCAAATATTTTTATTAAGTCTAAAATCCCAAATGAACTGAAAATGAACCAAAAAATGTTGTCCTGCGCATATCTCTACAAGATCTGGGTCCTAGTTAGATTATGGCTGTAAATTTGCCAAAATGCATAATGGAATTGCCTTTTCAACATTCAATGGCTAACTGAATATTCTTCCTAGATCTTTCTCAGGTTCTGTGTCTTTGGGAAGAGGCATTGCTGAATGAGGTCCTTAACTTCTAGGGTAGTTCTTTCTCTTCTTGCAATCAGGCACCGGTTTGAAATGCCAGTGATGGCTGCCTTCTCAGAATGATAAAAACTGGATCTTAGAAATGATGTTGGTCATGTCTCTTGCTAATTGTGTATCTTCTGTATTAGTAATGCTAAAAATTCATTACTTAGGGGACCCGTGGAAGTGGTGCTGAGGCTAGGTTGGCTGAGGTTTTGAGCCCTGGGTCAGTAAAATGGCTGCTGAAGTTTCCCTCATGGGAGGGGAAAAAAAGAGAGCACAGTGGGTCTGAAGTAGCACTAATATGGGCTGAGCCAAGGAAAGCTCCTAGACCCATTCAGAGGGGAAAATACTGACAGTAGCAATGATGAGGCTGGAACTGTTTTTCAGGAAAGCAGAGTGGTATTAGAAACCTAAGCTCTGTATGTGGTGGTGGGAAAGGGGAAAAGGGGGGGGGGGGGGTAAGTGACTTTAGAAGAGAGGCAAATAAAATAAAATAAAAGGACACTATTGATGGGGGAAACATTCCTAACAGTAGAAGAATTAATATAAGGGTTAAAGAGATGTCCCCGGGACATTCTGGGGGGAATTTTGAATGAGGTACATGGTACCTGAGTGTTGTATGTGGCATGAACGGGGTAACATTTTATCAGGAAAAGGTTACCGTTGCTTTACTGGAATTATAAATTCACCAATATCCTATCAGCCGCAGTTCAGAACCCAAACCAGACCCAAACTAAAATGCAGATTACTGATTGGAGATTCCCTAGAAACTTCATAGCAACCACCTCTTAGGATGCTCTAACCATTGCAATGTTTTTGTTTACACCTGGAGACCAAGGGAACCAGCCTGGTGATACAGAAGAGTTTGGAATGCTCTGATAACCGTGACAGAGTTTTGAATGAAAATGCAGGAGTCTTGTGTAGCATTTATCATGAAAGGAGCAAGTTTAATTATGAGGCAGCCTGTAAATTTCTCCCCACAGACACACAGTTTTTTTTAATTCATTTTCCCTCATTGCATAGATATCACACTGGTAATGTAGCAGACCAAATCCTCCATGTTGCACCAACAGCGTCCGCCACATTACAGAAAAGGCCTTTTTCTTAATTCTCAGACTTTTTGGCTTGATTCACACATTCATTTATAAAATAATTAATGCATATTTGAACATAACATGTTAATTGACTTACACACACTAATTTGTAAATTAACAAGTGTTAAATTGATTTAGCATGCACTAATTTTTATATGCCATAATAATGAATCAAATGTGTGCTTAATAAATGCATATTTATAATATAGACAACTACCTACTTTCCTTACTTAAAGCGCCTTATGCTTTTAAAACTTTTATCTTTCTGACTCCATTTTAACACTTAAAAATCCATACGAACCCATATGATCACCAAAAGAATATTGTACTCCAAAGATCCAACAGGTGTTGAATCAAATAATAAAGTGGGCCAAATCCATAAAAAAAAACTCATTGAGCCCAGATAGAACAATTATAGCTGTTGTTGAATTAGATCAAATCTTGTTTTTCTTATCAATCCCCCCGGCCTCCATATTCAGCCTATAGCAATCAATTATTTTTTAAATGCTGACATACACAGGTTTTTCTGTGCACAGATATTCAAGAGTGGCTCTAATGCTGAGTTTCTTACCTTAGTAATGAGATGCAAAACATGCATTACTATGCAACTTCTATAATGCGACTTATGATGAACAACAGGTACCAGGGCCGCCGAGAGGGGGGAGCAGGGGGGACAAAATTCCCTGGACCCGGGCCTCCAAGGGGGCCAGGGTCTCTCTCCTTTTCCTGCTCCAGGCCGCCAGTGATTCAGTCCCCGGTCTCACTGCCCGCCCTCGGCTCCATCGATAGCCCCCCCTCCGTCCGCCACCATGACCGTGCCCCATGCTTTCAAATCGGCAGTGCCTCACCTCCGTGTGAAGGTAGCAGATCGACTCCCTTCGGGCCCTCCCTCTGCCCCACCCTCGCGGGAAATAGGAAGTGACGAGGGCTGGACACAGTGAGGGAAGGCCTGAAGGGAGGCAATCTGACCATGAATATTCAGTTATCTCCCACTGAATATTCATGGTCAGCGGTTAGCCTCTAACCAGCAATATCACGTGACATAGCTGGTTAGATGAAGATATCGAGCACCAAACTGGCTATGTTTAGTGGTTAAATTAGGCCACATAAATAGCAGGCCTATCTATAACTGATAAGCACTTAACTGGTTAGTGCTGAATATTGGCTTAACCGGTTCAGTTGTCGCAGTCAAAAATGAAACTGGATATTCAATGCCAGTTGCCAGAAATGGCCTTGCATTGAATATCAGGGTTGAACGTTGGCAGTGGGCAGTCAATGTGCTGCCCGCTGCCAGCTGAATATTGGGTGGATAATAAATGATAAAAGCAATAATAATAATATATAATAAAAGCATAACTAAAAAATAATAAATAAATCAATGTGCATACTCATAATATATAAAATATTAGCGTGGTGTATAGTGACCCTTCCATAGTTAAAAAGCTGATTCATCAGTACATGCAAACTTTTCATACAGTGTACATCAACAAAACGAATGGTGACACAACTAGGTAAAGATAATTTAAAATACACAATCATTAGCCTTACAAGCATAGATCCTTCAAATGACAGAGACATATGAACAATACAGCTCAGCCTAGTGTCTGAATGCTTATAAAATAACAACTGTCTTCACAGTATCTTACTAGAGCAGTACATGTAGAAGGAAGCAAGATTCCCGTCTAGGAAGGTGCCATCATCGACTTTGATCAAATACACTGTATGAGTTAGATCCTTTACAAAGAAGCACACTACATGCTGAATCCCATGGTATATCAAGGTGAGATAAAAGGCAATGCTTTAGTGCACCTTGATAACTTACCCCTAATTCTCCTCTATTATATCTAAGTCTGTTTCTGTCTCTGTTGGGGGGCTTTTACTAAAGCTTAGCTCGAGTTATCTGCAGTAGGGCCCATTTTATTCCTATGGGCCCTGCTGCAGATAACTCGAGCTAAGCTTTAGTAAAAGACCCCCTATGTTTTGTTTTGTTTTTTGTTAATGATCAAAAGAAAAGAACCTCCTCATATTGGGGCCCTTTTATTAAGCTGCGTTAGACACTAACGTGTACCTAGCACCGCTAAAAATATGAGCATGTAACTCCTACCCTTTTGAAACTCCATTGGCGTCCGGTTGAAGCCCACTCTATATATATATATTATGCATTTTAACATGCTTTGATGGTATTTTGGGGGTATAACTGTCAAAGGAAAGTAATGTAAAGTCCATTGTACAGCCTCACACCCCTCTGCCTCCCGTAGCCTGCAAAACACAAGAAGAATGCTAATGTTTGGTCAGTGACCTTCGACCTGCAACAGATCCTGTCATGACAGAAACTACCTCCCTCCCTTCAGAGGCCCACACCAGCAAGTGACTTCAAAAGCCAGGATGCAAGCCTCCAAATATCAGTAACAGAAGATTTTTGTGAACTTGCTGTAGAGAAATGCCAATAACCACAAAAAAAAGGATAAAAAAATTGCAAATAAAATCTTAATGAGTACATTGCAAGCCATTATTTTTGATGGCCAGTAGAGCTAGTACCATGTAGAAAAAAATGATGTTACTCCAGGCACTGAAGAGAGTTTACACAGAACAGTCAGTGAAATATACTGTTTGGCTTTAAAGATCAGGAAAGAGTCTCTTTAGTAACAGAACGTTCTTCCTACAAGAATGGGCTAGATACACATGCTCAGAACATTGATTTATTTTCAATTTTTTCCAAACGTTTCCTGATCTTCTGGTGTCTATTTGGTTTCTTTCACAATTTTTGTTTTAGGTGCCCTTTTACTAAACCGCGTAGGCGCCTATGTGCACCCAATACACATCATTTGGAATTACCGCCCAGCTACCACATGGCCCGGGCAGTAATTTCATTTTTACGCACGTCCACTACACGCGCCGGAAAATAATTTTTATTTTTTCGGCACATGGGCGGTATTTGGCATTTGAACGTGCATTGACCATTACCGCCCAGTTAACATGTGAGACCTTACCACTAAGTAAATAGGTGGCGGTAAGGTCTCAGACCCAAAATGAACGCGTGACAATTTTCATTTTGCCACATGTCCATTTACGGCATTTTTACAGGTGTGCTGAAAAATGAACCTGCACACATCCAAAACACGCACCTACACTATCTCAGGCCACTTTTCAGCGCACCTTAGTAAAAGGATCCCTAAACATTTGTGTGCATTACAACTTTTCATCATGAGCAAACTACTATATCAATCATGATCTTGAATGTTATACCACTTGTACCTCTCACTCCGGAAATGGCGATCGCCATGATGGAACAATGTAAGCCACATTGAGCCTGCAAATAGGTGGGAAAATGTGGGGTACAAATAAATAAATAAATAAATTTTAGGCAGGTAGATTCATAGGTTTTCATGTATGGCACCTAAAGTTGTGCATCCAACTTTGGGATCGATTCTGAGATGTGCACACAAATAAATTGGATATTGAGCTCAGAATCAATAATTGGAAGCTAACACCCCTAACATTAAAATTTTTGCTCACATCTGGATGTGCATTATTCTATAAGGCATGACACTTAACTCCCATGGCATGTATCTCAACAGGGGCCATGGCCATGGCATATCGGGGGCATTCTGAAAGTTATACGTGGAATTACAGAATGCTGCCTAACCGTGCCTAACTTTGGTGGCGGCATTTACAACAGGTTTCAGCAGGCATAAGTCCAGTACCCAAAGTTAGACTTTCATTAAATGCCCTGTTAAAGAAATGTTAAGAGCTAATCTAAATTTTGGCACGGGTGGTTCCAGAATAATTCATGTGGTTCCAGAATAATGCATGTGGGGAGGGAATTCCACAACAATGGTGCATTCCCATTATGTCTGAGAAGGCAGGAGAATAGATAATGGTTTGACACTACAGGAGCAAAGCTGACGTGTGTAGAAGTAAGCGTAATTAGAGAATTAGCACAAATTCCAGGTGTATTTGCTTTTAATAAATAATAATAATGCAATATGAAGTTTTACTGTGTCATCGCCCTGGATAGCTTTCTGCATAGAAGTTTCACAAGGTTTGCAGCTCAGTGTATCAATAAGGACAGTTAAGCTTTTTCATTAAGCGCTTTTTACTATTGAAAGCTTCCGACAATTAACTTTGCAGTTGTAAAATGAAAGAGAGTTTCTATGGCAGGGTGAGAGCAAGAAAAATGAAATACTGCATGACCTTGTAAGGAAGAAAGATTCCCTCTGCAGTCTAACAGAAACTGACCGTGGCCAGCCCAAATGCTTGCACTGCTTCGTTGTGACTTTCAAAGTTCACCTCTCCAAAGAGGCCCAGTGGTAGAATCAGAAAGAGAAAGACTTTACAGATTTCACTGACCCACTTTGCATGTCTTATGAGACCTCCCAGGGGGAATATTAACTGAGGAGGTTGGTTGCAAATGTACTGTTAAACTATCTCAACAGTATAGCTTTTCTAGCACCAGTCAGCTCAGCCATATGCTCACCAGCATAAAATGGGCCCCTTGCCCCATTCCGAGCAAAATATCACAGCTGTCACCTTGACAGCGGAGGAAGTTGGAAAGAAACCCTCAGCTTCTGGGCTTCAAAATGCCTGTCTCAGCAGAGGTAAGTGGCAATGACAAGGACCCAAGAGGCTGGAAATCCTGCAGCAAATACATTGAAGACACAATGACCTGGCATATCTGGGCACTGAGCCTGAAAGTCTCTTGTAATCACTGTCTCTGCCTTCAGCTCTCCATCTGAAGGTTGTTATTGATATTCAGCACTTCAACTATGAATTGCCAAAAAGTGATGTAGAAAACAGTATGTTGCAGTTATAACACTGCAGAATGTTTCAGCAGACTACTTTTTTGCCATTCTGCCTAAAGCAACGGTATAAAACTGCTCAAGGTGTCAATACCATGAAGCTGAAGAATAGCTCTTTATACGCTCAAAGTTCATTTGCAGATCCCACATTAAAATGTTCATTAGAAAACTAATTCTGCAATACATTCATTAAGCGTTCAATTTCAACAGAAGATTTATAAGTCTTTGAGTGTAAAGGCCAAGGCCCCCTTTCACCGTAGAAGGTAAAAGGAGTTTTTGTTTTAAATAAGGAAATGGTCATGCGGTCATTAAGTGCAACCTTTTCCTTGAGGAGCCCTTACCACTTCATATTAGGAGCCAGTAAGGGCTCCGGCGCTAACCTGGCGGAAACTGGGCAGCACACAGCAGTGCCCGATTACTGCTGGTTAAGCCCCCAGCACCCCATAAAAATTTCTGAGCACCAGAAATGGTGTGCAGCATATGTCAGAACTACCAGCGGTTTCCTGCAGTAGCCTGGTGGTAGGCCAATTTGCTGTGTACCATTGCCCTACTGCAGCTTTATAAAAGGGCCCTTAAGAAATTTATAATTGCTTTTTTCTTTTCAGTGTTTGGAAGTTTTTCTGCCTGCCCTTTTCTTTATTATTTATTTATTTATTTATTTGTTACATTTGTACCTCACATTTTCCTACCTATTTGCAGGCTCAATGTGGCTTACATAGTGCCGTGAGGCGATAGCCACCTATGGTGAAGAAACAAATATAGATTGAAGTTATTTACAATGAAATAGATATAAACAGACACATCAACGGATCATAAAGAAGGAAGTTATATAATGAATATAAAGTTCAATACAAGTTTGGATTTCTTTGTGTTGTTGGATTTAGGTAATTAAATTGGGTCAGTACGATATGCTCTTCCGAACAGGTAAGTCTTTAGTAATTTCCGGAAGTTGAGGTGGTCGTACGTAGTCCTCGGGTTTTTTGGGAGTACATTCCAGAGTCTTGTGCCTATAAATGAGCTGGATCCATGAATTGATTTATACTTGAGACCTTTGCAACTAGGGTGGCGGAGATTTAAATAAGAACGTGATGATCTGATTGAGTTTCTAATTGGCAGTTCTATATTAGATATTCCCCCTTTAGTGATCTTATTAAGCTATATCTTCAAAACACCATACAGGGAGGGGGAATGTCCAAGATGGCAGACGGTCACATTTCTATTAGCATACCCGTGCAAATGTATGATCACACTTAGAGGGACTAAATATATCTTCTTTACCCCAGAGGAAAAACATCAGGACAAAAAGGGGAATGACCAGAGATGTACCAACCAAGGGATATTTATTAAAAATCACATGAAAAAGCATATATATTCCATAAAGATCTATAAAATCCGTTTAAAATGTAATATCAAGACTCGACGCAGTCCTGAATTTCGGCATGCAATGTGTCCTGCCTCAGGAGTTCCAACTTCAATTGGACTTGTAAATCCTTGTACTGATTAGAAACAGATATAAACACAACACCATCAAACAGCCCTCACACAATATGGGCTGTGGCGGCAAAATGACACCAACTGCTGAAAAGTAAACACAGCTGATGTGCAAACTGACGCCCTGTTTTGCCAGCAAAAAAACAAAAAAAAAAACTCAGAATTGTGGTTTAAATCAATTATTATTATTCAGCAGTGGTAGTGACTTTCAGAATTGGACCAGAGCTTCTTCTATGCAGGTCATCGACCCCAGCAGCTGGACAAATTCCTAAGCTCGCAGGCGAGGCATCCGCAGGAGCAGATGGACTGATTCTGAAGCTTGCCCCGCCATTTGGTAGGGGAGAAAGACAAATCCCGATGCCGTGTCAAACCGGGACCCCCAAAAATACTTGAGAGGGGGTCAGGTGACTTTTGGGTATATTGACCACCCAGCCTAGAGCCTGCAGGACCGCCACCACTCTGGCTGTGGCAAGACGACTCTCGGTTTGCCAGTCTGCTCTGATGAGTCAGTCGTCGAGATAAGGGTGAACTCTGATACCCTCTCGCCTGAGACAGGCAGCTATGACTATCATTACCTTTGGAAAAGGTACGGGGAGCTGTGGCTAGGCCGAAAGACAAGGCCTGAAACTGGAAATGCTTTCCAACACCGCAAAGTGGAGGGAACCCACTTTCAAAGGCCCATCGGGGTCGACCATTGAGCAGAAATAAGCTCTTGGATGGAGTCATGCTCGGAAAGGCCCGAGAAGGCTTCTTAGTACTCGCCATCCTAAGATTAACAGAGGAGGCCTCGCCTTCAGCAGGATCATCAATCGAGAGGGCCTGCAAGGTGTCAGTAATGAGAGCTGGCAGCTTGTCGTTGTGGAAAATCCGGACCGCATTGGGATCATCCAAATCCAGTGGCAACAGGCACCCTCCTCTGGATCATCCGTCCCTGAGGGCCTGCCAGATCCCTCAGACTCTCCACCAGCCCAAGCACGGGGGGGGGGGGGGGGGGGGGAGTATATGCGCCACTTTCAGACGGGGAATTTACCCGCCTATGTTTAGCGTATTTCCAACTCTCGGGGGAGGAAATAACCTCTGAAGTCACCTGCGGGGCATCAACACCCGGAGGTAAGCCAGGATGCAACGCAGTGTCAGACACCTGCGGCAGAGCTCTTTTCAGCATGAAAGCCTTATGCATTAACAGCACAAACTCAGGGGAGAAAAACTCACCCTGACCCTCCGCCTCCGAAATAGGAGAAACGGATGTAGTAGCTCTTCTGGCAGCCTCTAAACAAGGCGTCCCCCTGCACTCAGACTCCTCCACAACCACGAGGGTTGAGGACATGCGGCACTTCCAAATGGCGCTCACTGCCAGCTCCATCTAGCAGGACGAAACATCGCTCGCCATATCTCATACCAGCATGAGCGTTCTAAGGAGCACGTTTTACACAGCCCTGCTGCTGATCTGCATTTATCACAACGGGAGCAGCGCTTAACTCTTCAGCAGCCATCGTCCGACAGGACGGGAATATAGCAATAAAATGGTGGCTTTCGCGCCAAAACGTACCCCGATCGGAACGGCATCTGCGGGACCTCCGGAGGAGCTGGGTACCACTCTCTCCTCAGAGGACCGAGTCCTATGAGCTCCGGTCAAGCTGCACAGAACCAGAATCACTGGGAAAGCCTCAGAACAGCCACGCAGTAAAGCACGCTCTTTTTTTTTTAACGCTGTGAGGAAAGTTGGAGGCAGGCAGCAACAGAGGGACTCCGGGAGGTGGGGGAAAGGGTAAGGCAGGGAAAGGGGAACCTATATGCCTTTAAAGTGGGCACCACCAGCCACAACACCCCTGCTCAACTGGAAAAGCACAGGAGCCACCCCAGGGCAGTCTGAAATCCAGGAGCTGATCAAGCTACGTCCACCACCTGCTGGGAGATAGAGAAATAATGAAGGCAGTTGGGGCTAGCCGTCCTAGAAGCACTATGGTCTTTCAGTGTTCTCTATCTCTACCTGCTGGTAGGCGGATACAACCCATCAGTAATAGATTTATCTGCTGCTAATGACAAGGAAGGGGGGTTCCCCAGAGGTCTGTGCTGGGACCACTGCTTTTTAACATATTTATAAATAATCTAGAGATGGGAATTATTAGCAAGGCAATTAAATTGCTGATAACAAAAGTTATTCAAGTTTTTAAATCACAAGAGGATTGTGAAAATTGCAAGAGAACCTTACGAGACTGGGAATCCTAATGGCAGATGACGTTTAATGTGAGTAAGTGTAAAGTGATGCATGTGGGAAAGAGAAACCTGAACTATAGCTATGTAATTTAAGATTCCACATTAGGAATCACTGCCCAGGAAAAAGATCTAGGTGTTATTGTTGATGATACATTGAAACCTGCTGCCCAGTGTACAGCAGCAGTAAGAAAGCAAATAGAATGTTAGGAATTATTAGGAAAGGAATGGAAAACAAAACTGAGAACATATAATGCCTTTGTATATATCCTCACATTCTGGGTGCAATTCTGGTCACTGCATCTCAAAAAATGATAGCAGAATTAGAAAAGCTACAGAAAAGGGCAACAAAATGGTAAAAGGGATGGATGCCTTTCCCTATGAGGAAAGGACTACAGCGGCTAGGGTTCTTCAGCTTGTCAGCATGGAGAAGAAATGGCTGATGGGAGATATGATAGAGGTCTATAAAATACTGGAATGAAGTGGAACAGGTAGATGTGAATCACTTGTGTGCCATTTTCAAATATATTAGAACCAAGGGACATGCAATGAAGTTACTAAGCAGTAAATTTAAAACAAACTGGAGAAAGTATTTCTTCACTCAATGTACAATTAACTCTGGAATTCTTTGCAGAGAATGTGGCCCACCAAGGACAGAGAAGGTGCATCATATATGTAAATCACTTTGATTATATCACAGAAAGGCAATATATCAAACACATGAACTTTCCCCCTCTCCCCGACCCTGGAATAGGAGATAAATTTGGGCTATAACAACAGCACACAATATAGAGAATAGGGTAATAATTCGCACAAGATCGCATCTTCATTAGCGTCTCATTACACATGTTAGCATGTACCTAGATTTTATGGTTTACACCTGCCACTGAGGTGTTAACATGCAAGATAATTGACTGCAACCTTATGTGAATCACCCTTTTGGTGAAGTTGCTACTGTTGTTGTCTATTACCATTTCTTTGCTGATCAGAACTAGACTTCTGGACAAAGAAGCATTTGTAGGCCTGTATCTCCAACATGAAGAGAAATTCACAAGGTTTGAAAACCCGATGCACCATTTATCTTGGATGTGCTTCTATATCTACCTTATGTAACACTAATTAATAAGAGATTTTAAAAAAGATACTATCTAGAGTAGCTTGACCTAATTACTATCTTCAGGAATGGAAAAATTGTATTTTAGTTCTAACAAATATCACTGCAATTGATGGGAAATAATGTACATTATTTTAGAGAACTTTGCACATTCTTTTTAATATATCTCTTTCGCGAAGGGATACACTGCAATCCTTACTACCCCATCTTCTTTTATGTTCTACACACACTTGAAGCCAGGGCACAATACAGATTAACAATGAGGATCAAAACATTTCCTTTTTATCATAATTACTAAGAAAATCAATTTGGATTACTGTGAGGCTAGATTGGTCTCACCCAACACGATAGCTAATTAAAAACAACTTTCATCTGACATCTTCTTTGAAGAATTTAATTGAAAACAATTAAACATGCATGGCTTTCTTATTAAAGATTTATAACCTGAAAACTGGCTGAGATAAAAGTGAAACCAATTCAAGAGACCCCTCATTCCTTCTTTAAACACCTAAATGACCTCGGTCTAGTACAGTTCGTAGACATTATCTTCATATGCCCCAATTAACTGGTATATTGGATATACTTCAAGATAAAGATGCAGGGAGGGAAGAATTATAGTTTAGCTAAAGAACAACATGCATCAAAGAAACAACTCTGAAATTTTGGGAGAAGAAGAATGAGGATTTTGAAGGATATTATTACTATACGGGAAGCCCATTTTGCATAGGATGTTGAAACAGGAAGTGGGACATCTAGATCGGAATGTTCACAGTTCCCCCAGTATTTTACAAAAGGCAATTCTGAATGCAGAGCCTTTTGTAAAGTACATATAAGTGTGACGGGAAATACATATGTATTTGTCAGCATATTAGAAGGTGAATTCTTTACATGGCGCTGAAAAAAATGGCTCCTCTCAGGAGCTATCCAGTGGTACGAAGAAAAGATTGACCCATTTGAAGTCTTTGAGAATGGAGAGTGACTCCACTGATCTAGTGGCTGCCTACCCAAGACTTTATCTCTCACTCATCTTTTCATTTGCCAAAATGGCAGCAAGATCCCCTTTCAACTTTTTATGTAGATGTCTTTACTTTTGCCTATTTTCTTCCTGTTTTCCTCTTTTGTCAATGTTTCACTTACAGTTTGAACCAGCAAATCTCTCTGGAAATCCAGCTCATTTGGAATCCATTCCAACACACTCTAGTCCAGTCATTGTAGCAACAGTTGAGACATGCCGTTTCCCTGCTCATACTGGGCTAGTATTTGTCTCCTTTTCTGTCTGCCTCTTTTATATTCTTCTAAAGGGGAATAGAAACCAGTGAAGTTTGATTTACTGCTGGCAAAGATTTAGATGATCTGACCCTATTAGGGATGTGCAATCATTAGCACACATTCAGTCCATTAGCACTCCTTAACCCGGGATTCTATATATCACACCTCGATTTCCACATGGAAATTGAAGAGTATTCTATAACAATGCCACATAACTTAATTAGTAACAAGCTAATCATTGGTAATTATCAGGCTCATTTTTGAAAGAGAAGGGCGCCCATCTTTTGAAACAAATACCATAATGTATCATGTATATATGCACATGGTATGTATGTATATATATATATCTATATACCATGAACTGTTCCATGTATATTATGTTCCATGTTACCATATAGGTATGCACCTTAACGTAATACCATATGTTATACTGTTACCCGGAAAATGGCGACCGCCATTACGGCAAATGTAAGCCACATTGAGCCTGCAAACTGGTGGGAAAATGTGGGATACAATGCTACAAATAATAAATAAATAAAAATAAATAAGATGGGCATCCTTCTCCCTAGGGCCGTCCAAATCGGTATAATGGAAAGCCGGTTTGGACGTACCAACTGCTTTCTGTCGCAGGGACGGCCAAAGTTCAAGGGGGTGTATCGGAGGTGTAGCAAGGCGGGACTTGGGCATGCCTAACACATGGACATCCTTGACCCATAATAGAAAAAAGGGTGTCCCTGACGAGCACTTGGACGACTTTACCTAGTGTGAAAGATCCTGCCCTCCGCACGAGGGTCTTCGGGATCTTGCCTCCACCCTGGCCACTCAGCCTCTCGGCTCCCTGCAGTCCACAGGGCAGGGCTCAAAGAAACTAAACTCCAAAAAGGTAAAGTCACCAAGCTCCTTTATTGTCAGGGCTTCACAGTTCAGTAACTTTCAAAAGGAATCCTGCAGCCCTTCAAAACAGTTGCTCCTGTTTTCCTCTCAGGCCCAGGTACAGCAGAAACACAACCCCGTCCCCTTCCAGCTGCTGCACAAATCAGTTGGAGTCAAATTAACAGTCCCCACAGATAGGTTCCTCTGTAGTCCAACTTCACACCCCAAAAGAATCCCTGTATCTTGTCCACCCTCACGGGTTTCTGCAAACAGTTTCAACCACACAGTTCTGTGGGCCTCAGTCCACAAAAGGAAAAAAAAAACACTGTAGCTTACTTTCCCCTCCCCCACACAAAAGAAGGTTTGTTTTCCCAACAGTTCAAAATCCACAGTGCTTAATGGCTTAGCACTCAGTTCAGACACACAGTCTCTTCAAAGAACACAGCCTGAACTCCTTTGGGAAAGAGGAAAAGATCCCCCCCCTTTCTGGGTCACTCTATTACTTCACTGACCCTCCTCCCACATGACCTTTCCCCTTTCCACTTTCAGCCCAGCTCTGACACCAAGAGTTCACCTGGTTTTTCAGTTTAGCTTTCAAGGCATGAGCAAGGTCCATGGGGTTCCTCAGAGCCTGCCTCCTGCTCCTTCTCTCCAGCAGCCTGCCAGTCCATGGGCTCATTCTCCTCTACTCTGGGCAGCTGTTCCTCTTTTACTTGAATACCCTCCAGGTGCCCCTCCCCTGCCTTGTTAGAGCTCTCCCCTCTGGCCTGATGGGGAAGATAATCTCTGTAGCAGGGTTTGCCCCGGGGTTGCTGGGAAATGTAGTCTCTGCCTCTCCTCCATTTTACAGGGGTCACTAACCTTTCTCTGCTCTCTCTCGAGGGATAATGGGTAATGTAGTCCTTCTCCTCCCCCCTTGCATAGGGGCATACTACTTCTCCTCTCGCTCTCTGTGGCTGGAATGGGAGCAAGACTCTGTTCGGCCTTCTTCTGCTCTTGAGCCTCCTCACTTCTTCCCCTCCACTCCATCTCATCCACCCCCAGGGTCCTCTCCTTCACACTAGTCCATGTTTTTCTTACGATCAAGGCACAAACGGTGCCCAAAATGACTAGATGACCACCAGAGAGAATCAGGGATGACCTCCCCTTATTCCCCAGTGGTCACTAACCCCGTCCCACCCTCAAAAAATGTCTTTCAAAATATTTTTTGCCAGGCCTCTATGCCAGCCTCAGATGTCATATTCAGGTCCCATCACAGCAATATGCAGGTCCCTGGAGCAGTTTAGTGGGTGCAGTGCATTTTAGACAGGCGACCCAGGCCCATCTCCCCACCTGTTATGTGTTGTGGAGGAAACAGCGAGCCCTCCAAAACCCACCACAAACCACTCTACCCCATCTAGGTGCCCCCCTTCACCTGTAAGGGCTATGGTAGTGGTGTACAGTTGGGAGTAATGGGTTTTAGGGGGGTTTGGGGGACTCAGCAGACAGGTAAGGGAGCTATGTTCCTGGGAGCATTTTATGAAGTCCACTGTAGAGCTCCCATAGGGTGTCCGGTTGGGTGTCCTGGCATGTGAGGTGTACCAGTGCACTACAAATGCTGGTTCTTCCCATGACCAAAGGGCTTGCATTTGGTCGTTTTCTGAGATGGGCGTCTTGGTTTCCATTATCTCCGAAAATCAGAAACGACCAAGTCTAGGACGACCATCTCTAAGGATGATCTAATTTCAAGATTTGAGCGTCCCTAAACCGTATTATTGAAACGAAAGATGGACGTCCATCTTGTTTCGATAATATGGGTTTCAACACCCCTTCATTGGGACGTTTTGCAAGGATGTCCTCACCAAACTTGGGCGTCCCTTTCGATTATGCCCCTCTATATGTTAACAATCAATTGTCAGCACAAATTGTCATTAATTAGAATTTATGCACACTACTTGCTAAGTGTACTCTGTAACGTGGTGCGCGTAAATTCTAAGTCGCATAGTTGAAAAAGTGGGCATGGTTATGGGAGTGGAATGGGTGGTTCATGGGCGTTTCTAAAATTTATATGCGTTGGTATAGACTACACCCGCTCCGCACCTAATTTGGGTGTCAGGATTTACACCAGCTTTTAATTTAGTCGCACAGAGCAATACTCTGCGTATTCTATAACGTTCGCCTAAATTAAAGCATACTTTATAGACTACGCTATGATTTCTGTGTAGAAATCAAGGCACGACATATAGAGTCTAGCCCTAAATGGATAATTTTGTTATCAACTAGTTTTTTGCTGGTGCTTTCATCCTCTGGTCTGGATCAGCCACAACCTTCAAGGATGTTAGCAGAGTCAATGCTCAGAACAGATTTTCATCATCCTTCAATGATTTTCAAATTTCATCTCTCCCTTAGTTTTTGTTGTTTCACTCATTGCTTTCTCAAGTTCAAAACTGTCATGGGTGCAGGTGACTGTCAACACTCGAGCGACATAGGGATCTTTTGTTAATGCACAACGCAGTTTTGGAGCACTCTTTGCCTTGACTTTGCTACCAGTTAGGGAACACTGTGTTTTGCATTTGTCTGAAGATGTCTTTTGCTTGGGGATGTGCATAGGGAAAATATATTCCATTCATTTTCCATTTCTTTGACCTCCTTTGATAATCAGCTTAATGTGTATTAAATTAATTTAGCATGACAAAGCAAATGCATACTCATGAATTCACATTTCCATCTACTAGTACTGTTGAATGTGGCTCAAATTGTTACTGGCACATGAATTATACCATTTACTACAAAAGTGGATGAGATTTTCATCTTCCTCTAAGTCTGTTTTAACCTTAAGTTCATAACTGGGAACCCACTGGCAAACTCAGATATTCTGGGCTTGAAAGCATATATACAACATCATGATTTCTAAGTCTGATCTAAAGCTGAAGAAACACAGCCCCCTCAATTGAAATTACCATGAGGAGACTGTGAAGAATGATAGGGTCACAGAAGGTGTATGATAAGAGGAAGACTTGCAGAGGTTCAGTCACATGTTAAAAATATGTGTGGAAATAGTTCAAAATCAAGCAACTACCCTGCAGAATGGAAGAAACAAAAATGGAAAACCTTGAAAGTAAAACACTGGAGGCAAGGAAGCCGATATTCAGACCACAGATGTTAACCCGGCTAACTCTCACGGTCAGCGCTAAACCTGGATATTCAATGCCGGGCCATTTCCAGTAACCGGCATTGAATATCTAGTTAATTTTTGGGCAGTTTGAACATAACCAGCTATGCTGATATTCAAGACCTTAGATGGTTTATGTTCACCACAGCCAATATAGTTGCTAAAGTGGTGCGGAAAATCAACAGATAGCTGGTTATTTTGGCGATATAAGTGGCTAGCTGCTATCTGGTGAAATTCAGCGGGAGTTAGCCGGCTGTCTCTACTGAATATCGCCAGATAGCCAGTTATGAGGCACTTTAAATGGCCGGGTGCTGATCCTGCTGGTTAAACGCTTCTGACTATCGCGTAAGAAGGACATTAACCATCCCTGGATTCTATATATGCAACAACCCAAGATGCGCACCCAACTAAATTGGTTAATAAGCCAATTAGTGCCATAATTGGATGATAATGGCACTAATTGGCATTTGCACATTGCATTTTCTACATGCTATTTTTATAACGTGTGCCCAATTTCAGAGTGTGCAACAGAAAAGGGGCACGACCATGGAAGTGCATGGACAGGTCAAAGGGTGTTCCTAATATTTGTGCATTCTGTTGTAGAGTATCAGGGATGTGCACCCAAATTAGGCGCACATCTCTGGTATGTTATGTAAGAACATAAGCATTGCCATACTGGGACACATTGAAGATCCATCAAGTCCAGTATCCTTTTTCCAACAGTGGCCAATCCAGATCACAAGTACCTGGCAAGATTCCAGAACAGTAAAAGTGATTTTATGCTGCTTATCCTAGAATATGCAGTGGATTTTCCCACAAGTCCATCTTAATAATGGCAAAAATGTACACTAACCATTGACATGGTTTTTAAGCAGCTGCACCTAAATGTTACTTATGCTAGTATTGCCCTCACATAGTGAATCAACTTACTATAATAGATTTGATTTTCTCCTTCACCTATGTGTAGACTTCAGGTTTAGAAGATTAAAGTCACAAAAGGACCACACAAACAAAAGTGAAGATAAGAATTAAGGAAGACAATTGAGCTTCTGCAATTCAAACCCTCCCCTGCTTCCCCTGTCTACACTCCTATTTGATCTTTTTCCTCTGTTCCTCTTTTTTCTTCCATTTCCCTCTCTTTGCAACAAACAGAAGGAACACAAACTCCCACAGTACTCAAAGAGAAGCAGGGAAAGGTGGAAGAGTTCCAGGAAATCAGTCTAAGAAAAGGAAGTCCAAAGCTTCTAAAAATCCTTTATTCTACAACAATTTGCCAAATGTGTATACAGTCTTGATCCATCAAATGCGTGTACATGCTTGTACAGTCATGACCCTACAGGAGTCGTGTTTCAGTATAAAAGCCTTCCTCAGGGGTCTTCCACAAACACTTGAAGGGAAACAAATAAATTGGAGAGTATTGCTCCTAGCATCAGATAGTTGAATTCTGATGCACCAAAGAACAAATAGGGTTCGTTCTCGCAGGATGCCAAACCATTTCAAAACAAAATGACTCATGTAGGGTCAGGACTATACACACAGTTGATGGGTCAAAACTGTATATGCATTTGGCAAATTGTAGGATTTTTAGAAGCTTTGGACTTCTCTTTCTTTGACTGATTTCCTAGAACATGACTCTTCTATCTTTTCCTGCTCCTCTTTTCTCTGCAGTCAGCTCCTTGACCCCATATTCATCTCTTCTCCCTTGTCACTTTCCATCCCTTCCCCTTTTGGTGCTTCTATCCACTCTTCATATCTCCTTCTCTTCTCCTTGTCTTATCTATCATTTTCCCAATTTCTTCTTCTTCCTAAATTAGACTTTTATCCTCATGCTCTGAAGTTCATTTTCATAGGAACTATTCTCCTACTGCCATCTCTTTGCATTCCTCTCAACAATGTAACATAATAATTTGCTCCTCCAACATTCCAATGAGGTTACCTGCGTTCGTAACCATCGCCTGACGTCGCAGCTTCAGCCCTTCCTCCACACGCACCAACATCTCCACCCAGGGCCGCCAAGAGACTGGCCCGGGCCTGGGGCAATGCCCCTTCCCTGCCGCCCTCGCTGCCACGCCCCCCCCCCCCCGAGGTCGCCGCCGCTCACCCACCTCCACCTGCCCAGCCACTTTCCCTCCAGGCCTGCCCACCCAGCACAGACCTGCCAAGTCTACCGTGAAACACGTGGTGCCAGCTCCCATTTCTGGCCACTGCTGCTTCTCCTGTTGAGCAGCAGCATCTGCTACAAAAACAAAAAGACCTAATTAAACCACCAAAAATGTTTTTAAAAAGCAAGCGCGGCACTGCAGGCAGCCATCAGGCTCTGCATCCACTCCTCTCACTTCTCACGTCACTGCCCCTGGAGCAGAACTCCGGAGGAGCGCAGCGATGTGAGAGGTGAGAGGAGCAGCTGCAGAGCCGACAGCCAATGCCTGATGGCTGCCTGCGGTGCAACGTTTGCTTTTTAAAAACATTTCGGGTGGTTTAAATAGATCTTTTTGTTTTGCAGCAGACGCTGCTGCTCAACAGGAAAAGCAGCAGTGGCCAGAAATGGGAGCTGGTGCCACATGTTTCATGGGAGACTGGCAGCAGTGTTGCCAGATGGGCAGTTTTCCCGCCCCAATTGGGGCTCCTTTCCGCGACCCGCTGCAGCTTTTTCACACCGCGTGCGGGTTGCAGGATTTTGGGTGGCTTTCTTGTTGCCCCACTGGTGGTTTTTTTTTCGCCTGCTGTGGTTTTTTTTTCCCGCGGCCATTGCCGTGGGTTGGCTAGTTTTCCCACAGCCGTGGCCAGTAGAAAGCCCCAGGAGGCGGGCTTAATGATGTCATTGTATGCAAATGACCTCATTAATATTTATTAATGATGTCATTCACATGCAAATTGACTTTGTGCAGTTTGGGGCTGACTGTTGGGCGGTGACAAATTTTTGTCCATCTGGCAACACTGCTTGGCAGGCCTGTGTTGGGTGGGCAGGCATGGATGGAAAGAAGGGCTAGAGAGAGAGACACTGGATGGAAGAATCAGGAGAGGGGGGTAGAAGGATGGAAGGATGGGGAGAGAAAGAGGAACAACAGATGGACGGATGCGGAGAGAAAGACACGATGAAGGATGGAGAGAGAAAAGGGGAGATGGATGAATGGATGTGGAGAGATGAAGGGGAGAGACTGAAAGGATGTGGAGAGAGAAGGGACACTGAACAGAAAAGGGTAGAGAGATAGAGAGACACTGGATAGAAGGAGGGGGAGAGAGACATTAGATGGAAGGATCAGGAGAGAGGGTAAATGGGTGGAAGGATGGGGAGAGAAAGAGGGAAGATGCTGGATGGAAGGGTAGGGAGAAAGAGGAGACACTGGATGGAAGGATGCAGAAAGAAAGAGGGGAGACATTGGAAGGATGGGGAGAGAAAGAGGGGAGACACTGGAAGGATGGGGAGAGAAAGAGGAGAGCTGCTGGATGGGAAAGGGGAGTAGAGAAAGACTGGAGAATAACAGGAAGGGACATGGGGAGAACAAGGGTGAGAAAAAGATGAAAAGCCATAGGTAGATGAAGGAAAAATAAGGAAATTAAACTCTGCCTCCTCTCGGCAGCTCCACCCCCTCCTAGTTCAGCAGTACCCTCCCAGGGGGGAGGGGAGGGGTCCTGAGACCAGAGAGGGGGGAGGGGTCCTGAGACCAGAGGGGAGGGGGTCCAGTGACCTGAGAGTGAGGGAGAGGGGAGGAGAGGGAGAGGGAGGGGGGGGGGGTCCTGAGACCAGAGAGGGAGAGGGGAGGTATCTCTGTCACACACACACTCTCTCTCTCTCTCTCTCTCTCTCTCTCTCTCTCTCTCTCTCTCTCTCACAGTCAGCGTCTTTCTCTCTCTCATTCTCACACACTGTCTCTCACACACTCTATGTCTCACACTGTATTATATTCACTCTCTATGTGTCACACAGTCACTCTCGAACACTCTCTCAATCTCATACACTCTCTCGGACTCACAGAGTCTGTGTATCGTACATATACTCTCACACTCTATCTGTCTCACACACACTCTCACACACTCTCTCTCTCACACACACTGTATTTGTGTGAAACACACTCTCTCACACTCACTGTGGCTCACATACGCACTTGCACACACTCTCATTCTCACACACACACTCTCTTATAGACACACTCGCACCCACACTCACTCTCTGTCACACACACACTCGCACATTCACTCTCTGTCTCTCACACAGTCACTCTCACACACACACTCTCTCAAACATACACAGTCCGAGGAAAACCTTGCTAGCACACGTTTCATTTGTGTCAGAAACGGGCCTTTTTTTTTACTATATATACACAGAAAGCAATATTTCTTCAAAATCTCCCAAGTGTAATAATAGACTTCGAAAGGTGCCTGGATTTGTAAAGTTATTTAATTACTTTCCTTGCAAAAAATTGCATCTATGAGGGTCAATATGATATGGCATTTTGAATTAGAACTAAATGCATGATTTCATCTATTCAATATTAAAAAGATTATTAAAGACATCATAGGCATCAGCAGGCCGGAGATAAGCGATGTTTATCTTTTGTTTTCAAAGGTCATATGCTTTCTCACTGTTTTTTTCTCGTCTCTATTGTAATTTCCACAGCAAGAAAGGCTTGACACATTGGTGCCTCTTCTTATAAAAATGTCTTGTCTTCTGGATTAATCTTTTTTTGAATGAATTTAAAGACCTTCTCTGAAACATTCTACTACAATTCAGGATGAGTTTTATGAAGTGATGGTTTTGAAAGTGCTCTTGTAGGCTGTATAATATAATTATTTATTTAAAAACAGTATAGCTCATACTATCTTTCAATCTTGGCAGGTTTGAAATAAACATAGGCAATTCACAAGCAAATACATGTAACACATACATAACATATATTATAACATTAAACAAAACACATTAAAAAATTAAAAGGACAGCAAAAAGACATAATCTTCATGTCTGAAGAATCTCCCACCCCTCTGTCATTCACCCCACCCTATATCGTGACCTTCAGAAAAACTACTTAACAGTGGCGTTCCTAGGGTGGCTGACACCCGGGGCGGATCGCCGATGCGCCCCCCCGGTGCAGCGCGACACCTCCCCCGGCAAAAGGACGGACATCTCC
Organism: Microcaecilia unicolor; assembly: GCF_901765095.1. Lineage (NCBI taxonomy): Eukaryota > Metazoa > Chordata > Amphibia > Gymnophiona > Siphonopidae > Microcaecilia > Microcaecilia unicolor. Next base: position 606,817,076 of record NC_044031.1, on the reverse strand, counting down.
CCCCGGCAAAAGGACACCCCCCCCCCAGGTGCAGCGCGATCCCCCACCCCCGGCAAAAGGACAGACACCTCCCCCTGGTGAAAGGACACCCCCCCCCCCCGGTGCACTTTTACCTGCTGGGGGGGGTGCCGCGCGCCTTTCGGCTTCGCTCGTTCCCTGCTCCCTCTGCCCCGGAACAGGAAGTAACCTGTTCCGGGGCAGAGGGAGCAGGGAACGAGCGTTGCCGACAGATGCGCGGCACCCCCCCCCCCAGCGGCGTGCACCCGGGGCGGACCGCATCCACCGCCCCCCCCCCCCTTGATACGCCACTGCTACTTAACTTCCCTAATATAATAGGCTGCTTATAAGCACTGTTCGCTCTAAACTTTGCGGGTGTCCTCCAACTGCATTGCTACCAATATTGCTTCAATATTGTGTTTTTAACAGTAGGGACAGGCAGGTTCCCTGGAGTCCTGCAGAGCTTGTCTATCCTTCACTAGTGAAAGTGTGAAACAGCGCCCCTCACTGGCAGGACTGTAGGAGGAGGACTGATGCTCAGCTTAGAGGAGACAGTGCTTATAAGTAAAGATGAAGGGGTCCTTTTACTAAGGTGCGCTGAAAAATGACTGCGGTTGTGTAGACGTGGGTTTTAGACGTGCACTCCATTTTTTAGCGCGCCTGTAAAAAGCCCTTTTTTTTAACTTTTGCCAAAAATGGACTTGCGACAAAATCAAAATTGCCACGCGTCCATTTTGAGTCTGCGACCTTACCACCAGCCATTGACCTAGCGGTAAAGTCTCATGCGGTAACCAGGCGGTAATGACCTACGTGCACCAAATGCCACTTCATGTGCGCCCAATAGGCGCGTCCAAAACTTTTCATCCGTGCGTATCGGACGCACACCAAAATGAAATTACCTCAACAGCTATGTGGTAGCCAGGCAGTAGCTCTATTTGGCATGCATTGGGCATGAATAGAGCCTTATGCAGCTTAGTAAAAGGGCTCCCCAAGTAAAGAGTTATTTCAAGCCTATTTATAAAGATTAATAGCAGCCAATAGGGTCTTTTTACTATACTGCGGAAGTGTTTGCATTCACAGCACATTTTAATGCAAAATTTAATGTGTGGTAAGTGCAGGGGGGTGTGCCCTGAATCTGCCCTGCATTTTGGGGTAGTTTCATTAAATAACGCCCAGACTCCTGGGATGATACAAAATAAATGTGAATTCTACAATGGCAGTTCTGTGCAGAACTGTAATGATAGAATACTAGCTTAAGTCATTTTCATGCCTAACTTTAGGTTTCAGCACTCATGCCTGCCAAATGCTGGTGTAAATACAGGCAACTATCTACTGTCCAGGGCCAGTGGTAGGGTCTCTGCACCCCCCTGCAAACTACCAGTTGCCAGGCCCACCCTTCCGATCCAGTATCTCCCTTCTCTCTTCTCCCTCCCCCATTCTCCCCCCCTCCCCTTTTTTCAAGCCGATTATTTCTTCCACTTCACCCCCCCCCACCTTCATTCCGGCATTTCCTCTCTTTGAAACCTTACCCCCCCCCCCCCCCCCCCCCCGGTGTCTCCCTCACCTGCGCAGTCTAATTACAAATGTTTTTTTTCTAAGCAGAGGGTTTCCATAGTGGAAGAGAGTCAAGCATGCTGCCTTCAGCCTCCTCGGCACTCTCCCTCTGCCACAGCAGGGCCGCCGAGAGGGGGGTAGAGGGGACAAAATTCTCTGGGCCCGGGCCTCCAAGGGGGGCCCGGCACCGGGGTCAGGCTGCCAGCGCTGCAGTCCCCGGTCTCACTTGCCTGCCCTCGGCTCTGTCTGCCACCGGGCCCCCTACATTAAAATCGGCAGCACCTCAGCTCCATTTGGAAAGGCAGATCGCTTCCCTTAGGGCCCTCCCTGTGTCCCGCCCTCGTGGAAACCAGAAGTTACATCAGACGAGGGCGGGACACAGTGAGGGAAGGCATGAAGGGAGGTGATCTGCCTTTCCAAACGGAGCTGAGGCGTTGCCAATTTTAATGCAGGGGGCCCGGTGGCGGACGGAGCCAAGGGCAGGCAGGTGAGACCGGGGACTGTGGTGGCAGCGGGGGGGGGGGAGGGGGGGAGGGGGGCAAGGGCGTAGGTGGGGGGCAGCCTTGCCCCGGGCCCGGTTTAGTATCTCGGTGGCCCTGTGCCACAGTTCACCTACAAGTTCCTGTTTGCACCTGGGTGGACCAAGGCAGCAGAGGGAGAGTGCCAAGGAGGCCGAAGGCAGCATGTTTAGAACATAAGAACATTAGAGTAGCCATACTGGGTCAGACCAATGGTCCATCTAACCCACTATCATGTTTCAAACAATGACCATGCCAGGTCATAAGTACCTGGCAGAAACCCAAATTGTGGCAACATTCCATGCTATAAATCCCAGGGCAAGCAGTTGCTTCCCCCTGTCTGTCTCAATAGCAGACTATGAACTTTTCCTACAGGAATTTGTCCAAACCTTTTTTAAACCCAGATACACTAGCCCTGTTACTACATCCTCTGGCAAAGAGTTCCAGAGCTTAACTATTCATTGAGTGAAAAAAAAATATTTCCTCCTATTTGTTTTAAAAGTACTTCCATGTAACTTCCTTGAGTGTCCCCTCATCCGTCTCTTGGAAAGAGTAAAAAATCGATTTACTTCTACTCGTTCTACACCACTCAGGATTTTGTAGACCTCAATCATATCTCCCATCCGTTTCTTTTCCAAGCTAAAGAGCCCTAACCTCTTTAGCCTTTCCTCGTGTGGGAGGAGTTCCATCCCCTTTATCATTTTCATTGCTCTTCTTTGCAACTTTTGTGCTAATTGGGTTTCTGCCAGGTACTTGTGACCTGTTTTGGCCACCGTTTAGAAAACAGGATATTGGGCTATATGGACCATTGGTCTGACCTAATATGGCTACTCTTATGTTCTTATGTTCTAAGTCTGTCCAGGCTAGAATAAAAGTTCTGAACCCCCAAATTTACTTAAACATGGATTCTTCAGGCAAAAATATGACACAAGGTAGCAGTTGACAGAGAAATAATGTCAATCACTATGATAGGTTTCTTTATAAATTCTCTTTAATAGAAGTACCTAGTAAAAGTCCTTTATGGATTTATTCTTTCTGGGATCTCCTCTCTCCAGAGGGAATGCTTAACTGTTTCTTCAGGGTTTTCTGAACCTTTAAGTGAAAAAAGTTCTTAGTAAGTTTTTCCTTTCCCCATGGGAACTCAGCTAACTAAGTTCTTTATCCTTGTGGGTTTCCCTGGGACTCTTCTCTTGTCCCCTCTTGATCCTTCAATCTTGTTCTTTCAACACTTATCTGCTTTTCTTCTTGGAAGGATGTGGTGGTAGGCTGGTTCCCTGTTCCAGCTATCTTCTGTGACAAGTGTAGTAGTTTATAAGTTCTGTTACTGTTCTCTGTTCATTCTCTCTCTGGGTGCAGTCACGGTGTTAGCCAGGGATCCTCGCCCCCTTACAATAGTGGTGCAATAGGAAGTAGAAGCCAGAAACCCTTAGAAAATGAGCCCCTTAATGTGGTCTCCAAGATTCTGTTTACTGGTTTTATTCTTCTTTTCATCACTAGATGGTAGACATTTCCAAATGAGATTTTAGGCACTTGCCTCTGATTGATCTAACTCTTGTATTGCTGGTGCCTGTCACAAATAAGGCTAATATACAAATGAAATTGTTGGAGAAGTAAATTTTCTTGGACAGATTCTTGATCTTTTTTCCCATTTTTCAAGCTTTCTTTGGTTTGCTTCACAGATTCATGTTTATTTATTTATTTTTACTCAAATTAGAACACTATAAAACACACAGGGCCAGCTCAAGGGATAGTAGTGCCCTAAGCCAATTTTTTTGGAGGCGCCCCCCCCCCCCTCAAGCACATCGCTTCTGGTACCCCCTCCCTCCTCTTGACTACAGGTTCAGCATCTCTCCCCTCACCCACCCCAGTCCAATTTCTCCCTCTCCCTCTGTCCGGCACTGCTCCCTCACCTCTCTCACTCTCCTGCAGTCCTATAAAGTTTATGTCGGTCGCCAATGGCAGCAGCAGCAGCAACATGAGACGCTACCTTTGGCTAGCCCCTGGGTCTTCCCTCTGCTGCATCCTGTCCACAGGAAATTGCTTGAGAGGAGGGAAGACCCAGTACAGTGCTGTGTACATCAAGTAGCGCTATAGAAATGATTAGTAGTAGAAGTAGTAGTAGGGGGCTGACCAAAGGTAGCCTCTCATGCTGCTGCTGCCACTGGCAACCGATGTAAACTTTACAGGACTGTGGGGTAGAGAGAGAGTTGAGGGAGTCGTGCCGGACCCATGTGGAGGGGGAACAGAGAAGGGGAGAGACCGGACCTAGGGAGGAGGGGGAAGAACTTGAACAATTTCACTCAAAATGAAGTTTGCCGGAAACCAGAGGCAGCCCAATAATGGACCTAGTGATGCAAAGAAAATCAGATCGATGTCTCTAAAAAGTAACTATATAAAGTAACTAGACATTATCTGGCCGATATTCAAAACCATTTAACCAGCCAGGAATGGCACCTGGCCAGTTAAGTGGTACATAACTGACTATCTGCCAATATTCAGTGGGAGATAGCTGGATGTCTCCAGCTGAATATTCCAAGTTAATGCTTAGCAGATAACTGGTTATATCATGCGATACTATCCACTGATTCTCAGTGCTTTGCCGGCTAACTTTGGCAACCAAATCTGCCCGTATCAATAGCAGGTCTATCTTTGGCGGCTATGAACTTAGCTGGCCAGTGCTGAATATTGACTTGCCCGTATATTTTTTGTGGCAAAAACAAACCGGACATTCAATGCCGGACACCAGAAATGGCCCAGCACTGAATATCCAGCATCCCCGCCATCCATGGGAGCTGGCCGGGCTAACTTGTGTGGTCTGAATATCAGCCCCTATATTACTCATTGTTGAAAAATGTAATATATTAGTTATTTCATTGCATTTGCATTATAGTTACTTATTACTTTTAAAAGTAAAATATTATCTGTAATATTTTACTTACTAATATATTACTGCCCAACAACAGCCTTTGTACTTACTCCATGTTAATATATGCATTTAATATGCAATAAATGCAAAACCTTGCCACACTTTAGTAGACAAGCCCCTAATTTTTTAAGGCATGGTAATGAACCAAATGCATGTTTAATAAAGCACATCCCTAGAAATTTCCTGTAGTATCAGTCTCCCGGTTCTATTTGTGATAAGAAGAGGCACACTAGGTACATTTCTCCTTAAGGAACTCTTTGTGATTACTTAATACTCATGGTTGCGTGCTCATAAATGATTGTTCTATCCTACCCTTTAACATGCCATACCATATGTTGAATGAGGAGCACTATAGTCATGTCCTATAGTTTAGTTAAGGATGTTATTAGCTCTGTATATCCATTGTTCTTCTGAGATGAAAGAGACAAAATTAAGGCTGGAGTGAGCCTTTGGAGAATTACAAGTAATAGCCAGCAAAAGCTCTTGCCTGTGTTTTCTAATGGCTTGTTTTCATCAATTTCAAGACAAGCACAACTATACAGAGTATTTGTGGCAAAGAAGTAATTCATTCTCAAGGTCAGCAGATATATATATTGGCAGACCTCTTGCAATGCACATTACAAAGGAGAAAAAAATGAATCTAACCCAGCTACTCAGATGTAAAGGAATTAAATAAATTTGGAGATTCCCTTTTACTTTTGACCATTAATTGGCAATGAAAGTCTTATTAGGTATCTGAAATAGAGGACTGTATATCATGGATGGAGAAGCTAGAGAGAAAGAACTTCTCTGACACTAGACAAAACAATACCAAAGGAGACAATGGCTGGAAAGTAAATACCCCTAAAAGGCAGGAAACCTCAAAAGATTGAGGACCAGTGATGGATAATATCATTGCAACACAAGAAGCTAATATGGATGTGATTGCACCTTCATGTCCTAGAAGAAGACAGAGACTTGATTTACTCTTGGTTAAGAACATAAGAACATAAGCATTGCGATACTGGAACAGATCGAAGGTCCATTAAACCCATTATATTGTTTCCAACAGTGGTCAATCCAGGTCACAAGGCAAGATCCAAGAACAGCAAAACAGATTTTATGCTGCTTATCCTAGAATATGCAGTGGATTTTCCCAAGTCCATCTTAATAATGGTTTATAGACTTTTCTTTTAGGAAATTAGCCAAACCTTTTTTTAAACCCTGCTAAGCTAACTACTTTTATCACATTCTCTGACAAAAAATTCCAGCGTTTAATTACTCATTGAGGGGCCCTTTTATAGAGCGGTAGTAAGCCCAACACGGGCTTACCGCTCACCCTTCTGGGACTACCACCGGCCCAATGCGGCTGACAGCGGTAGTCCTGCCCCAAGCACATGGCATTTCCAGGGGAAAAAGAAAAGTCCTAAAAATGGCTTGTGCGGTGATAACCCGGAGGTAATCAGGAACCACTGCGTGCTTCCTAGTAACTGCTGGGTTTGAGTGGGAGCCCTTATCGCCACCTCAATGGATGGTGTTAAGGGCTCCCTGTCGCATTGCCATGCAGTAAGAGTTCTCTTACAACATGGCTGTGTGTGCTGGGGGCTTTTTTTACCTGTACCGATAAAAAGGGCCCTGGCACACGGGAAAAAAGAACCTGCTGCTAGCACGGGGCCTTTTCTCCCGTAGCTTGGTAAAAGGACCCCTGAGTGAAGAAATATTTTCTCTGATTTGTTTTAAATTTACTACTTCATAACTTCTTTGCATGCCCCCTAGTCCTGGTATTTTTGGAAAGAGTAAACAAGTGATTCACATCCACCTGTTCCACTCCACTCAATATTTTTTATACCTCTATCATATGTCCCCTCAGCTATCTTTTGTCCAAGTTGAAGAGCCCTAGCCGCTTAAGCCTTTCCTCTTAGGGAAGTTGCCCTTTATCATTTTTGTCACCCTTCTCTGTACTTTTTCTAATTCCACTATATTTTCTTTGAGATGCAGTGACCAGAACTGCACACAGTAATCTAGGTATGGTCGCACCACGGAGCGATACAAAGGCATTATAATATTCTCAGTTTTGTTTTCCATTTCTTTCCTAATAATTCCTGGCATTCTATTTGCTTTCTTAGCCACAGCTGCACATTGAGCAGAGGGTTTCAATGTATCATCAACAATGACACCTAGATCCTTTTCCTGGGTGGTGACTCCTAATGTGAAACCTTGTATCACGTAACTATGGTTTAGGTTCCTTTTTCCCCAAATGTATCATTTTACACTTGCTCACATTAAAAGTCATCTGCCATTTGGATGCCCACTCTCACAAAGTCCTCTTGTAGTTAGAGATAACCCAGTGTGGAGAGGGGATTTTTTTTTTTTTTTTTTAATCTCAGAATGCAGAAGAGTCAATTTACATTTCAACCATGTCTATATATGTCTTGGAATATAAATGGGCTGAACTACCTAAATAAAAGGAAAGAGTCCTTACTGATCTCCAATGAAGTAATGCAACTGAAGCTTTTCTACAGGAAACCACTTGACATATGCAGAGCACTTCAAAACTGAAAGAGGGATGGATAGATCAAGTGTTTTTGTTATCTGCACTAAAGCCAAAAGAGGACTGGCTATATTGATTTCCAAACATAACTCTTTTATACACTGTCAAGTAATCCCTGACTCAGAAGGAACATTTATTTATTTATTTACTTTTTATTTATTTATTTGTACCCCACATTTTCCCACCTATTTGCTGGCTCAATGTGGCTTACATAGTACTGTACAGGTGTTCGCCAGTCTATTGATAACAAATACAGTCGGTCGGTAACAAATACAGGTTATATTTGTGAATATGTTAGGATACATATCTGGTGAAGATTTAATATTGGTCAACTCAATGGTTCCCAAACGTGATCCTAGAGGCACCCCTGCCAGTCAGGCTTTCAGGATATCCAGAATGAATATTCATCAAACTATAACAAAGGTATCTTATATAAATGATTTCACTTAATCAAACAGGACTGAAAACATTCATCAATATCTATTTACACACTTTATTAATATAATATAATATAATATAATATAATATAATATAATATAATATAATATAATATAACATACATTAAAAATGCTAACTAATTAACTCAGGGATATTTGTAGCTACCTACTTTGGTATTATTTGTGTCATGTAACCCACAACAACAAATATATTACACACTACTGTCTTTCCCACTGAAATGAAAATGATTCAAAGGATAATGCTGCCTATAACTGAATCAACCAACCATTGGAAAAGGAGGAAAAAAGAGCCTCACAGAGCTCCTAGACAACAAACTGTCTACTGGAGCTAAAACGGACGCCAAACTGTCCTCTGTTTATCATAGGCTCAAAAAAACCTACCCCAAAAATCTGTTCAATAACTACTTGTGTTCAAAAACTTCTACTGAGTTACACTATACACTTCAAACCAGCGAGAATACCGAAAGAGCACTTATCTTTCACGCTGGGAGACTTAGACCTCGTTCCTTTCTGCCACACCAAGCCCAGCCTTGTTCAGTCTCGACATATTCACGTGTTTCGCCAAACTGGCATTATCAGGAGACTGGACTGTAAAAAATACATTCATGTTCTTAACCCTGTCACAAGCATCATAATTGCAAAAATTATTATTCTACTCACCATACTGCATACTTTATACAATATGATGGACATCTCCAGTTTGTAAGTTCCTCCTCCAGGACTCTAACACAATGAGTCTTGTGGGTGACTGAAGCCTATAGCGGAAATGATGTTAAAAGATACAAAGGCAAAGCCTATCAAAGCTGCATCCACTCAGTTTCTTTATTAAGACCTACTGGTTCAGTTGTATTCCAATTAAAAATCATACTCTGCTCATTTCTCGTTAATAAAGTTGATATGTTGCCTCCTCTTTTCATATGTATCTGGTGCAACACTACAAACCACAGATCTTGACCTACATGACCTGTGGAATTCAATGATCAATGAGGGGTGCCTCAATTCTGTTAATCCTCAAGTTGCTGAGATGTTGCGCTGTCCTCAACTTGATAGCTGTTTTAGTTTGACCTAAATAACATTTACTATAGGAGCACATTAGTCCATAAATCACTTGTTGGGAGGTACAGTCTGTCTTTTGTCTAAGCTTAAACACCCTACCGTTATTAGATATCATCCTGCTTGTGTGATTACTGCATATGAACAATAAACACAATGCGCACAGCCTGAGTGCCATCCTATAGACTCATCAGTGGGCTGTTTGTTGACAAATCTCTGAACTAATTCCCCCAGGGTCCTGCCTTGAGTAAACGCAAATCTCGGAATTTGCTGAAGTGTGTAATGTACAGTTAAGGAGTGAAACAAAAGAGTGAGGCGAATCCAAGGAGGATATCAAAGTTTAAAAGTCTTTATTGTAAAAGGCATAAAACCAACCTGACACAGCTGTGTTTCGCCACAAAGGTCTGCCGCAGGGGTCAACTAAATCTTATGTTTTGTCATGGCAAAACTTGATAGAAGGCTTTGCCGACAAGATGCTTTGCATTACAGAGTGATTTTACTTCTTGGGACTTCACAGCGTTTTAGCTGTCAGCATCTTGATATTCCCTCTAAGTCAAGTTTTATCATCACAAAACATTAGATTTAGTTGACCCCTGAGGCAGGTCTTTGTGCCGAAACACGGCCGTGTCGGGTTGGTTTTATGCCTTTTATAATAAAGACTTTTACACTTTGATATCCTCCTTGGATTTGCCTCACTCTTTTGTTTTGCTGCTCACGTTTGTGCGAGGGACCCTTCCTCCTTCTTTCTCCTTTTAATGCACAGCTAACACATTCCAATATTTGCATAAAATTTGTTGAACTTGATAAACCTGCGAAAAATATGGCAATATACATGTTAGCCTTTGCTGTTGATTGTTCTCTTGTTTATATGAGAGCTACTCTCTGTGAACATTGGTGGCTCTCTTAAAGTCCCTGCATATAACTCTAGTGGAGTACCCACGCTGCAGAAAGCATGTTTGCATTTCTGCCACTTGTGATGAAAACCTTGCATGATACCACTACACCAGCGGCGCAGATGTGATGAAAAGTCATTAGGGTTTGAGCACATATGCTTGACCCACACAAATTGACCTATCGGTACACTGTCTTTCAACTTCTTCAGATGAAACTTCCTGTAATGTAATAATGAATTTCTATCTGTTTCTTTCTGATATACTTTTGTCTGGAAAATCCCTTGATGGTATATGATTTGAATGTCTACAAAAACTGATACTTTGTTAATTTATCTGCCAGATAAAATTAATATTGGGATCCCTACTATTCAAACATGCAAGAAATTGCTGTAAGATGCCAAATCATCTAGCTAAATAAAAAAAATGGCATAAATCATATGTTCATGACTCAGCTCATCTTTTGGACATTTTGAGTGAAGTCAACATACCTCAGGGCTCTAAATCGGTATTGGTCATGATTGATGTTGCAGCACTGTACACCAATGTGCCACAATAGGCAGCAATGAATCTCATTCATCATGAATTGTCACAGTTAACCTTATCTCTGGAGCACATTCGATTGCTGGATCAATTAGCCATTATGGTGTTTTCAAAGAATTATTTTGTATTTCAAAAATAATATTATTTAAAAATCAAAGTTGTCACTATGGATGCAACTGTAGCACCCACAATAGAGTGCCTTTGTATGGCAGATTTTGATAACCGATTTGTGTATCAATCATCATTTAGTTCAAGCATAGCTTGGTGGAAGCAATTCATTTATGACATTTTTTTTATTTGGTTAGGTGATTTGGAGGGGCATAATGGAAAGATCGTCCAAGTACAAATTAGGACGTTCTTACGAAAACGTCCAAAAATAGACATGTATAATGGGAAAATAGTGTGGGCGTTTTTCGATAATCGATTATCCCTGTAAGAAAACAATCAAATGACGAGCGCATAAGCGTGACTAAATTGGGCGCCCTAACACGGTCGATTATTGCAGGTGCAAACGACCAAATCACGTGGTGTGTAAAATAATGTACATAGGTGTATCGCAAGTACAGTACATGTTGTTCAGGCCATCCAGGTACGGGAAAATATGAGGAATGCGTATATGTGTCAACTACAGACATATCATGCTGCTCCAGCCATACTTTCATCATATGTGCCCATCTGAATGTCCGGATCTGCATGCACTGTACACCTACTGAACATGCAGCTATATGCATATTGTGTATATGTGAAAAGGGTCGGGTGGGGTGCGTCATACTCATCTATATAAGGCACGTTCCACACACATGCAGGCATGTGCACGTCAAAGACGTCTATGCTTACGAGGGCGTCCACGTGCTGATAGGGGCCATATATGGAATGGTCATCCATATATGGAGCTGTGCATGAAACGACGTCCCTCACGCAAGGTCATCTATATAAGGCACTTCTTTTCCAACACGTGGAAAAATGGCACAACGAAGAGAACCCAACTTCGGACAGGAGGAGAGCCTGCTGCTGGTGTGGCTGTGCCTAAGGCACCGGCACAGGCTGTTTGTGCAGCACCATCACCTGCCCCCCAGGCTGCAGGCCATGCGAGCCTGGTCCCGCATCCGGGACAGGCTAGAAAGGTAAGGTTATGGGCCAACCCCCCTCCCCTCCTGTACCTACACATATAACAGCTCCGTCATCAATGTTACCACCAGTAACTGGAGTGTCCATGCAAGGATCATGAGTAATATAGGAACATGCACAATCACTAATAATTTGTATGTTATTGAAACGACGACCATTCCCACATCCCTACAAGAATGTATTTCGTTAGTTATGTGACTATTATATTAGTGTTATGTGACAATTTCGTTAGTTATGTGAAGGCCACATTTTCCAACCCGTCTTTGCAGCCTCTATGTGGCTTACAACGCATCCGAATAGTGGAAACATGAGACCAATGAAACCTATACCATACTTTATAACATGGTCATGATAACACATATAAAGTAGTTTAACAAGCATACATTATAATGTATACAAACGGTACTGTCTGGCCTCATGCCCACCTCTCTGGCATCATCTGCATAGGAACCAACTCGGTGGCTGCTGTGGGTGCTTGACCACCCCACCCCCAATATAAAATAAATGCCTTGTATGTATGGAGGGAGGGGTCATCTCCACTGGGGGTTCCACCCCCCAAAATGTTAAAAAGGTGGTTCCTATGATTCAGTACCAATGGAGGTGGCCCCCCCCCCAACACTGTAGACCCTCTCTCTCTGGTATGTGAATAGCAAATGAATGTGTGCAGAGGACAAAAAGGACCAACCCCCCTGACCCCTGCTCTACAAACTTATATATTACAGACGCTTTGGAGTCCACCGGGACCTGGAGTCCCTCAGGAGGCGGTTCCGCCGTGTGAGGCGGGAGAGGCCCGACCTCATCCGGGCGGTGCGAAGGCACCTCAGGGCTCGCCGTAAGTATTCAAAAACAGGACACCTGTACAGATTAGTACATACATTTCATGAATAATGCAAATGTGTTGTACAATATCAATTCCCATGTGCCTAATAGCCAACTAGTAAGTAATAACATATCTGTCCCAGGTCAAGGATGCAGGTTGCAGGGGTTCTCCCATGAGCGTGCCTGCAACTTCCGACCATCCCCCCGAGATGAATGAGATGATATGCCTCACTTTACTATTCCCCTTACTGTGGTGGCTGATTAGTGTGTCCTGGTACACCTGCCTGAGGCCCTACTTTTACTGCATGTCATGGCCTAACTCACATAAAAGATTTGTGCTCAACACCCTTCCCACTGCCCCCCCCCCAATAAATCCTACAACAACTGCCCATCAACCCCTCGTTGCATCTCACAATGCAAACATGCTGGTCAGCAATGAATTTGGTATGGGAACATGTCCTGTGTGGTGTGTGTCAGAGGAGGGTCCCGGGTTCTGTGTCATGTCATCTGATGCAGCTCATTCCCCATGGGCATAGGCTACGCCTTACCACACCCTGCTCCATCCCCTGCCTCACGCCACCCAGCTACTGCACTATGCAAGCCATGTTGTATGCGCTGATCTCAATCACACTCCTTTTACATACACAGGACTCCACCAGCAGGAAGCCGAGCGCCAAGATGAGGAGGGCCACCACCTCCAGGAGGAGGAGGAGGAGCAGGAGCAGGAGGAGCAGGAAAGGCATGAGGAGGAGGAGGAGCAGGAGGAGGAGGAGCAGGAGGAGGAGGAGGAACGGCAAGAGGAGGAGGAGGATAAGGATGCGCAGGAGGAGTCATCGGGCTCGGAGGAGGGGGTGCTCATCATAGATGAGGACTATATGGAGGCCCCCTCCCCACCTGTACCAGCAGCAGAGCCCTCTCCCTCCCCTCAGCCATCCACATCCCCTGCAGCAGCAGCACAATCACCTGCCCCACTGCGTTCCCCTGGGTCTGCTCCGTCCCCTGGGTCTGCTCCGTCCCCTGGGCCTGCTCCAGCCCGTGCCCCACCTCCACCTGCCCTAGGTGCAGGGGCCATGATGCGCCTCCTGCAGCAGCTGGTAGATGGCCAGCAGCAGCTTGTAGTTGGCCAGCACCAGCTGCTGCAGGAGGTGAGAGCCCTACGGCAGGGCAATGAGCAGCTCCAGGGCCCACTAAGGGTACTGCTGGGCCTGCTCATTGCCCTGCTACAGAGGGCCTTGGTCAGAGGGCGTGGCCGCCCTTAATTTAAATAGGGGGGGCCTGTTGGGGGTGTGGGGAGTGGGTGGGGGAGGGAATTGTTGGGGTTGTGTGTGTGGGGGGAGGGAAATGTTGGGGGTTCTGTGGGGAGGGGGAGGGAATTGTTGGGGTTGTGTGTGGGGGGGGGAGGGAAATGTTGGGGGTTCTGTGGGGGGGGAGGGAATTGTTGGGGTTGTGTGTGGGGGGGGAGGGAAATGTTGGGGGTTCTGTGGGGGGGAGGGAATTGTTGGGGTTCTGTGGGGAGTTGTGGGGGGGAGGAGGGCATTGGTCGGGGTTATTTTGTAGGGGTGGGGGTGGGGGAAAATAAATGTTTCTCTTACACTATAACTATCAGGGTGTGTGTGTGTGTTTGTCTCCCTTGTGCATTACATATCAGCAAATGGTGCTGTTGAGTTGAGAGGAAGGAGGCAGCAATATGCATAACATTAAATGTGCTGTGTGAATGAGAAGGTGATGTATGTCTGAGAATGTTGGCCATACAGAAGGCCACCTGTTCATTCCAACCTGCATGGCCATATGTGCAGGGGGGTTGGGCCGGGGAGGCTGGATGGATATTTGTGTTCATGAATACAAATGGCCACCCAGCATCTCTCTCTCCCTCCCTCCCTCCCCTCCACCATACTGACCCACAACACAGAGTGCCATCAATAAGAGATTAATAGTGTACCACGTGTGATCTGCCAAGTAGACACTTCCACATAACCCCAGGTACCACATACACAGTGTTTGCTGTCTGATGGACACATATCCTTACCCACAAGCCACATTGGTGGGGGGGGGGGGCCAAGAAGGACCTACAAACAGCTGGCTCATATTTTCACATTGAATACATCAGCTATGGTATATAATGCTGAGGAGAAAAGGGGAAACAATGGGAAACCCAATAGATGGATGGTTACTTCATCACAGTTGCAATGTAATACTTGTGTTAGAGAAGGGCACAAATAAAAATGGTACTCATTATTTGCAGCTGTGATCACACTTTCTCCAGTAGTTGATCAAGGTGTGTTACATTCAGGTATTCTGGGTTTGTGTCAAACTTTGTCCCTGAAGTGACTTGCCTTAGGTGGGATTTGAACCAGCAACCTTATGATTATAAGGCTGGTGCTCTAACCACTAGGCCACAGCAGCCACCAGGCTTTAGCCACCAGCAGGTACTTTGGGTTGGGACCTGTACACACACACCCCTCTCCCTCACCACCACGTCATAGGCCTCAGTGGCACTACCTGTAGCCACCTTGAGCATTTTGTCCAGGCTACCGATTAAAAACAATGTGCATGTTCCCTACTACCTATGGAGCAATTTAGGAAGGTGTTCCATAATGTGCTATACACATCCATTGCATTAATCATTCTCCCCTCCCCCGCCTATAGACCTTGAGAATGGGTGGCCACTTCATGGGACTTGGGTACACCACATAAACAAGGAAGATGGAACCTACCGGGAACCAATACAGCACCTCCAATAGCTGGCCCACACCACTGAGGACCTGCCAACCCCACAGTACAGTGCACAGGAACCTGGTGAAAAGAGAGCTACCTAACATCTGACTCCAGACTACATACATACAGTGAATGCACACTCCTTGACTATGAGCACAAAGAGAAGAGGTGTCAGACAAATGAGAGCTTACCATGAACGTCTGTTTCAAGACTGTGTAGTGCGCCTTTTATCTTCTGGAACATTAGCTGCACATCTCCCTGATTGAAATGACCCTTACCGAGGGGTGCTTGATTTGGGCCGACTGTAGTAAATTCTTGGCCCCCACACACTGCCTGCTACAACCAGGCAGAGAGAATGGGAGAAAGGAAGGGAGCATCAGGGGATGTGGAAGAGAGGAAACGGAAGGCGTGGTGGCTGAGGGCCAACAATAATTCCCCCCCCCCTAAATACACAGGTGTACTCAAGCATACATTGCTAAACACATACCTTCATATAAGTGAGGGTAAAACCCTGTAAATGATTATTACGAACAACCGGCAAGGTCTCAGTGCAGGAAATGGCAGGTAAAATGGCAATGAAGAAAGGGAAGGCAGGTGGAGACGCCCATACTTATCTACTCATAATCGAAACCATGTGTTCCTAATCGCTATCTGAGCTGGGCACGCTTAGGAATTTTGTGTATAATTGAACAACAAACGCCCATATCAGAAACGCCTATTCCCCCGTCTCAATGGGCGTTCTTGGCGACTATATAAACGCCCACTCCGTATTTTCGATAACCCCATTGGTACAATGCCATCACGTATGCCGCCGACCCGGAAGGGTAATTTTGTTGAAGCTGAGGTGGAGCTCCTGGTGCAAGAAATACTACAGCGGCACCGGAGTCTGTTTGCTCCCACAGGGCAGAGGCTGGCTGCAACAACAAAGCAGCGCGAATGGGAGGCAGTACGGGACAGCCTGAATGCTGTGTTCCATGCTGGGAGAGACGTGGAGGATTGCAAGAGGAAGTGGCGGAAGCTGAGGAGGGATGTTCGGAGGAAGGCGGGGGCCAATCCCCCAGGCAATGACACTGCCAACCTCACGCCCATGGAGCTGATGGTGCACTCCCTCCTACCCCAGGAGGGCATCCACGGGATTGGCTCCCTGGACACCTCGGGCCAGGCTGAGGACTCAGGTAGGTGTTTCATTATGCAGTTGGGGTATCTGTTGTGCTGCAGTACACTTGTGTTATAGAAGTTGGGGCCAGGGGGAGGGAGGTGAAGAGTGGGGGGCAGGAGGAGGGAGGTGGGGGGGAGTGTCTCTGGCTGTCTTTATGTACATTAACAGGCCACCTTTATGATGCTGTTGTGACCTGGTAACCCCTACTCACTAGCTCTGTACCCTTACTTCCTATCCCTACCGTTGTCATTGGGTTTCCTCTTACTTGTCCTGTGTGCCCATCTTTATTGAATTGTAAGCTCTATTTGAGTAGTGGTAGTGGTCATGTGTGTTATAGGAGCAAGCAGACAGGGTGGGTGCTGTGTGTGTGTGTGAGCACCCCCAAAATTGAGGAAAGATCATGTAGCTGTGCAGGGAGGAGTGTTGGTCACTGGGCTTAGCACCCCCAATACTACTTTCCAGTTGGCTCCTATGGGTGTGTGTAGGTTACTACTGTGGCAGAACTTTGGGGGCCGTCCTTCCCTACTACTCCCTCCTATTTTCCCATTAACAAACTGTGCCTAGTTCATTCTGTGACCTCTGTGCTCTACTGAGTGTGGGCCACATGCATTCAACTGAAGGAGCCTGTAATGGGGGTCATAAAGCAGTTCTATGCAGTCTAGCAAGTCAGTAGTAACACAACACATGCTGCAATGTTGTTCAATTTAACAATTATACAAGCTTGTCCACAACGTTGTGAGTGGTGTCCTTCTCTTGGCTGCTCATCCACCACCTCTACCCAGCTGCCTGTGGGGCTCTCTCTTTCACACCCGTGTCAATTCCATTCCTCCTCACCATCTCTTTGCTGGGTCATCAGGTTGGGGGACATGCCAATGTATATGAATGCTGAAAGACAAAAGTGGGTTATTTGCACCAACACTATTCCTCACTCTTGTGCTATGCAGGTGATGACTCAGAGGAGGCTGGCTCTAGTGGCCTGCAAGGCCAACGCCCTACACCAGCAGTCCAGCCTCAACCTCCACAGCCTGCAGCACCAGCAGTCCAGCCTCTGCCTCCACCCCCTGCAGCACCAGCAGTCCAGCCTCCACCACCTGCACCAGCTGTCCAGCCTCTGCCTCCACCACCACCTGCACCAGCTGTCCAGTCTCTGCCACCACCACCACCACCTGCAGCACAGGCACAAGCACCACCAGCAGAGGCCGCACCTCCAGCACCGGAGGACTTTGGTGAGGAGGAGGAGGAGGGCCCAGCTCCCCGCCAGAGGCCATCCGGCCAAAGGAGGCAACTCCTGTGGCTGGCCACGGAACTACTCCGCCACAACGTGCGCTTGGAGGAGTACCGGCACCAGAAACTCGAGCTGCAGCGCCAAGCACTGGAGGCACAGCAGCGAGCTCACCAGGAACTCCTCCAGGCGCAACGTGAAGGCCACCAGGAGGTGCTCCAGCAACTGAAACGGCTGGAGCAGAGCATCCAACACCTGCGCCCTCAGGGCACAGCACCTACTCCAGCCCCCGTGCTGCTGGAGCAGCCCCTGCCATCAACGTCCACCTCCACTGACCACCACCAACCACCAGCTAAGAGGTGGGCGTTGCGATCATCGGCCTCCGCACCCACTCCTGCAGCACCCACCAAATCTGCTCCCATTCTGGGTCCTGTGGCCAGACCACTAGAACCAACAAGGTGGCCCGATTTCCACGGTGCAGCCGAAGCCGCAGGCTGCCGTGGGGATAGGGAGGAGGACACTGGGAGCAGCAGCTCAGAAGAGGGTGAAGAGACTTCCCGTGCAGCACCAGCTGCAAAGGAAGGGCGTGGGAGGGGTAGGAGGGGACGGGGGAAGGGAAGGGGAAAATGATGGGACATGTTGTAGGGTGAGGGTTGGTGGGAGGGGGGTGGGTGTTGGAGGGGGGTGGTGGTGGTGGTGGTGGTGGGGTTGAACACACACATGCACTTAATGTAAATAAATAAATGCTCACTTACTTTCACCTAAAACTTGTTTCAATGAGTCTTTGTCTTGCTCTTACGTCAAGCTGGTAGGCATTGAGCTCTGCTCTGTGGGCTGGGGGTGGAGGGGGCTCCTCTTCCAGCTCATCTGGGGCCTCTTCTGGTGGTGGCTGTGGCTCCTCTGGGAGAGGCTGTCCTCTGCGCTGGGCCAAATTGTGTAACATGCAGCACGCCACAAAGATCTTGGCCACCTTTTCTGAACTGTAGAGCAGCTCTCCTCCAGACCGGTCCAGACAGCGGAAGCGGTTTTTCAAGAAACCAAAGGTGCGCTCAATGATCCCCCGGGTGCTGCGATGTCTCCTGTTGTAGGTTTCTTCTGGCCCTGGTTGTGGGTGGATCAGGGGGGGTCATGAGCCATGTCCTCTGCGGGTAGCCTCGGTCACCTTTGCAGAAAAGCCGAATGAGATAGATGAGTGTGTATTGCTTGGAGCAGGTACAGGGGGGGCGGGGGGATTTGGATAGTGGGTTGTGGTGGAGGAAGCCAGGGCAGAGGGTTGCCCAGTGGAGGAGGTCTAGTATGGGTGGTACATGCATGTTGCACTTACCTAGTAGCCATCCACCAATGAACTCCCCTCGCTCGAACCTGCGGAAGATGCCCGAGTGCTGTAGGATGTAGGCATCGTGGGTGGAGCCGGGGTACCTGGCACACACGTCTAATATCTCCCCCTGGGCATCACATACAACTTGCATGTTCATAGAATGAAATGCCTTCCTATTTCTGTAGGTGGCTTCGTGTGCCCGGGGGGGTCTGAGGGCTATGTGTGTGCAGTCTATCACACCGATGACCGAGGGGAATCTAGCAAGAGCATAGAAGGCGGCCATGTTGTTGTGCAGGGCCTGGGGGGTGGTGGGGAAAGTGATGTAGTGTGAGGTGTGAGTTATGAAGGCATCCAGGAACTGGGTGAGACAGTGTGAAATAGAAGCCTGGGTGAGGCCTGTGTTAGCAGCTAATACAGATTGAAAACTGCCAGTGGCCAGGACAGAGAGAGAGGAAGTGATTTTGAGGTGGGCAGGGATGGGGTTATTCCTACATGTCTGGGGCTGAAGGAGGGGTTTCAGCTGCTCACACAGCTGACGAATGGTGGCCCTATCAAACCTGAACCTTGTTAGACACTGCTGGTCAGTGAGTTGTAGGAAGGTGGTGCGGGGCCTAAACACTCAGGGCCGTGAATACCTCCTGCGGTGGGTGGCCTCTTCGTGTAGCATGCATGCCACAAGTGCATTAAGTGCATCCATATCCCCACCACCAGTGCAAGTATTAGGACTAGTAGTCAAACAGCAACACACACAGAACTGTCACTTCCAGCCACCACGCCCTCTGGCCACTCACTCGCCAAACAGTACAGGAACACAGAGACAAACGGAGGTCAGGGAATAGAGTATACATGTGGGAGGAGTGAATGGGGAGGGATAGGGGGAGGGGAAGGGGGCGATGGAGCAAAGGAGTAGGAGTAAGGAACGGTCAAAGGGTATGACACAAAAAGAGGCAGGGCACACAGACGACCGTCACAGGTACTCAACACGCTCGGCTTTCTCTCTGCAACCACCACTTCCACCAACAATGTCGCCACTCTCCAACTACGCACAATCGCTAATGGGTCTAAAGACGCTTTCCCCCTTGCTCTGGTCGCTTTTATTTCGGGTCCATCATATTACGCCCATCTTCCCGCTCAACCAGAGCCATTTCGCTATTCGTTATACGTTGTACACGTCCACGTCGTATCACCGCCCCTAACACGCCCCCGACACGCCTCTTATTTGGACGTTTTTAGGTGAACGTACGAGCGACACGGACGCACTGAAACATTGGTTTCCATTATATTGATTTACTCGTTTTTGTGAGATTAACGTCTATCTCCCGATTTAGGTCGTAATATAGGCGTTTTTGTCTTTCGATTATAAGCAGGTTGGCATCCTTACAGGGTTAGACCAGATACATACGAAAAGAGAAGGTGATATATCAACTTTATTAAAAAGAATTGAGCAGAGTATGATTTTTACTTGGAATATGATTGAACCAGTGGGTCTCAATAAAGAAATTGAATGGATGCAGCTGTGATGGGCTTTGTATTTTTGAAAATCATTTCTGCTGTAGGCTTCAGTCGCCCACAGGACTCATTGTGTTAGAGCCCTGGAAGAGGAACTTATAAACTGGACATGTCCAGTCATATTGTATAAAATGCACAGTATGGTGAGTAGAATAGTAATTTTGTAATTATGATTATCAACGAAGAGGGTTAAGAAAATGAAAGTAAATTTTATAGTCCAGTCTCCTGATGATGCCAGTTTGGCGAAACATGTGAACATGTCGAGACTGAACAAGAGATCGAACAAATGGCAGTTCAGAGATCGATTATAGATCATTGGATTTTATGCTTCTTTGCCAGTGCTCACTTCAGCAGGGAACTTGCAGCCAAGAGTGTGGTAACCAGCGATGGTATTCCGGACAGCATAAGATTTTGTTTGCTGTCCCGATTCCCCATCAGTAGTCAATATAATGATTGGATTGAAAATATATCATAGCTTTTACATCTTTGGATTTGACTCATTATATCATGGGGATGGTTTTATGGTGAAAGACAAGACACCACATCAACGTTTTGTTGTTGTGGGTTATATAACATAAATAATACCAAAGTTAGGCAGCTACAAGTGTCCCTGAGTTAGTTAGTTAGTTTGTGTAAATAGATATTGATTGATGAGTTCAGTCCTTTTTACTACCCAATGAATATTCATGAGAGAGGTTTCCATGCACTGCCGCCACTGCATGCAAATCTCTCTCAAGATTATTCATTGTGGATATCCTGAAAACTTGACTGGTTTGGTTCCTTTAGGACCACATTTGGGAACTACTAGGTCAACTTATATGGTCCAAATGATAGATCACCAAGCTTTTTTTTCATACATTTTTCAAAATCCTGAAATGAAAGATCCAATGCATATAGGAGGGGATTTCAATTGTGTGCTGACTGAAGAGAAAAGATAAATTAGGAAATTTAGCCGATTGGTGGCATTAAAAGCAATATTCCGATTTATGAGAGAGCTAGATCTACCTGATGTATGCAGTGAGGGACACAATAGAGACTGTGATTACTCTCTTTACACTGCTGTGCACAGGACTGACTTTACTAATGGACCAGGTGAGGCTCTGGCCCAGGGTGCTGGCAATTAAGGGTGCCAAAATACTCAGCCTCTGACCTCACCTGGTCTACAGGTTAAGCCTTTTCTTCCCCCCCCCCCCATTCCAGTTTCACCCCCTTCTTTCTTCTCCTCTCCACCGGTCTGGTATTGCTCCCTCACCTCTCTCACTCCTCCACAGTCCTGTAAAATTTACATTGGTAACAGGTGGCAGCAGCAGCAACATGACAGTGCCTTTGGACAGTCCCTGGGTCTTCCCTCTGCCACATCCTGCCTCTTCTGATGCAATTTCTTGTGAGCAGGACTTGGCAGAGGGAAGACCCAGGAGCTGGCTGAATTCAGCCCGTCATGTCGCTGCTGCTGCCACTGCCAAAAAACTTAAACTTTACAGGTCCGCAGGGGAGTGAAAGAGGTGAGGGAGCAGTGCTGGACCCACAGGAAGGGAGACAGAAGAGAGTGAAAGAGAGACTGGATAAGGGGAGAGATGCTGGACCTGTGGGGGGGGGGGGAGAAGGAGGGGGCATCGGAAGCAATCTGACAAGGGGGGAGCGCCGCTAAGGCAAGTTGGCTTATGGTGCCAGTATCCCTTGAGCCAGCCCTGTTTGTGCATAAAATATACACTAGAATAGATTTTTGGCTTGTCTCAAGGGGCTCATCTAATGCTACAGAGTTTAATGAGATCTGTCATATTAAAATATCAGTATTTTGCTGTCAGCTTTCAACTAAAAAATAATAATGAGAAGAGAGCACCTAAGTGATGGTCTTTTAATAGACATTTGTTAACAAATACAGTGTTTATGGGAAAAGCTGTGAACAGCCTGGATAGAATATGCTCATTTTAATTATAATGAGAATATGCATCCCTTCATAATCCGTGATGCGACAAAGGCAGTTCTTAAAGGACAGATATCTGCAATCTCTGCAAATATTACAAAAGAGAGATTGGCACAGATCTGTAGTCTACACATTCAACTTGCACAGCTAGAACAAAGCCACAAGAAGGGCGGAAACAATGATGATATGCAAAAGAAAATTGAAGAGAGAGGGAACTAGCAATCTTACAGACAACTAGGTAGCATATTATCTGAGTTTAACTAAGGGTTAGTTTTATAAGGGTGGTAACAAGGGGACTGATACAGAAAGCTACTGCGGGCTACAGTGCACCCTTAATGAGCAGTTTACTTACTTGTTAATGGCCGCTGTATGCTGAAAGGGCTTCTGCGCTGACATACTAGACATCAGCGCACAGCATATTAAAATGCAGGCTAAATAGCTGATTAAGCTAGCCCGTAGCATGAAGAGCTGTGCGCTGATGTCTACTGTGGGAGCTCAAGGTCAGAAACCTACCGCTAGGTCTAAGGCAGTGGGCATGGCTCCTGCTATTAAAGCGGTACTGGGTCTGGGAGTGGGAGTGGGTACCACTGGACACCAGGGACATGTCTTTAAAATTGCAGAAGGGAGGGGTGCCACTAGAAACCAAGGAGGGATGATGTCCGGACCAGAAAAATGCCACAGCATGCTTGCCTTTGGGTTCCATTTACAAAGCAGCATGCTGAGGGATCCTTTTACAAGGGTGCGCTAGCTTTTTTTAGTGTGCGCTAATGATTAGCATGCACTAAACGCTAGACATGCCCATAGGAATTTATGGGCGTCTCTAGCTTTTAGCGCACACATATTTAACACACACTCTAAAAACGCTAGCGCATCTTTGTAAAAGGACCCCTGAATGCAAAAAAGCCCATTCAAATCTCATGGGTTTCTTCACATTCAGCACATGCAAATCAGGAGCCTTTTCTTTCTTTCTTTCTTTCTTTCTTTCTTTCTTTCTTTCTTTCTTTCTTTCTTTCTTTCTTTCTTTCTTTCTTTCTGTCAGTGCCTGAGACAATCATCGCTTAGACACTGACAGGAAAGGTGACATTAATCAACGAGCTGCTCATTACTGCTGCAATTTAAACATGGCAGTAATTTGCATGCTCATTAATTATAAACATGCCACGATATTTTTCTGGTGGCATTTAGAAGTAGAGCGTCAGCTGTACCGCAAGGCTTACTGCATCTCCTCCAAAGCCAGCAGGATTTCAGTGTGACAATTAAGCTATAGAACAATTTTAAAACATGAATTGACAGTGTTAGAAACCAGTGTAATATCTTGCTTTTTAAATCTTTAAGACAAAGCCCACTGTTTTGCAGATTATTATTCGTCCCAGCTATCTGTTCCACAAGATTGTATAGGAGACTGGCTAGGGAAGCTGCCTATTTCAAAATTAGGAGCACATCTAGAGGGTATATTGACAAACCATTCATAGTAGAAGAGACATACAAAGCTATTCTCTCTTTGAAGAATAATAGAGCCGCTGGACCAGATCATCTGCCTGAAGAGCTTTATAAAAAAATGAAAGAACGATTGGCTCCAAGATTAGTTGAAGTGTTCAAGGAGATAGCAACATCACAGCATAAACCAGATTCTTTTTTGTACTGCTTCTAGTTCAGTTATGCCTTAGGGGTCGATGCAGAAAGCTTCCCATGGATTTAGCTCAGTTTTACCGTGGAGTAGCAATTCAGAAACTCATGCAGAAACCCTTATGGCATATTTAAGTGTATTTTTGATTGTTCAGACTTAATCTATTGGGGACCTCTGGTTAACTATCTCTCTCTCTATATATACATTTACCAGATGGTGGTAGGAAATTCATCTCACAGCATGTGAATAATATTATTTATGTATCAACCCAGGACATCAACGCTACCAAGCTTGGCTATTCTTTATAGAATACTTGCTCTTTCTTTCTTAGTTCTTTAAGAGCGCCACCGCTTTATCATTGGAGCTATGTTTCTATCATCGGTCCTTATTCTTTTTGTTTTATTTTATTGTGGCGGGAGCACCACTAACCAATGTAAAAAAACTAGTTAAGGAGAAAAAACAAAGGTTTCTTAGTCTACCCGCCACTAAAAAACACCCACACTGTGAGCGGAATATCTTCAAAATTACTTAATTGAAATCTAACATATTACATTCTGTGACAATTCTTTGTCATTGTGTTTCTTTTATATTTTCTTATTGAACAGCACTCTCATTACCCACTCCCAGCTGTGCACTTATCTTATCGGCTCATAAACCCTGCTGTATTGTGGCTTGAGGTATTTTTTCCTCCCACCACTATTCAGTCCTTCCAACAGGTTGGTGCGTTCACTCGGTGCTGTTCAATCTTTGCTCCTATAGTTTTGTTTCACGTCCTGCTTCATGATCTCCTTCTTCTGCGTCTTCTTCTACAAGAACGTCTTGTTTCGCAATTGTTATTGCTGCTTCAGGAAGAGCTTTTTCTATTAATGCGATTTCCCACTCCAAGATGGCCGCGGTATTTAAACAGACGCTACCCAGACCTGTGGCCAATCCCAATGGTGGAGTCTTTTAAAGGGCCAGTATTCCTCAATAGAATGCCTTCCACTCCACATTTTTATTCAGGCCATTCAGTACTGTTGTTTTATACTGGAACATAAGTCTTTGCTCTTTTTGCCATAGACGTTTTTTAATATTGCCCCCTCTCTTGCCCTGCTGTATCTTATCTATTATCATGAAGCCCAATTGATCAAATGTGTGTCCCTTGTCTACACAGTGTTGTGCCATTGGTGCTTCTGATTTCTTATTTATAATACCATGCTTATGTTCTAGTACTCTTGTTTTAAATTTTCGAGATGTGTGCCCAATATAGATTTTACTACAAGGACATCTGTATGCATATATCACATTTGTAGAGTCACAATTTGTGTTTCCCTTCACTTCAATTCGCTGCTGGCCTTGCTGCCATGTCAATACTGTGCCTTCTATTATGTTGGGACATATGCAACAATTTCCACATTTGCTGTTATAACCTTTAGTCGTCTCCCACTTACTCCACACGTCTGATTTGCATATTGTGTCCTGTATATTGGTATTCCTGGTGTAGGATACCATTAACTTCTGTTCTTTAAACACGTCGTGTGTTTGTAGTATCCTCCAGTGTTTTTTAATAATCGCTGATACCTTCTCTGATTGTTTAGTATATTTCAGAATGCAATTAATCTTGGATTCTTTATCTCTATTCTTGGGCTCAATAGCCAGTCTCGGTCATTATACCGTGCTCTTTTTTGAGCCTGTTTGACCATTTTAGGAGGTAACCCCTTTCAATAAATTTGCTCTTTAAATCTTCAGATTTTACACAATACGTTTGAGTGGAGTCACATATTCTTCTATATCTTAGGAATTGTGAAAACGGGAGACTGGTAACTAAATGCTTGGGGTGCATGCTATCAAACAACAACAATGAGTTACTGTCAGTCGGTTTTGTGTAAATTTCTGTATAGATCAGTTGACCCTCTTTATGGATCCATATATCCAAAAAATTCACATAGTTCGGATGTGCATTGTGATCATATTTAATTGTGGGATGGCACTGATTCAGTTCTTCTACAAATTATTCCAGTTCTTTTATTGGCCCATCCCATAACACAAATATGGCATCGATGTAGCGACCCCAGTAAGCTATTTTGTGGAATTTGGAAGACGTATATACATGCTGTTTTTCTATGTGTACCATAAACAAATTCGCTATGTAGGGGGCAAAAGTTGCAAATAGAGACAATCATCGAACAAGAAAACATTATTGGTTAGTGCTAATTCAATCAGCTGTTGGAGGAACCCCATGG
Source organism: Microcaecilia unicolor (assembly GCF_901765095.1). Lineage (NCBI taxonomy): Eukaryota > Metazoa > Chordata > Amphibia > Gymnophiona > Siphonopidae > Microcaecilia > Microcaecilia unicolor. Next base: position 606,790,964 of record NC_044031.1, on the reverse strand, counting down.
GGACCTGCCACAACCTTTCTCTAGAATCCAATGCATTTTTTGTCACTCCCAGAGCTTCTTTCTGTGGAATTGAGGTATATAATGAACACACATCTAACGTGGCCAGAATCATTGTATTAGTGATGCTTTGCCTTGCCAGCTGATTTAGAAAATGTGTGGAATCTTTTATATAAGAAGGGATCTGTTCTACCAGAGGGTGCAAAAAAACATCCACATATTGACAAATCCGTTCAGATATGGAGTTACGTGCTGATACTATCGGCCTCCCCGGAGGTTTTTCCATATTTTTATGTATCTTTGGAACTGTATATATAGGATCGGTATTGTCGCTTGCACATGGCAAAGAAATGTGCTCTCCCTTGGTGTCAAAAACCCTGTTTTCATTGCGGGTTTTGTTACTGCTTGTAAAACTATTAATATATCCATTGAGGGATCATCTTCCAATTCTCTATAGGTTGATTTGTCATGGAGTTGGTTGCATATTTCTTCCATGTAATACTCTTTTGATAAAATCACTATTGCACCTCCTCTGTCTGCGCGACGAATGACGATAGACGATTCTTGTTCCAACTGCTGTAGTGCTTTATACTGCTCCCTAGACAGATTCTTCCTTTAATATCCCTGAGTTTGTTCCATTTGTTCTATTTCTTTAAGAACCAGTTGGTGAAAAATGTTAATGGTTGGATCCACTGGACTCTGTGGAATCCATGTGCTTTTGTTTCCACAATTAGAAAAAGACCTCAATTTATCTGGTTGATTAGCAAAATACATTTTTAATTGCAGCACCGTAATAAATTTTTCAAAGTCTGTTCAGAATTCAAATGGCTGATGGTTCCTTGTGGGGACAAAAGACAATCCTTTTTGAAGTACGGATTTTTGATCTGCATTGAGTTGGTAATTTGACAGATTCACTATAGTGAATCTTTCCTTCTGGGTGTTGGGGCCTCTGTATGTCTGAGGGCCACACCCTCTTGATCTTCTCAATCCCCTGGTTCTGTAATCTCTTGTGTATGGCCACCCCTCTGTTTTTGATCCTCCTGTTTCTTCTTCTTCCCCACTAGTTTCTGTTGAAGTTACATTTGAGTGAACCTTTGCTGTATCGTCCTTCCTTGGATCACTGCTGCTGTTTGTACTTTCTGCATAGATACTGCAGCAGGTTGTCTCCTGTTTTGTTTCTGAAGTGCAGCTCTCAGCATCATCATGGATATATATGTGACCTGCTGAGCAAAAAGGTGCCAAACGTGGGGTTACGAATAACAGAGATAAAGGCTATAAAAGTTTGGAGGCACAACTGTAGGGTCAGTAGAATGGGACTATGCAAGGACCAGATCCAGATGAGGCAAGGAAAAACAAGGTAGTGAGGCTAGAACTAGAACCCAGACAGGACAAGGCAAGACAAGGAACTAGGCTAAAACCTAGTCCAAGAAGGGGACAAGGCAAGAACTGGATCCGGATAGGACTAGACAAGGCAACAAGCAAGACAGACAAGGCTAGGACTGAAAACTACTACTACTTAACATTTTTAAAGCGCTACTAGGGTTACGCAGCGCTGTACAATTTAACATAGAGGGACAGTCCCTGCTCAAAGAGCTTACAATCTAGAAGACAAGTGAACGGTCAGTCAAAACTAAAGGCAAAGCAAGGCAAGAAGGATGACAAGGTCTAAGACAAAACAGGGCACGTGAGGGCAGGAACAAGAGTCCAAGGCAAGACAAGAATTGCTGGGTACAAGGCAAGGCAAAATCTGGGGGCAGGGCAGAAGCCTGGCAGGAACTCGGAGACAAGGCAGGCCTAGAGCTTGGCAGGAACTTAGAGACAAGGCAGGACTGGAGCTTGGCAGGAACTCAGAGACAAAGCAGGGCTAGAGCTTGGCAGGGACTCGGACTTAAGACATGGTTGAAGCTTGGCAGGAGCTCGGAGACAAGGCAAGGCTGGAAATTGGCAGGAACTCAGAGACAAGGCAGGGCTGGAGCTTGGCAGGAACTCAGAGACAAGGGAGGGCTGGAGCTTTGCAGGGACTCAGAGACAAGACAGGATTGGAGCTTGCAGGAACTCAGAGATAAGGCAAGGCTGGAGCTTGGCAGGGCTGTAGCTTGGCAAGATAGGGAAGGCAGGGTCCTAGGCAAGGCAGAGACAGGAACCAGAACTGGAACACGCACACAAGGCAGGATGACCTTGAATCAAGGCCCAAAGCAAACCCATTGCAAAGGCATCTGAGAAGAGCTTGGACCTTCCTTAAATACCCCCAGGACCATTGCAATGCTCCCGGCACATCCTCTGGAATTCTCTCCACTAGCCCTTTAAATCAGCCTCTTCGGCATGCATACACGTGCACCATTAACATTGGGAGAGCACAACAGTGGACAGAAGGTGGAAACATATACCACCACACAGAGGAGCACCAGAGAGCCAGTGTGGGACCAGCCCCGACACCCCCATGGTGTTGGGAGGTGAGTTGGGGCTCAAGGCACGGCAGGAGCCGTGACAACAACTTTGATGTCTTTCATACTCTACAGACTAAAAACTGCAGGTACCTAGGTGGGGTATGTGAATTCTGGGATTAATTACTTTTTATTTATAAATGTTTCTCATTTTTTAAAGACACAATTAGTCTGTACCGAGAGGATACAATTTTTCAGGATTATGCAGTTGGTATTCCTGTATCTTGTAGTATAAATAAGTCACATAAGGGAAATGGGACTTGATATACTGCCTTTCTGAGGTTTTTGCAACTACATTCAAAGTGGTTTATATATATTCAGGTACTTATTTTGTACCAGGGGAAATGGAGAGTTGAGTGACTTGCACAAAGTCACAGGGAACTGCAGTGGGAATTAAACTCAGTTCCCCAGGATGAAAGTCCACTGCACTAACCACTAGGCTACTCCTCCACATAACCCACTTTTGGTACTTTTTCACTCAGTAGGTCATATATTATGATTGGAAAAATTGGTGGGACCCCAGGATATATTGAATTTCTGGGTACCATAAGTGTTCGGGATCTCTTTCACTTGTCAGCACACAACTACAGATTCTGTTTGAAATTGTATCAAACCCCACAGAAAATTAATAAATAGGATCTTTAGTACCCCTGTTAGCTGCTGGAGAGGTTGTGATGCTATGGCATCTTTGGAAGGAATGACTACGTATGCAGCAGTATTGGGCAATGTTATGGGGAATCTTTAAAACTACTGCAAAAGTGAATATACCATTAGAACCCTCAGCTTTAATTCTAAGGTTAGTGGAACTAGCTGGAATCTATTTAGAGAATTCAACCCCAATTCATCATTTATTGTTTTCTGCTAGAAGCTGTAGAGCAAAGTATAGGAAATGAAATAGATCTCTTTCAAGGAATGAATGGAGTAGGAAAATCTGTGATGTAGTTCAGTTGGAAAAGTAAACCTGAATGTTAAAAGGAACGGTTGATATGTTTCATGACATATATCTTTTTCTGAAGTTTACTTTCTTAAGACTCCCACTCTGAGTTTATAACGGTGAATATTGGAAATCTTTCTTTATTCAGAATTTGGTGGTAATTTCTTATTGGCATAGAAAATGATGCTCTGAAAGAACAACAAACTGAGAATAGTATGAGGGTTAAATGAAAAGTAATGCCTCCACCTCCATAATTCACCAACAGATGACAGCCCTGACATGTTCACTTGTTCTTTGAAATCTCTTCCTTTACTTCAGTTTGCCTGAAGTGTCTTGATGAAGAGGCTGTTTTACTATTGCTCGTGAAATGGAAGCATACAATGAGGACTTGTTGGTGCGATTTAACCAACATGCTGTGATAGAATTTCTAACTGTTGAAGGAGTTCCTTCAGTTAAAATTCACTGTGGCATGCAGGTTGTTTATAGAGATGACTGCACTGATGTGAATACAGTGCATCTCAGGGCAAAAAATGTAAAGACTATGAACCTGGAAGGGTTGATTTTCTTGATCTAAAACAAAGTGGACAACCCATGACAGCAATGGAGGGAGGTTCTGGAAGCCAAATTTAGACTGTTAGGTAGAAATCTGAAGTCTTGATCCTCCAAGGTAGCATTTTCAAAATGCTCCTCATTCCACACGTAGGACCCAAGAGGCAGGCAGAACTCCGAAGTCTCAATGCGTGCATAGGCGCTCGGTATAAGAGGCTTGGGGAGGCTATGCCTCCCCAGCCACAGCAGGATGGATCAGCTGTTTCTATAGAAATGCTAAATAGTAGTAGTAGTAGTTTTCTGGGGGGGGGGGGGGGGGGGTTAAATAGCAGCAGCTGCAGTGAAAGCCGTCTCTAGCCTTGTGTATAACCAGTTGTAGTTTGATTACCTTACTGCTGGGAGACTAGAGCAGGGGGGTTGGCTGGAGGTGTCCTGGGTTGCCAGGGAGATATTTAACTAGGATGAATTCCTGCACATGAGCACTTCATACCAAAAAGACTTGCACTGACCCCTGAAATTTTAAAAGTGCTAAAAATAAGTTTTAAAAGTATTTGCATTAAATCTAATTGCAGAATTTAGGTGCTAGGAAGTGGGATTGGTATGCTATGTACTCAAATTTGCTCAAGCCATATGCAAATTAGTCCATTTTGGGAGGTTCTCATTTGCATATTTATGGGTAAAAATTGTTGGAAATGTTTACAGCCTTAATGTTAGGGCATGGCTCTGATCAAAAATGTGAAGTTGATCCAAGAACGAAGGGTTTAGCTAGTGTTTTTGACTAAAAATTCCCATTAGAGTGTCTGTATGTTAATCTGAATTCAAATAGAGCTCTCTGATTGGATGAGCAGCTCCTGTTAGAAAATCTGCCCGGGAACAGAGAGGAGAGGAGAGAATCAATGGGTGAGTGGGTGTGGATGGCTGGAGGGGGGCAGGGGAGAGGAGAGAACAATGGGTGGGTATGGATGGCTGGAGGGGGGCAGGGGAGCGAGGACAAGAAATGAAGAAGAAAGGCAGAAAGTAAAGAAATAAATGGAAAGGAAGCCCTGGAAACGGAGTTAAGAGGACAGCAGCAGAATCAGATACTGGGCCAACATGATCAGAAAAACAAAGTCACCAGACAACAAAGGTAGAAAAGATCATTTTATTTTCATTATAGTGTTTGGAATATGTCCACTTTGAGAATCAGGTGCTCAACATTAAATGTTTATATTTATTTACTTATGTATGGCATTTTATCCCACATTAAACATGAATTAGGATGTTTTGTGGCTCTACATGAGAATTGTAATATTATGATCCTTGTTTCATATTGTTGACGATCTGCATTTTCTGTATGGGTGGTATATTGGTATATTAGGTTCTGCCCAGTGTAATATTTATGGTACACTAAGGTGCTGAGTGTGTTTTTGCACAAAGTTGTGCATAGTGTTTTGCAGTTGAGTGATTGTGGTTAGTATATGCTTTGAGCAACCACTTTATTCTTTGACATATGATACATATCTAATATCTAAATTTAATAAAAAGTATTAATTGTGACTTTTATTTTTATTTATTTATTTTTTCTGTGTGTTATCAGACAATTATGGATTTAAGCTCCACCCCTGGCCCCACCACTAACCCTGCCCCCTTTAGCCTCCCCAAACAGTTGGGCCACCGACCGCCTATGAATGTGTGGTTGAGACCATGGTGCAGGAATGAAGAATTTAGATTTGTTAGGAACTGTGCAACACTCTGGGAAAGGGGGAGTCTGTTTTTAAAGGATGGACTCCACCTTAATTGGGTTGGAACCAGGCTGCTAGCGCTAACTTTTAAAAAGGTGAAAGAGCAACTTTTAAACTAAAATGGGGGGGGGGGGGGAGGATCCAACAGTCGTCTAGTGGAGTAATCTTGAAGGATACGATTGAAACAGGACAATTAGGGGATCCTAATAGAGACGTTTCAACAATGGTGAAATAAAGTCAGGAGTGTTTAAGGAGAGATCAAGGTAGATGCATATTATTCCCATCAATTTCTAAGCAGCTTGTAGATACAAGGAAAAAACACATTTTGAAGTGGCTGTATACAACTGCTAGAAGCCTAAAAAAATAAGATGGGAGACTTAGAGTATATGCAATATTATAATTAGGAACAAAAGAAAAAGTGATGTGGAGAGAAATAAGGAACCGGAGGCATCAGAGATAAAACAGCGAACAGGCTATCAGGTCTCTTATAGCGCTTAGCTATTTCAGACCCCTGAGCCTCCTGAATGTCATTAATCATTTGCCTCTCCAGAACCCAAATCTCTATATATGTTTTACAATCTTTATTAGTATCTTTATTAATTAATTTCTTTTCTTTTCTTTTATTTAGTCCATAAGACCTTAAAATATCAAAGACAAAAAATAGCGACTACTTATTTCGGCATCTGCATCTTCAGCACTGAATCAAAACTGTTATGACTACCCAACGCTGATATCTTGGTGAAAACAGCTTTTCCATCAAAAGACCTGCATCCGGGGACTGCTGAAAGTCGCAATAACTAAAAAACATATAATGAAATAAAACATGAGATTTAAGTATCTTCACATCACTCTAAACAATAACCCATATGTTGTATGGCATCCCTTACTTGCGGCTGGTGTACCGGCTCAGATTAGTCAAGATGAACAGGCTCAAGAGGGCAGGACCAACTGTCAAACTGAATTTAAAGGGTCTGACGTATCACATAGTGGCGTCACTATGTTCAAATCTACATCGATATATGCAAATGAATTTTACAGGGGCAAAAAATGAACAACAAAAATAAAAAGAGTTTTTGAAAAGATTTAAATGTCCGTAGTACGATTCAAGCCAGATGGGATAATGGTGTTTAGAAAAGTAATAACTTGCAATTTTTTAATTTTTCCCAACAATTTGCTGTTTCCCCTCGTGAAATGTTAAAGAGCTACATTAAAGAAATTCTGGAGGTTGCAGAAGAGAGTATCCCTCCCTTCTCGCAAGTATATTATCTTCCTACAAAAAATGATAATAATCAACAAATTCAAGAAAACCAACCATTAGATGTATCTATGCTTCTAGAATCTTCTGATATAGAACAAGTTACAGCAGCCACTCTGTTGGCTACAGTGGCATTGGCCCTGGATAAAAACTGGATATTGAAGATGTTCTTTAAAAACAGAGAAAAGACTTTTAAAGGCCTAAAAATCCAAATATTCCCGGATGTATCAAGGGATACCCAGAAAAGACGGCAACAATTTCTTCAAATTAAAATTGAAGTGCTTCAGATGGGAGCTACGTTTTTCCTAAGATTTCCCTGTAAATGCATGATTAAACACCAATCAGTTAAAAATGTGTGTGTGTGTATATATATATATATATATATATATATATATATATATATATATATATATACACACACACACACATTTTTAACTGATTGGTGTTTAATCATGCATAAAGTACAATACCTGTGACAGACTGTCCTGCCCCCTCAGACATCACTTCATCACTTCCTGTTCCAGTACATAGCCGGCAGCCACTTGAATGAAGAGTCCTGCCTGATGGTGGCTGTATCTTGCTTTACCACTGCTACTGGACTAGAGAAGCAGCAGTGGTAGGGGTGTGGTATGTGTGTGTGTGTGTGGGCGGGGCAGAGGCTGGATAGAAGTGGGGAGAGAAGACGGGCAGTGACTAGTTGGAAAGGGGAAGATAAGGAGGGCAGTGGCTGGATGGAAGGTGGATAGAAGGAGGGCAGATACTGGATGGAAAGTGGGAAGAGAAGGAGGGCATTGGTTGCTGAAGCATGCCACTGATTTGCTCACTGCACTAGCAGCATGGAGCTCAGTCGTCAGGCAGTGGGGCTTTTCCTCTGGTAGGGCTTGGGCATCCCCACCAGCAAAGGTAGGACTCAACACTGTTGGGGGGAGTGGAGGAAACCTGAGACGAAATGTGTAGACTAAGGCGTCGTGACCCGAAAAAGTTTGAGAACCACTGCTCCAAGGGATAGTTAGAGGGAGGGGTTGTATTTATTATTAGTAGTTTTATTAGTATTATATATTTAGAAGGATGTTAAAATTACAATAAGCCTTTATCAATATTATATTATATCTATTCAGGTCAAGACTTCAAAGATAAATGAATACTTAATTGTGTTTATGTAAAATGATATAAGTTGCTGTATTTGTGATTCGGAGTTTCTGCTATTTAGAGCCCCTAAATTAAAGATCGTTTTTCTGTTTTTCTTGTTGTATTTGAAAAACTTCAATGCAAAGTTATGCAATTTTAAAACAAATGCTGTCCTAAATTGTCTAAATAGTTATTTGAATCACAGCATTGAATATCACTGCACAATGCCAGTGATTGGCAGAATTCCCAGATATTCAATGACATGATCCAGATAATGGCTGAATATCTGGGAATATATTCAAACACAGCGGTAGGCTTTTAAAGAAAATACTAATCAAAGGGTTTAAATAAGAATATGAGAACATAAGCATTGCCATACTGGGACAGGTCAAAGGTCCATCAAGCCCAGTATCCTGTTTCCAACAGTGGCCAATCTAGGTTACATGTATCTGACAAGATCCCGGAACAGCAAAACAGATTTTATGCTGCTTATCCTAGAATATGCAGTGGATTTTCCCCAAGTCCATTTTAATAATGGCTTATGGACTTTTAGGGAATTATGCAAACCTTTTTTAAACCCTGCTAAAGCTAACTGCTTTAACATTTCTCCGATTCGTTTAAAATTACTACTTGGTAACTTCTTTGCGTTCCCCCAGTCCTAGTATTTTTGAAAAGAGTAAACAAGTGATCCACGTCTACCCGTTCCACTCCACTCAGTATTTTATAAACCTTCCAAAGTGCAAAACAGGAGAAATACCTCTAAACATTGTAGACAAAAGTAAAGGCTGACAAAGGACGAATCACAGGCTGTGTTTCGATGTACACAAGCGTCTGCATCAGAGGTCAAAACAGTAAACTCTAGAATGGAGCACAGGACTGCAGTCCTGCTGTGGTTTAAAACTGTAGACCATGCACGAATATTGTTGTAATTAAAGCAAGCGGATTAGCTTCTTACAATAACTGTCGGAGCTAAATTCTCATATCTCCCCTCAGCCATCTCTTCTCCAAGCTGAAAAGCCCTAGCCTATTAGCCTTTCCTCATAGGGAAGTCATCCCATCCCCTTTGTCATTTTTGTCACCTTTCTCTGTACCTTTTCTAATTCCACTATATCTTTTTTGATATGCGGTGAACAGAATTACACACAGTATTCGAGGTGCGGTTGCACCATGGAGCAATACAAAGACTTTTAAAGGCCTAAAAATCTGGCACTGAAGCAAAGAATTCATTTAATCTCTATGCTATGACCTTGTCTTCCCTGATTGCACTTTTATGCCTCAGTCATCTAGCGGTCCAACTGCTTCTTTTGCCAGCTTCTTGCTTATAATATACATTAAAAGGGGCCCTTTTACAGAGCGGCGGTAAGCACAACGCGGGCTTACAGCTCACTCTTCCAGGACTACCACTGTCCAACGTGGCTGCCAGTAATAGTTCCACCCCAAGCGCAAGCCATTTCCAGGGGAAAAAGAAAAGCCCCAGAAATGGCTTGCGAAGCGATAACCCGGCGGTAATCGGGCATTGCCACACACTGCCCAGTTATTGCCAGGTTAGCATGGGAGCCCTTATCGCCACTTCATTGGGTGAGAGTAAGGGCTGCCATGTGTGCTGAGGGCTTTTTTAACCCGCTGCAGTAAAAAGGGCCCTGGCGTGTGGAAAAAATGACCTCTGCTGCTAGCACATTGCCCTTTTTTCTACAACTTGGTAAAAAGATCTCAAAGTTATTATTCTGTGTTTCTGCCTCCA